>NC_087441.1:5050453-5365765 GCF_036321535.1 Camelus dromedarius
TCACTAGCAACATAAGTCAGAAACCTAGAAGTTGTCATTGACTTCTCTCCCTTCTCTCGGGTTTAATGCCTAACTCAGTCTTACAGATGCGTGGTTTCTAAAATATTTTAGAAATGCGCATCTTAGTAGGAACATGAAAGTAAGTAGGTTTCTCCACAGTGAAACTAAAAATCAAGTGTCTGACAAATTACAGATAATACTTTTTAAATGAATTATTTGCTTCTATATAATGCGGGGCTATTTCTCTCTCTTTTTTTACATTTGTTTCCAAAAATGTCTTTCAGTTTGCTTGATTTTTTTGGAAGTATAGTTAGTTTACAGTGTTGTGTCAATTTCTGGTGCACAGCACATTTCAGTCATACATATACATTCATATATTCCTTTTCATTATAGGCTACTACAAGATATTGAATATAGTTCCCTGTGCTATACAGTAGAAACTTGCTGTCTTTCTATTCTATGTATAGTAGTTTGTTGCTGCAAATCTCAATTCCCAAATTATCCCTTCCCACCCCACTTTTTCCACTGGTAACTGTAAGTTTGTTTTCTATGTCTGTTCAATGTGTTTTTGTTGTGTAACTTAAGTTCATTTGTCTCATCTTTTTAGATCCCACATATAAGTGATATCATATGATGTTTGTCTTTTTCAGACATACTTAACTTAGTTTGATAATCTTTATATCCATCCATGTTGTTGCAAATGGCATTATTTCATTTTTTATGACTGAGTAGTATTCCATTGTATATAGACACCACATCTTCTTTATCCAGTCATTCACTGATGGACATTTAGGTTGTTTCCATGTCTTGGCTATTGTAAATAGTGCTGCTATGAACATCGAGGTGCATGTGCCTTTCTGAATTAAGGTTCCCTCTGGATATATGCCCAGGAGTGGGATTGCTGGATCACATGGTAAGTCTACTTTTAGTTTTTTGAGAGACCTCCATACTGTTTTCCATAATGGTTGCATCAAACTACATTCCTACCAATAGCGTAGGAGGGTACCCTTTTCTCCACAGCCTCTCCAGTATTTATTGTTTGTGGACTTTTTAATGATGGCCTTTCTGAATGGTGTGAGGTGATACCTCATTATAATTTTGATTTGCATTTCTCTGGTAATTAGTGATATTGAGCATTTTTTCATGTGCCTATTGGCCATTTGTATGTCTTCACTAAAGAATTGCTTGTTTAGGTCTTCTGCCCATTTTTTGACTGGGTTGTTTGTTTTTTGTTGTTGTTGTTATTAAGTTGTATGAGTTGTTTATATATTCTGGAAATTAAGCCCTTGCCAGTTGCATCATCTTAAAACAGCCTATTAACAGAAGCAAGACTTAGAACCTATGTTTAACAAAGTGATATACAATAACAAGTAACCAAAATACAAAACACTTATGGAGACAATATATTACTAAGGTGTCATTCATCTTTTGGATGACACAAAAATGGATAAATTTTCCACAATCTCATCTGTTTGGCAGGATTCAGTGCCAGAATGTCCCCTTACCCCCAATTCCAGGTGTATTTTTAGGGACTGCAAAGCAAATGTTTGCTTTAGGGAATTGGTAAAGTCAAAATAATATGTACATATAATAGCTTAGTAACACACAAAGCTTGCAATAAAATCAGGTTGAATGAATAGCAAAGACATCCTAAATTAATATATTCATAAATAAAATTGAGCTCTGGGGTCCTACTTATAGCAAATCTATGGAATTATTGTGTGTCTAGCCATTGGTGATAGTCTTTTGAAAACAGTAATTCTGAAATTTGTTTATTTTGTTACCAGCCTTTAAATTTTAAGTTTAAACTTTGTAATATGTTATCTAATCCATAATAATAAATATTAATTTTATACCATCTTCCAATTTTCTCTGATGTCTTATTTTTCAGAATTTTTTCTTTTTTTTCAAAGGGCTTTAGACTTCAAACCTCCAGTGATCACATTTTGACTTTGTCATTCTTTCCGGTCACAGTAGTTATGAAAAATTTATAAACAATGTTACATTGCTGTTTCTTTTGAATACCTAGAAAATGTAACTATAGAGTTTTAAGAATTTTTAGCAATGTGATAAGGACATTTTAAATGAAATGTGAAAACCAGTTCAAGAAAACCACTTAGTTTCCTGACCTTTTCACATTTGAAAGATCATTCGATAAAACTCTCAAGACTCCAGGAGTCCCTAAGAGTCTTTTCACTCACAGGCAGTATCATAGCATAAAACACATAGTCTCCCTGTGTGTTTTGCCTTCTTTCTATCCTCAAAGGTATTGAAAAGGTGCTAATCTTTGTTTTGTTTGAAAATGACTGACGGTACTGAGAGTGTTTTGGATCTGTTTAACCTTCTTATCATCTCAACCATTTCAACTTCTGCCTCTAGCCCAGATGGAGTAACAGGGACTAGGTTTACTCTCCTTCCTTAAGATACTACAAAGCAGCATAGATTGTAGGAAACAATGGTTGTCAGACACTCAGCACCAGGCAGCACAGGACCACGGTCCCAGAGGAGCCCCACGGGGGCTCCAGCTCCCACCTGGTGCGGAGCTAGAGAGAGCCTACACCAAGCCAGATGGAACGGTGAGTCCTGAGAGGTCAGTAATGACTACAGTTCACAGGACAGAAGAGAGGACAGATTTGCTCAGAGAAAAAGGGAGAGAACTCTGGAGACCTGCAGAGAATCTAACAGAAAACGGATCAGCGCCTGCATAAAAGGAAATTTCCTGAGCCTGTGGAGCAGACCACCCAAAAGTAGCAGGGGAAACTCTCCCCAGATTGTCCCAGGGCTGGGACTAGATCGTGTTCCCACCGGACAGAGGAGAAAGCCCTCATGATTCAACAGGCACTGGGTGGAGGAATCAGATGGGTATTGGCTCAGAAATAGGGAAAAAACCCACTCTAACTAATCACTCCTGGGTCCTGCCTAGAAAAGATTTAAAGAAAGCCTGGGTGAGATGAAATAGTTCGTATGTAAATTAACTGTGTCCCAAAACAATGCTCAAGAATATTTAGAGGCCTAGAAAAGGATGCGTTCTGAATATGTAAAACTCACAATAATTAGCATCCACTAGAAAAGTTCCCAGGCATCCAAGTAGTCAGGAAAACAGGCACAAAGGGAAGTGGGCCGCACAGGGACAGAGTCAGGCCCCTTGGCCAGACATCGATTCCTCCTCTCGACCACTGGCCTTGGATGCTGGAGAACATAATGGAGAGGCTTCCATAAGACCCTTCCCCACAGCCTGGTCTCCTCGGGGAAGAGGGTGAAAGGCTTCACATGAACACGGCAGGTCAGGCCCATGTCGCTCCCCACTTCGTCCCTTCCGAGTCCACACACTGCTGCTTGATTTACGTACAGAGTATAAAAAATGTTTTAAGTTCCTCAGACAATCTTCTGGAACAAGAATTTGTTTCTGTAAAAACACATTAACATTCAAGTTTGGTTTCTAGTTCAGCTAATTATTGCAGTTTGTTCCACTGCTTAGTTCGAAAGTCCCTGAGTAGAAATATATGTTTCAAATTATCCTCATGAACATAAAATATAATAGATACATTATTTTGGAAATTAACTGTGTTTTTATGAAAGCCTTAGGCAGATATAATATGAATAGCATTTATTTTCACATTTCTGTAGAATTTAAAAATCAGAGCTTTTGTTCTCCCTATTACCTAGAATAAAAACAAGCTCTAATTTAAATATGGACTGATGAACTTTACCTTCTGTCTGGCTGCCTAAAAGTACTAATTTTGCTAACCAAATTAGTTTCTCTATATTGGTTATGCTCTATTGCAAGTGCCAGAGTATTTTTGTTTAAAGTCATATTTGACGGTGAACCTGTAGCCAGTTGCTTAGTTAGAGAACTGTACTTAGGAGGCCAAGATAACTTCCATACTCTGAACCATTCAGTTGTTCCGTAGCACAGTCACTGTCTACACTTCACACCCAGTCAACAGTCTTAAAAATATTTGCCAATAGTCATAAAATAGACCAGGTAAGGGAATTTGGATGGATGGATGCAAATCTAGTAACTAGAAACATACCAATTCCATCACTTACTCATCCATCCATAGCTCTCAGGCTCCTTGGTCATCTCTGCCATCCAAGAGTTGTAGTAAAGAACCCAGAGAAGGGAAGTGGGATGTAGGTGGTAAAATACAGTGTTACCAGAGTGGTAGCAACTCTCAGTGAGAGTCTACTACTGTCCGGCTAGTACAATACCAGGTACTATAATATATTAGATTCTAGGGTCTCTTAACAATCTTATTGTTTCCTGTTTACAGGTAGAAACACTCAAGACTCGGGGAGATAACTGCCTTGCCTGAGATGATGAAGCTGGTGAGGTGGAGGCAGCCTCCTGTCTGCCTCCCTTGCTGCCTCCTTTCCTCCCTTCCTTTCTTTCTTTGTTCCCTTCTGCCTTCCTCCCTCCCTGCATCCACTTCTTCATCTAGTAGCAGACACCTAACTTGCACCATGAGCTGTGCTTGGGAAGAGGGATGGTGAGATGGCAGAGCAAAGAGGAAGAGTATGAGATGAGACTGGAAGAGTCGGCTGTGGCCAAGCCCAACCTGGGGTCAGCTGGCCTCATTGGCTTTGGCCTTTCAGGCGGCTCTTCTCTTTAGAATAGGCAGACATGCACAGATTATTTTCATAAAACAGGTATATACGTATATCTCGTATATGCAGAATGCATTGATTTATTATATAGCTATTTGTATTACTTATATCAGTAACACATTTAAAATTTTAAATGTTTATAATCATCTTAAATGGATTTTAATGAGTCATGGACACTAGAATAATACAAATACATGATTACACACATTCTGTATAAACCTAATTCAGTAAAATTCAGTGCAGTGCCTTCATTCAATTAATATTGATTCATTCAACGACAACAGTATGTTGGGAAAGGATTCATTGTGAATAAGCCGCCTGAAAACAGTCCTCACAGACCCTGTTGAGCCACCTCCACGGTACCTATCACACAGCTGTGTCTTTCCCTTCCTTTCACTGCCACCGTTGGTTATTACTCTCACCTACCCCCTGAATTAACCCCCTAGCTGGGAACCCCACGGTTTCTCTACTGCTCAGTCTAGTCCACTTTACACAGAGTGGCAGGAGCATGGCTCAGACGACTCATGAATTAAAAAGCATCTGTCCTTTTCTCTGCGAACTAACACCAAACTTCTTACCTGCTCACTTGAGACCTCAGTTCATCAGAGACTGCACACTGTCTCTGTGTTTACTTCCCACAAATCACAGACACGAACTCTACCCACCTACAACATCTTTGTTCTGGAAACATACAGTACTTTTGTGTCTCCATGCATTTGTTCATGCTGTGCCCTTCATCTAAAATGTACCCCTTAAACTGCTATGTGTCCCCATACTGCATCCTTCAAGGCTAATCTCAAATTTTATTTTTTAAATATGCGACTAACTCCCTCTCTCATTTGAACTTCTGTAGAGTTTGGTCCTCTCTTCAGTCATAATGGCCCAGCTGCAAGTTCTGTCTGCCTGGTGTCAGCATCCCTGGATCCTCTCATCTTTGCAATATCAGTCTTGTATCCAAATCACTACAACATTAATAAATAAATCTAATCAGACAACCTGTGAACTCAGCAAAATTAGTCTTTTGTGATACAAAAGGGGGCCCTAGAGAAATGTATTTATATTTGAAGGTAAAATAGGACAGTTTACTTGCTAACTAGTTGGCCAAGCCTGCTTAGGGTTGCATTCTTTCAGAAGCCAGCCCCTGAATTTTATTTTTTTTAATATTCTTCAATTGTTTAATAATTAATACATACATATTGTGATTTCTTTTGAATCATGATAGTCATTTTATTCTATTCACAAAAATGTTTCTCATAATCATAACTATAAAACGTGTACTCCCTCTCTTGAATGCATACACCCTTCCCACCCTGCTGACATGATATTTTTCAGTTCTCAGTATCATTTTAATGGTGCCAGAAATACCAGAAAACAAAATTGCAGGCTGGAGAGCAGTTCACTGAGTGCCTGCAATTGCTCCAACGAGCTATAGTCGTGTCTCATTCTTAAAATTGATGAGAACATAAAATTTCAGAAGTGCTTTATTTTAAGTGTATCATTATAAATTGGCTCGATATTCATTACCATAGTATAGATAATTATGGCTTCATTTGGTATTCATATGGATGTCATATACACTTCCAGAGGCTCTACACTGTGATTCAGCATTATTCAATGGTCACCAAAAATAAAATGGTATCAAATTTTCTAACAGAACATTTTCTAAATGAATTTAACCCAGAAAAATTAATAAATAATGCCTATGATGACTGGCTTCCTTCTATAATGAGGGGAAAACTGATTTCTAATTTATTGAATATTATTAATTTGAAATATCTAGTGGTCCAAAAAGTATTATATTATAGAATCTGCTAACAAAATGACAAGGAAAAGTAATAATTTGTCTGTGTGTGAAAAGACTGATCGTTGTGTTACATCATTTAAATAACTAGGTCAGGTAGCACAAAATTTGCACCTTGTCAGTACAGCTGCTGTTTACAGAATGCCATACAGGCCTAAAGACCACAAGAATGATTACACAGACATGAGTGGAAGCCTATAAATATATTTCATTTTGTTCTTATTTTCAGGATGTTGTGTTATCTCCAAATACAGGTGCTAAACTAATCTCATACTTAGAAGGAGAACTCTTGTGAGATCTTTGTTTGAAGATACGATCTGTACCCTTTGACCACCTTCACTCCTTCTTCTCTCCACCCCATCCCTGGCAACCAGGAATCTGCTCTCTGTTTCTATGAGTTCTGTCTTCTTAGGTACCACACAGAAGTGAAATTATACAGCATTTGTCTTTCTGTCTGAGTTATTTTACTGAGCACCATGCTCTCAGTCCATCCATGTTGTCACAAATGGCAGGAGTTCCTTCTTCTTTATATAAAAAAATGTAACTATGTGAGGTGACAAATGTGTTAGTTAACCTTATTGTGCTAATTATCTCACTATATATATATGTATATCAAATCATCATACTGTAGACCTTAAACTTACACAATGTTATATGTCAATTATATCATGTGATATAATTATAGTCATAAACATATATATAATATATATTATATCAATTATAAGAAAAAATGTTTTAGTTTTTAAAAACATGACTTGGAGCCTATAAAAGAGGGAGAAAACATATCTGGAGGACTTAGAGAAAGTATGTATTTATAAAACTTATTTACTTATGTGCTGCAGTAGAAAAGTTCAGGAAATTATTTGGTCTCTTGAGCAGAGTACCATAGAATATAGTCACTACAAAAGAGGAGACTGTTATAGGGAAAACAGGTTAAAGAAACAAACTAAACAGAATGGAATGTAAAAGGCACAGTATGAGACCACAAATCTGTAGTCTAACTTCCAGAAGGAGTGGAGAAGGAGATCAAAGCAGAAAACATATTTGAAGAACAGATAAAATTTCCAAATTTGTTGAAAGATATAAATTTATAGATTCAAGAATCTCAAAATATCACAAATAGAATAACTTCAAAGAAACCATGCTTGGACTTGCCATAATCCCACTGCTGGAAGTTGAGGATAAAGAGAGTCCTCTTTAACCAGCTAGGAATTAACAACACACCACAGACAGAAAACTACAGTTCAAATGTCCACAAATTACAAAATTCTCATCAGAAACTACAGAGGCCAGAAGACAGAGGAATAGCATCTTTGAAGTGCTCAAGGAAAATAATTATATCAATTCAGAATCTTATACTCACTGAAAACATCCCTCAAGAATGAAGGCTAAATAAGAACATTTTAAGGTGAACAAAAACTAAGAAAATTCATTGTCAGTATACCTGCTCTACCAGAAATCCTGAAGTAAACTCTGCAGACTGAAAAGAAATGACACAGGAGGGTATCTGGAACTGTAAGGATAAAGAAGAGCAAGAGAAATGATAAATTTAATATCTATGTGGAAACAAATGAACATCAACTCACGACTCATGCCGTACACCAAAGTTAACTAAAACTTGATCATAGCACTAAATGTAAAACCTAAAAATAAAAATATCAAATTTTACAAAAACAAACATAATGATCCTGGGGTAGGTAAAATTTTATTAGATAGCATACAAAAAGCCAACACATTAAAAAAATGATAAATTAGATACATTTGCTCTTCGAAAGACACCCTTAGGAAAGTGAAAAAGCTAACCCAGACCGAGATAAAGTATTTGAAACACATGTATTAGACAAAGCACTTGTTTCTAAAATATATAAAGAATACTTCCAACTAAATAATAAGACAGTTAACCCAATAAAAATAGGCAAAGTATCTGAGCAGACACTTCACAGAAGAAGCTACATAAGCACATAAAAAGATGGTCAACCTTATTAGTCATGAGGAAAATGATGAAAGAGATATCACTATATAATCATTAGACTGGCTAAAATTAAAAAGAAGGACCGTACCAAATGGTTGGTGAGGCTGTGGAGAAACTGGAAGGCTTATATACTGCTAGTGGGAATGTAAAATGGTACAACTGGCTTGGAAATTTATCTGGTAATTTATTAAAAAGATAAATATATGACACATCACGAAACTCAGCCATTATTCTCCTCGATACTTCCTCAAGAGAAATGAAAACATGTGTTCAAATAAGAACTTAGACTGCAATGTTCATAGCAGTCTTATTTATAAAAGTCCCCCAACTGAAATAGCCCAAATGTCAATGAACAGGTGAACGGAAAAACCAATTATGGCATATGTATACAATAGAACACTATTCAGAAATAAAAGAAAGAATTACTGCTATACACAACATCAAGGCTGCACATGAAAATTTGCTTAGTGAAAAACCACTACTTCTCAGTCAAATGAAGTATAAACATACAGCTAAGACAAATCAGTTCTGTTCCTGGATCTGTAGCCCTAAGAAATCATCAAGTTCATAGAGAGACAGGAAGGTTCTTTGCAGTCTATTTGCTGTAGCGAGGCACTGGGGGCCATCTGGGAGTTCATCACCAGAGAAGAGGACAGGTAGAAACGGTGGAGATGTGCTAGGGAGTACTCTGGCAGTTAGCAGCAACGACCAAGAGACACTTTCAATGACTTGGACAGACATTCTAGTGGACACGTTCATTTTCCTCTTCCAGACCATCTTTGCTCTCCACCATGAGAAGTTGACCTGCATGGTCAACATTAACAGACTCCAATACCTTCTGGTTTTCAGTATCGTTGGGCAAGTGGTGAGCTTTGGCACAAGAGTGGAAGGACAGTGGAGAGTGAAAACGGGGCACTTATTCCTCCAGCTCCTCTCTGCTAAGCCTTCTCCACTGTAGGTTACTCCTCCTCTGAAGGCAGCACTTCCTACATGAACTCCAGGTTCAAGTAAACTTCCCCTCTTGTTATCACTCTTTGGGGCCTAGGAGTGTTAAAAGCTCAGCTGCCACCAGCCCTAGGTTACTGCAGTGTCACTTGGTTTGCCCTCTCCACACAAGTTTGTAACTCCTTGTAAATAGACCCTCCTTGAATTACCCTGAATTTGAGTAGAGAGGAATTTGGTGATATCTAATAAAGCTAAAGATGGGCATTTCCCATGACTTAGCGACCCTGCTTCTGGTTAGATACCTAGAGGACTGTCACACATATGTGTAACCAGAAGACATCTACACATATAAAATTAAACACTATAGATATTTACCACATAGCATATAAATGTATTTATTTATGTTTTATTGTATGTATAGTGTGTATGTGTGTGTGTATATATGTATATATATACACTATATGCATTTATATGATAAGTAGTATGTATTTATTCTGGAAATATTCTAAATGGGGTAGCTATTTTGGCCAATTTATTTTTCTACAGGATTCAGAAAAACTGGAAAAGTTACTACCAGTTAAATAATTTCAATTAAGTAATGCTAGAGCATTGGCCCAGAATATTTCATTTGTTTTTTGGTAACAGGAGGTAGAAAAATCAATAGTTTCTAAAATTTGAGTAAGAGTTATTTTGGGAAGGGAACAAAATCTCATACACTTGTACTTTTAAAACACTTCAGGTGAAGTTGTACATCTACCTGAGTGGTATGATTCTTCTATACTTCCATCTATAAACATCAGAACACACTTTATTGTGCTTGATCACATTATAATGCAGCTGTGCTTCATGCAAAGCAGAAATAAATAAATATAAAATGAAACTGTTTCCTTAAAATAACTTAGTTCTTGATTTTAATTGTCTAAGTTAATGAAAACAAATTGATATCAGTGCAAATGTATATCATGACTTAGAACATATATCAATTAACCTACTAAAAAAATCGTCCAGTGTTTTCCTAATCTTCTTAGTATGACAAGTCTGGTCAATCATCCCTTCACGTGAAGTCTAACTTTGAGTTTGGGATGGTAAAATGAGCTACATATAACCCTGCTATGGCCAGCCAGTGCTGGCTGTCAGTGGTTTGCCAGAAGGTGAGAAAGTTTCTTTAATTTTGGGGTTGATCCATTTCCCTCATTTCTGGGTAGGTCTTAGAACTCATATTCAGAGAAAATTATGGGCAACGAGCTGCTAATGCTTCCAGCTAGTGCTTTGGAGGCCCAATTGTCTCTATTTAGGTAATAGGACACGCGGGAATGGAGATTAACTGCATCCTGAACAAACTTCTGTTTTTATGAGCTAGATACACTTTTCAATGCATCTTGCTCTCTTTTGGGGAACAAACTGCTATTATCTACATAAATAGCACAAAGGTTGAATAGAATTTTTTTTCATTTTTGAATGACAAAATTATCATTTAGTTATTGACTGTCTATGTTCAATTGTCTAAAGGGGTAAACATTAAATATTTTAAAATTAATGTGCTCAACTATAGCAATACCTAAAAGCGGTTTAGTTCAGGTTACATTCTTATATAGAAAATAATCATTAGTAGAAAATTTATCTAAGGTAAGAAAAATATTTCCCTGTACCATTTTCGAGTCAATAAAAGCAAACTGTGAAAGAGCACAGCTGAAGCTCCAAGGGCTTTAGAGTGAGGCATTCTTTCAGCAGAATATTACTGTTTAGAATCTGTGCCCTTGAGCAGGCTACTTAACCACGGTGGATCTCAGTCTATTCACCTTTAAAACAGGAATAATTATATTTATTGCAGGGTTGGTGAAGATTAAAGAAGATAACACTTGTTATAGTGGAAACAATTATCCTTCCCTTTGCACACATGAGGACACATAGGTACACAAGGTTAGGTGCTTGTTGAGTACAGCTGCTCAACTGACAAGTGAAGAAGCAGGGCTCTGAGCACTGGTCTCCTAGCTCTGCCGCTTGCACTCAATGCATACTGCCTCCCAGATGCTTCTTCACCAGCTGTTTGCAGGGAGGAAATAAGGAATTGCATTAGTGTCAAACTGGTCTGAATACAATCATTCATTCATGCATCCATTCACTCATTGATCAACCATTTATTTAATGATTGTTATGTGCCAAGAGCTGAACAAAATACTGAGAGATAATTCATGGAAGATAATTTAGATAATTCATGGCCTTTACTCTTAATAAGTTCATTGTTTAATGGAAAGATATACCCATAAACCAAGTATTATATACAGTATGATAACTGCTAATGATACTTGCATGCATAAGGTACCATGGGCATATAGAAGTCATGTCTAAATCTGAGAAGGTGTAGGGAGCTGGGTAAAGGAAGGAAACTTGGAGAAGGCAATGCTTAAAGGTGATTTTAAATGATGAAGAAAGACAACAGCGTGAAAGGGCTTCAGGGAGAAGACATAATTTGGGAAAAAATCTCTGCTACGAGACAGAGTAATAAGACTGTGAGTTGGGAAGTAGTACATGAAATACTATGATCATTTGGAAGAAGTACAAGGTCTTCTGTGTGGCTGGAATCGAGGAAAGTAATTAGAGACGAGACTAGCAAAATAGGACTAGGAAGAAGTTAGATTGAGAGGAAACTTGTGTACTAAGGAGTCTGTATTGTATCTTAGTGCTCTTGGGTAGAAGAGCGTCATTTTCAGGTCTTACTCTAGAAAGATCACTTTGGCAGTCTGGGATACAAATTCCCTCTCCTAAAAGGGAAGAGACACAGAACAGTCACAATTTGTCGTGCATATTTACTGTTTCCGTGCATCCAAATCCTAACCCACCATCTTTTAGTAGCAGTGCTCCCGCTTCCTGTGGGGAGTCAGTCCCATGTTTTAAGTCAGAGTGATCCCACCACAACCACTGGCTGTGTGTCCACAGCCAAGGGGTGGACATACAATTCAGGCTAATCAAAGTACCCCATCCCCCTGTCCACAGTGACTGGATCCTTGACGTTCATGTCACCTAGGATGGCTAATCAAAAGTTATTCTAGCTCATTTCTGTCAGTTACTGGGAATGATGGTCTGCTGGGGTTGATGAAATATGGGATGTGGTCTTCAGCTCTCGGGATGTATCATCTGCCACGTGGTAGAGAGCCTTCTGAGATGGGGCCATGATGAAATAGTTTAGAACTTTTGAAACTGGCCAGGCCTGAAGACAGTACGCTTCTGGGCTTCTGTTTATATGCCATCACATTCCCTGTTTTGTACTTGGGCTAGGTTAGCTTTCTTCAAGATACAGCCTAGATAGTCCTAAACACTATTAGAGCAAGCCAGTTTAAAACTGCAGAAAAGTATGCCTTTGGAATCATAGATGTCTGCTATTTAGAATCTATGCGTGCAAACTGGGACAATTTGAGCCTCAGAATCACATATAAACATAGTATCTTTATTGTTGCTTGTTCACTAGAAAAAGTCAGCAGTATGATTTGATCTAATTAATTCCTCTGGCTTAATTCCAGCATTTAAAAACTCACAAGACAGTGACATCTGGTGGTGACATACCCAAATTGCAGTTCCAATTTTTTTTGAGAGCCACAAAAATCTCTCAAAATTTGCAGGACATCACTTGGGAGTTTATCTGTTGTGATATTACATCAATTTTTAAGTTTTCAAGGCATATGAGAACAATTGAAGATGGCAGTTTTGTAATAAGTCTGGTCCTTGAGATTTGGCTACATAAATTCTGAAAGAGGGAACTCAGCTCATCATTCTACCAGAAGAACGCACACACACTGAAGACATCACAACTTTTCTTTGAAACTTGTTTCATAGCTTCAACAGTATCTATGAGTCTAGTTCAAATGTAAATGAAGTTTTTTAGAAATAATAGATATGAAACAATATAATCCCCCACACACACCAAAAAAAGAGCAATCTACTCATATAAAAAGTTTATGTGTCTTTATGTTATATGAGATTGAGGATTAAAATAAATTAACTCATTCTTTTTCTTACTATGTCATGCTTGATGAAATTCCACCAGACAAACCTTGCCTTTTGGGTCCTATGATCTAATGTGATAAATCTGTAAAAAATATTATTCTACTCTTTTTCCTTCCACTTGACCAGAACAATTTTCAAATCATGCCAAGAATTGATTTCCAGACTATGAAAAAATATTAGAAATGTCCACTTGGAAGAAAGAAAAATTATTTAACTTCAAATCTGCTTCACAAATGAGCTCAGATATCCACTTAATACAGAAAAATAGGCATGCATTGGTAATTTTTTAATAATGCTACTAAATATAAACCATTGCAAAACTATAAAATAGAAAGCAGATATATTTAAAAGCTGCAAGATTTAAAGGGCAGAATTTGCATAAACAAATGCATATTTTCCAGGACAAAATGTCTTGAATAAAAAGAAAATCTGATATATGCAAATAGTTAAAGAGCTCATGGTATATGAACAAAGTGTTTTTCAATAATGAGACTTAGTTTTATTTGGAGAGGCTTTTTATTTAAGGCTTCTGCTTAAGAAGCATTTCATAGAATATTAACTTTCAATACCCTAAGACCCTTAGCTCCTCACATCAGTGAGAATTCCACATTTTAGTACAATTTGCATTACCCTACATTTATACCTTTCCCTAGAACTCATTGGTTTTCAGATGCTGTTAATATACTAGATTCTTGAACTGACTATGCATTTCCCATAATATGAACATTTCTCTGATACGCTAGGTATATGATCATTATTTTCAGTGAAATTTGCTTTGAGATACAGAGATTCAAGTAAAAAGTGGTAACAGATGTTGAGTCTATTCTTTGGCAATATGTTGATTCCCTATAGAAACCCCATAATCAGAGGGATTACAACTCTTGATACTCTCAACTCCTCTTGAGATGCTGCTTTTATAGATGTGTAGGTAAACACCACGGAGGAAGAGCTGGATCACCTACATGTGAAGAAGGTCAAGAGGAAATTCCAGAACATGCATATTCATTGGTGCTTGCTATGTACCTTACCATTATTACAAATATTAACTTTTCTCTTAACATGAGTGATAACTACATTTCCTAAGTGTATTTAACTCTAATTACATGATTCTTTTGAACATGGTTTGGCATTTATAATTGTTTTAGAAGCACTATTCTCTACTGACTAACTTATACTAAAAACTTTCCATCCCGACAAAGTTATTTCCAACACTCTAAAAATGCATAGCAAAAACAAAGTTATTAGCCTTATAAAAGATTTTCTTTCAGAGGGAAGAGGAATTGACTTAAAGAGCAGAAGGATAAGCTTTGGATTAGGCCAACACTTACTCCCTATTTTGAGATATTTCTTTCGGATCAAGATAGAATTATAAAAAGTAACTCTATTTTAATTACTCTTTTTGGAAAAAAAATTATTAACATTCAAGACCAATATTTAATAAATCTCCATGAAGAAGATGATAGTAAAAAATTATAAAAGCTTCTTGTAGCTGGGAATCAGTTCTTCCTTTTCTTCTTTTTTTCCCTGTCAAAATCAAAACAAATTCTAACTCTGATGGGAAAATCATATGAAACAAGAGTAGCAAAAACGGCACCTGTGCCCCATTTTATTCCTCCAGCCCTAGTGGTTAGTGAGACCACGGGTTCCTGTTGCCAGAGACAGTCCTGGCTCCTGCCTGCTGGCCCTACAAAATTGATAATCAATCTTCATTTCATTGTCCTTTGAGAGTGGTGTGGACATTAGATATATGCCCTACTTGTAGTAGACACTGCAAACCAACACGGTTTCAGATATAGCGCTTCAGGCCGCTACTGCCAATCAATCATAGCTCAACACTAATTGAAAGTGAAATTAGGTGAATAGGCATTCAAATAAAATTGAAAGTGCAGTATGAAAAAACCGAAATATTTGTCACGTTAAAGCACTCTCTTCCTCTCCCTCTTTCCACTAAACCGTAGTAGAAAAAGCAAAGTACCGGATGTCAGGAAGTTTCACTTTTGGTCTTGATGATCTCTTGGCTTCAGTCTTTTTATTTCTGAAATTCAAGTGTTAAGTTAGATGAGCTGTGGGATCTGTTCCAACTCCCACTCTGTGATTGTGTCCCTGGTATTTGATCAGCAAGTTGAAAGGTTTTCTTTCTTTTAAAATTGATAAATTTGTTTAAGTGGCAGTAAACTAAAGTGCCTGTTACTATTTTTAAATATTCTTCAGAAAGAATTCTTTCCATCTTTGGGGCCTTGCCCACCCTATTCACACAGGTGCCAGGTGACATCCCTCCTGGGTGAGGGTGCAGACATCCCTCCTGAGCTCCGAACATTGATATAGCTTATTAAATATCCCCTCTCACACTTAACATTTCACAAACTGAATGACTATGTTGGCTCCTTAAAACACGTCCTCCTCCCAGCACACCTGTCCCAGGTAATGGTGCTACCATCTGCCTTGTTCCTTAAATACTGACTGTGGCTTACAAGGTCACCCAGAGGGTTAGGCTGATGCACCATTCTCTCCTCTTATGAAGTCTCCCTGCCTCTCTTCCTGTCTCTGTCTCTGTCTTAGCCATTCTGCCTTTTCAGTTCCTTGTATAATTCTTGGTCTGTCACTCCGGTACCTTCCCTCTGACTTGAACGCTCTTTCCCCTCTTCTAGCTGACTCATCCCCATCCTTCAGGTTTCATCACACATGCACCTTCTCAAGGAAGTCTATTTCCTTAACCCAAGACAGTCAGCTCCTCCTGCATTATTATCCCACTGTATCATCTCCATCTTCTTTTATAAACTTTATTTCACTCGCCATCAGTTGTTCACTGTTTGCCTATTCTACCAAACAGGTCAGACATCATGTTTCTCTTGCTCACTGCTTTATCCCAGTGCCTAGCACTTCCACAAAGGCAAAAAACAGGTGCTAAAACATTTGTGAATAAATGACTCAATGGATTTTGAACATCATTTAACACCTAACTGCACCATGATAACTCGTAAGTATTAAAGGGTTTTTCAAAGATTCTCTTTATTTGTCAAGAGTCTTAGTTGCTCAAGCAAAAGAAAGAATCCCTTGGCTGAGATGGACTCTTGGCACAGCTGAATCCAGCCCCCAAAATCAAGCGAGCCAGTTCCTTAAAATAAGTCTATTTCTGAATATCCTATGGGCTCTGCTTCTCTGGAGAATCTTGGGCCATACTCTGGCTCACCCAAAGGCGGGATGAATAAAGCATGGGGTAAATTACCTGGAGTGGGGAAGAGGGAGGAACTTTCCAAATTAATGGAAGCAATTAGATAAAAAAGTAAAACACATCTATATATTCCTTAACATTAAAAACTTAGGTATTTTAATTAGGTTATTAATATATCATTCTTTTCCCTCCAGAGAAAAATATATTCTCCAATATTTTTCATCCTCCATTCAGTTTCTTGCACATGAAGTGACATTTCTTACTCGTGTGAGTGGGCGGTGGAGGGGTTGGGAAGAATCTGATTTGTAACAATATTACTCCCTAGGACATGACAACAAACCATAGTGGTGGAAAAATTCACATTAATCTGATACTAATTTTATCAAGATCTGGAGAAATTTTAATTTTTCTTTACCGAAAAGGTAGAAATAATAAAATATTTCAGCTTTTCAATGTTTAAATAACCAGACATGGGTTAATCTAACAGCTTTATTCTGATAGCTGGGAAGGATGAATAGTAAGGCATACTATTACAGGAGAAATTTAGAAGCTGTGGAAATGATCAAATGATAAATATATTATCTTCTCTCTTGGATTATGGCTGTTAAATGTCTTTGGAATTAAAGAACAAAACCTCCAGGGCAACATTTGTAGCAGGGTCAAACTGATACAAGGAAAACTTTATTTTCCTTTTGGAGGATTCAGAACAAAATAATTTGGTCAAATATGAAACTATAGGATTATTTTTGTATAAAAAAATCATCTGAAAATTCAAGCAAAAGCAAACTATGCTGTGCCTTTATTGTTAAGAATTATACTACCTCTACCTAAAAATCTCGTATCAGTGATGAAATTGACCTAACTATTCCATGTGCATCTCCTTGTTTTGCTCTTCTTCTGACATATGGTCAGAATAGCAAGTCATGAGTGTTCTAATAAGGCAGGATAATGGTCTACCAGTTCACTGGGCATAACTACAAAATGATAAATTAGAACTAGACATGAAAAAGCATTTCATTTCTTAAAAATAGAAAAGGATATAATTTGGAATATGTTATGCACTAAGCATACGTTTAGAATTTCTACAATCATTTATAGAAAATAAACTACATTATTTCAGGGCAATTTAAAGGTATACAATCAGCCATATATTTTACACAAAACATTACAAGGTTTACAAACCACTCAAATTACTCTTTGGAACATCCAAATTGATTGTTTAATATTTAGAGCTATTTCTTTGTGAAGGCAATGCTATAATCACTTATAGAGACTTACTACACATTGATCATACATGTGCAGAGGAAACACAACACATTTTTTAAACGCTATGAAGAAAATCTCCAAAAATGGCAGAATAAGTGCATATTACAATTGCAAGTTCTAAATACTTAGATGTGCACTGTGTAAAGCCATACAGCAATGATCTAGTCAAAACAAAACAAAATTATTTTTAAAAGTTTTGGTATTTTGATACGTGTGTACACACTGACATACACATATCATATGACATCAATGAAATACGTTTACATCTTTCTTTAGCACTCCCCAAAGGACCAATATATCTGATAGATGTTTGAGTAATCACCTTGGAAGGAACTCAAGTATTTTTAGTCCAGCCATTGTGCAAAATATTTTTGGACAGATTTGCTTTCAGAGACTTTAACCCATTCTTTTAAATAGCTTCAGTGGAGGCACACTTCAGCCATCAAGAATGGATTTGAGGCAAAAGTTATTTGACCTGAAATCTAATGAATAAAATGTGTGACAAGTGTGGGTAATCAAATCTGTTATAAAAATTATAGTGAAACTACAGGATAATGAAACTCCTCCTTTTATATGACTCCAAATGAAATTCTGGAGCAGACACTCTAAAGACTTACTGAGCAAAGGCAGCTCTATGGGATTGGAATATGCTGTTGTTGTTTTTATTTCTTTCCATTTTATTTTAATTAAAAAAATGCAAGTGCCCAACTTAGCCTTTGATGAAGAGTATTGGGATGCAAGTAAAGAACCTAGTCCATTTCCCCATCAGCTTAACCTGTCTTTTCATCATCCCAGAACAATAGGCATCTTAGAGAAAATCACTGCACTCAACTTCTTAAAGACAATGAGGATTGAAAGGAACCTTAAAAGCCATTATCATACAAAACTATGACTCTCCTTTACAATATCTCTGTCCCCAAACCACCCTGTCTATTTGAGAACAGCAATAGTGACAAGGAATTCATGACCTTCCAAAACAGGACAGCTCTTATTGCTAGCATAAATTAAGACCTTCTTCTTTATGACAATCCTTTACTTAGTAAAAGACAGGTGTCATATCTCTCCTGGTCTATTCTATCCCAGGTTAAATTGTTTGTATTATGTATCTATGTATTGTACATTCATGAATGTATTAATGCACTTGGTTAAATATTAGTAAGCTTATAAAGTTCGCCAAGCTCACATTCTAATCATGAAAGATATTGAAGAAAATAAGATAGTTGTAGTGTAGATCTCAAGAATTCTAGCTGTAGAGAAAGAGAATGAGCAATACGATAATTTCAGCTCATTATAAGTCTTTTGAATAAAATAAGATGGTAAGATAAAGGGTAACTGATGGAAATAAAGTGTTTGGGGATGGGCTCTCAGAAGCTAACATTTGAGCTAAACCTGAAGATGACAAGGAGCCAGTCATGCAAAAGGCATAGCAGGCAGAAAGAAAAGTAAACGTGAAATCCCTGAGGTAACAAAAAAAAAACCTTGACATTCAAGGGGTATTGAGGAAGTCAGTGTTTTGGAGCCTGGAGAATAAGGTACATGGCAATAGAAGATGAGTTTAGAGTGGTAGGTTGGGGGCCAAATCATGCAGGACTCTGTAGGGATGGGAGGTGATGAATCTTATTTTAAATCCAATGGGAAACTGTTTGAAGGATCCTAATCAGGAAGTGATCTGATTTGTAAACATAAAAGATAACTCTGGCTGCTGAAGAAAGGATGACAGGGGCATAAGCAGACACAGGAAGTCCAGTGAGGGGTTTACAGCAACAGCCCAGGCAGGAAACTCGGGGGTTTAGACCTGGAAGGTAGTGCTGGAGACGGAGAAAAGGGGTCATATGAGGACGTATTTTGGAGAAAAAGTTAATAAGACTTGCTTATAGTTTGGAAGTGAGGATTTGAAGAAAAGAAGAATTAATAATGACTTCTAGTTTCAAATCTGATCAACAAGTTAGATGTTGGTCCCATTCACTGAGAAGGAGTTGTGAGTGTTTTGGAGGAAGAGATGAGAGTTGCAGAGAAATGAGTTATGTTTTGAACATACTAACTTTGAGGTGTCAGACAGCCAAATAGAAACATCAAGTAGGTAGTCAGGGAACTACATCTGAGGTTCAGGAGAAGCGGGGGCTGGAGATGTCCATATGGGAGTCAACATTATAGTGAGGGGATTTAAAGCCATGGGTTTGGTCATCATCATCTTTGGGAAGGAAACAGGACTAGGACCTGAGGCCCTCGGGTCTCCACCATCAACAGTACAGGAGGAGGAGGAACAGAAGCCAGCCAAGGAGTAAAGCAGGAGGAAACACGGGAGAGAGCGATACCATGTAAGTTAGAGAAGAGCCTCATGAGAGAAGGGCCAATGGTTTCAACTATTCTAATTTTCTGTGGTAATATTTTTAGTACAAGACTGTTCTAAGTATCTATAGATCCATATATTTTCCTATTAAATTTAAAGTTCACCTGAGACAGGAGTCTTGCATATTATCATTTCTCCTAGGCATGTAATGACTTAGGAGCAACTGGTTGAGGAAGTGAGGGAGAGATGAGGGAGGAAAGTTTGAGACAAGAAGAGACGGTATAAAATAGGGTTTCAGATACTGGAAACATTAGATCTATAATCAGAGAAATAGAGGTGAGGATTGTGAGTGTGTGTGTGGGTAAGATTACTTTTCTCATCCTTCCTGGTTAAAAGAATGTCAGCCCCTGGGGTATCTTAACAGATTCTGTTCTGACCATACTGAATCGACTCTTTCTCCCCAGCTCTCCCCCACAAAACTGTCCTTTCTGCCCCCTAGTTGTCTGGGGGTCATGCCTGACCCTTTCCTATTCTCATCTTCTGCACCCATAGTAGTTAAGTGTGCAGGCTACAGAGCCAAGAACCCTGGCCTTATCGCTACCTAGTTCTGAGTCCGTGAACAAGTTAACTTCTTCTTGCCTCAGTTTTCTTGTCTGTAAAGTAGGGATAATGAAAGTATCCAAATGCTTTAATAAATGCTAGCTGCTGCTTTCATCACCATCTATCGGTCTCCCAGAGGCAACGTTTCATAGTCTTAATATCTTAGTACTCGTCCTGCTCAGCAATTTCTTTACATGCCTCGTGTGATTACTTTAGCTCAGGTTCTCCTCGCATTTCGTCTGCATCTTACCTGTTCAGTGTTTAGGTCCTCGCCCTGGCTGGGAGGAAGGCTTTCCTTACAGAGAGGACATCAGAGGGGCAAGGCAGAGAAGGAGGATGGAAGGAAGTTCTGTCCAGGGTTTCCCAGGTGGTAACCTATACAGGAGCCACCACTAGAGCCTGTAAAAATGCAGATTCTGGTTCAGAAGGTCTGCGTTTCCAACCAGCTCCTGGTGATGCCGGTGAGTGGCCCAGCCGGGATCTAGTTCAGTGGTCCTGCATGCCCTGGCTGATTGCTGCTAAGCTGCTTATCCTTGTGGTTTCTGGTTGTCACTCCAAACTCATTCAGACCAGTACTCCCCTCTTCACACTGATGAACACTGCCACTCATTTTCTATAATCAGTACTGGGTTGTGACTGCCACACAACTGGAAAACACTCAGCATACGTAAAAGGAATATGTTTAGAGCCTCACTCAGGTTGCCCATCTTCCAGGGCTGGGGTACAGCAGAGATAACCCTGGTACTAGTTTGCCCTGGGGGATAAACACTCCTGGAATTAAGCAGCTTTTTACATTTATTGCCTGAAACCCACTTTCTTTGGTTTTGGAATTATAAATATACACACCAGACATCAGTAATAATACATTTAGATATTAAATAATAAAATAGGGATTTTACCAAAACTTTATTTTCTTTGAATATTTTATCAAGATTTGGTGATTTTAGTAATAATTCCAAGTCTCTGACACAAAACAAAATTTTATGTACTGATTTTTAGTTCAAAATTACTTCAAGCACCAATAATAATAGTAATGACAATAACAACAATAATAGCTAATATTTACTGTGTCCTTATGAGTGGCCACTCTTTTAAGTTCTGTGCTTACTCACAATGAGCTCCGCTGACCCCAACATCCCTGTTCTGTCCTCGCCATTCGCAGGTGGAGGGCCAGAGGCGCAGAGACCGGAATGGCCCAAGGTCCCAGATGGGAGGAGGCAGGGCCGCCCGGAGGCACAGTCTCCCCCCAGAGCCCATGCTCATAACCCCGGCAGCGCCTGCATTTTGTTGAAGCTTCTGAAACATTACTATGTAAATTTAGGGATCTTTTCTTTACTGAACTATTTGACAATAATAATATATAATTCTACAGTGCATTTCCGCAGACAGTCTATTCATACACAAAATCTCATTTCCATGTAGAGACAGCTGTTACTGTCAGAGACTCAAGACCCCTGGGGTTACTGTCCTAAGGACACAGTGGAAGTCCCAGATGCACAGCTTTCAGCCGAGCCGTGGGACTCCAGTCAGTGCTTCTTCCACGGAGTAGGCTACTCGATAGAAAAGGGTTCCAGTTAATGCCACTGTGAGGCATGACCTGTGAGGAGCCCCACACTGTGCCGCATGCTGGGCTGAAATGGGAAGAGAGGAGGCCTCACCCCATCCCCCACCTTCCGGTGGTCTTCATCACACAAGAAACCTAGTCTTAGGAGAGGAAAAATTACCCGCCTCCCTAGAGTACTCTGCAATGGAGAGTGGGGGGTGTCTGCGAATGTCGCCGTGGGTCGGGGAGTAGGCGCTAAGCACCAGGGCTCTTCCTGTCTTTGCCAGCTCCCTTCACATCAGGTGGCAACTCGTTCTGCTTGCCAGGGACCCCGTGTAGCATGAAAGTACCCTCACCCTACCTCACGCAGAAGCACAGCCTTGACAATGCATCCAAAAATGATCCTCCGTGCTATCTCCTTTCTGGGACCCAAAGCTTTTAGTGCCTGAGGGCTGCGCATGCCACCAAACTACATGTCACACATACTCTTTCCCAGCCACTGACACTCAGTGCCAAGTGGAGAACATCACTGATGACACAGCAACGGAATCAGTAAACGTAAGATCTGAAATGACTACAGAATCCTCCAGCACCTCAGTGTACTATTCCTGTGATGGTGACCAGAACCTATTGTGAAATGAAACCATGCTATTTGAATTTAATGGAACACAGGTTTGTAATCTTGGTATGAACAACAGCTTCGATTTTATCTACATATTTATTTCTTGATGAGTTTCTTTGTCTACCCCCATGGAGAAGGGAGTCTCTGTGTTGTCATCTCTATATCTAGTCTAATTCTGAGACCTCAAGTTCTGGAAAGGATGCAAAATTCACAGGCACAAGGTGACTTCAGGTTCTGTGCATCCTGAAGCTTATACAATTTGGAGGTGTTCTTTGAGAAACAGAATATAAAATTATGAACATCATTTTACAAAGAGAAAATAGAAATATAATTCAATTTTTCACTTAGCTTAGTTAATCCAAATTTCTCTTTTATTACTGATAGTATGAAAAACTTTTTTTCATCTTCACAACTCACTATTGGTTATATCAGGCACAATTTTAGAGTTGTCCAATTTGGGAAATCCAAAATCTCTCTCACAAGTGAGCTATATGATTTCAGTATTTTTCAAGTTTTCTTGCACAGGAACTAATCTTAAATATTCTGAATTGATGACACTCATTAACCAGATTGTCATTAACTAGTCCCCTGTGGTTGTGGCTTACTGGCATATATCTATGACAGATTATCTTCACCAATGTCAGAACTTTATGTAAAAACAGCAGGAAATTCACATCTTTTCCCTATGGGTTCTTATGCATCACTTATCTTCATTAATTGGGTTATCAAACAATCTGAGAGCTATTTAAAATTTATCTCTTTCTCTTAATGGATTATTGGTTTGAGTAAAACATATGTGCTGTTTGGAAGTCCCAGGCTGCTTTGGGACAAGACAATCAGACACGTTAAGACATGGCTCAACGTGCTGGGAGGTGTGAAACATTCAACCTCCCCAAGTACTTCCTTACTCCAGTGCTGCTGCTACAGTGGCTGTCCTACAAAGGAAGAAATGGTGATAAATTGTTTTACATAATTTACACAAAAGTAAATCAGTGTATGGGCACATTTACAACAGTATATACTGAATTACTGATGGGAACACCACCTTTCTCTTAAACATCCAATATATCATATAATTCTTACATATCCAAGATTTACCAGAGACTTACTTCTGGCTCCAAACATTCCTAATCCTGTCTCTCCTCTCATTTCTCCTAACTTGTTTTCCACACGTGTCTGCTGACTGTGGGAAGCAATTATATCTCGATATGAACACAGGACCTGTTCAAATCGAGATACGATTGCTGGACCTTCCTGTAACATCCTTTGTTGAGTCAGCACAGTCAGCAGGAAGAATGAGCCACAAAATGTATCACACTAAATTAGTGTGTCTCCACATCAATTTCCCCTTAGCCAGACTCCAAAACTGCCAAGTGCCACTCTAATTCCACTGCACACGGGAAATTCGATGGAAGGAAGTCAGAGTAGAAACAGGCAGCAGCATAAACAACCTCAGTTAAAATATCTACTTCTGTGAATTTTACAAAAACAAATGGCCAAGTGAACACCCTGCCTAGGCCTGAGGAAGGGGCCAGGACAATGAGTGGCCCTTTGATCTTCATGGCAACTCCTTCTCTGCGTAGACATAATCAAATCCACTGGGATCAGTCAAGTGTTGTATTACCATGTCGTAATGCACTCTGGATAATCTCCCCCTGCGTTAATCACTAACAATATTATCCTGTAAAAGAAGGAGAAAGCCTGGCTAAAACATTCAACTGTCCTCACAGTAAAATACTACAATGAAATAGCTGTTTTGACTTAGTAAAGCGAGCAACAAATTCACTGAGGAGGTAACCAAATACATTCCTACAGCCTAAAGTAAGTGTGTTTAAAGCTTGTTGTATCCTGTAAGGAATAATCAGGTAACTCCAATCAAGACTGCTGGATGCATGGTATGCAGTCTGTGCCTCTGCACAGGTTCTTCTAAGGTTTCAGAAAGAGCTAAGATTGTTATTCATATATATATGTTATTCATATATATATATGAATAACAATCTTATATATAGTATGGAAGATTTTATCTTCAGATTATACTGGTCTTAAGCCATTATATTTGGAAAGATGAAGCAAACTAATCCAAACGCTGACTTGTTTAGTGCTAGGTATTATTGTCAAGATTAGTCTAGGTGAAGGAGGTATGTTTTCAAAAGAAAGCATTTAAATATATAAAGAAGTCAGTAATAATCTCATCTAATGATAAGACAAGATTAAGAAATGTAAGGTCATGTAGTTAATGCTCTTTAGATGTTGATAACTTTGACATTCAGAACTCTATGGCCTTGAACTTTGGGTGAAAGATCAAAGACAGAGTGGTTGTAGAGTTGCAATGTTTTCCTTTTTTACTGGGAATTATCACTTGAAATAGAGTATACATCCATTTGAAGTTGCATTGTATAATTACCTAGAAGGTACACTATTTTGTTGGATGGTATATATTATTTAATTTTAATCTTCAACATGGTGGAATGACATTTTTGATGTCTTTTTGTCAGTATTATTGAATTTGATTTACTTAGTGAACACTTTTATTATGTTTAATAAATGCTTTTAATAACAACATATGCTAACAAGAATCATAAAAATTCCTACCCAAATTATTGTTAAATTTCTGATTCTGTTTCAATGAAAATGTTCTAAGAATACACATTTTGCAAAGCTGGCATAATTTCTTCCACAAAGCTTGCTTCACACAGCAATGAAAAGAAAAAATTCCAAATCAACAAGAGGAAACATTTAACTATAAAACTGGAGACTTTACCATTAAGAAAAATCATGCAGTACTGTGCAATCCATGTCATCCAAGAACATCTAAGAACCCTGCAGACCACAGATGCTAGTCTAGTTTTCACTGGTGGACAGCCAGCCAGCTGGACCTGGCACGCTCCCAAATGGATCTCTTCCTCAAAACCTTACTGACCCTTTAACCACTTAAAGATTGCAATCTATTTTTTGAATTTTTTATCAGTACTTTTTGGTACCATATAATTTTATAATTAAGTAATAATACAAAAAGCTCTATTTTAGTCATTTTAGTCAACCTTTTCTTACTTTTCCCACCAAACTATAATTTCCTAGAGAGCAAGATATATGCTTTGCATTCATCTACATTTTCTGTCTGCCTAACCTAGGAGAGAGTCTTATAATAAAGAAATACATGTTGGATTAAAGCCTATAATTTGTCATTCTATCCAAATGCTGTTCCAGTTCATGGTTCTGGGCTTGAGAGAGGTTATCACAGAAATGTCCTCATATTCATCAACTTTTATCAGGGATAGGAGGTTAGTTCCGCTCAGGTCCCAAACTGCTCCGAAGTCAACCCACAACGCCTTAGCAAAACAAAAGAAGAAAGTATGATCATGCACTCAGTTTGGGTCTACTTGCCATGTTAGGCTTTTATTATTGTTGACAAAATAACTGTGACTTCTGTTTGTCTCAAGGTGTTCATGATTGCATTAGTGTTGTGCAGACTCTGTCTTGGCCCCTTATGAGTAAGTCTAAGGCAATTCTATCATCTATAGCAACTCTGGCCAGTGAGCTGAAGATGACTTGACTGACTTCCAGGGCAATGCCACTGACTATTTCAGTTAAAGTCAGGGACACATTGCATACCACTTTCCTAACTGGATGATTCCCAACATATGGATAACTTCCCACAGGGTGAGAGTAACCAAAGGTAGCCTCATTGTAGGAAATCTCCCTAGTCAGTGTTATATGCTCCACTGGTGATGTTTTCTTAAACTCCTGTGAGCACCCATAAGATGTAAGAAGGAAGGAAACCAAGTTAACGCTTGACTCTCACACAAGAAGTACAGATTTGGGGACTCATATGGTACCTCTGAAAAAGTGTTGGTTACAGCTGTTGGAGCCCCCCAAGTTGGGGCTGCTTGAATTGGGAGGTATAGTTTGAAAATGCATATGACCTCCTGGCCACTGGTAAAATTTCAGATTTATAGATCAGTTTCAATAACTGAGTTGAGTTTGTGGATTTGAAGGAATTGCCTGAGAGCCATCAGCCCAGCTTCCCTGTTTGTCCACTTCACTAGCCAATCAGGGGCCATCTCCTGCCTTTCCAACAAATTTCTCAATAACTTAGGTGAGTGGCAACTCAACTCTGGTCAGATCTGTCTGGTGACAGACGGCATGCCTAGGAGTCAGTTAACTCTGTGATAATTTGTGTGAGCTTCATCAAGTCATTTTCCTTCATGAGGAGGCACCAGGGATGATTATAAAGGGCAAAGGTCTCTGATGTCTCTCACTGCCCAGGCGTTCTTGGGCCTGAAGTGTCCCCACACAGGGCTGAGGGTGTTGTTCCACTCCACCATCACAGAACCGGTCCACAGCATGTCTTGTTTTCCAACAACCCCTACTCACTCCAGACCCTTCATCTAGTGGGTCAGGTGCAACAGGTACAGGGACATCTTTACAAAATTTGCAGACACCCATTAGGACCACCACTTTGGCCTATGTGAGAACAGGTTCATACTGCGGTTTTGTCAGAGAACAGGTCCATACTGTGGGCCTCTATACGAGTGACCCAGATGGTTTCATCAGCAATGTGATTTGTTTCCATGGTCTGCGGTCCCCAAACAAGTGCATTTTATTTGCCAGTTTGTAGTTTTCCAAAAGTGGCAGAACAAGTAGCTAGGCCACTGGCATAAGCCTAAAATAGGAGTCAGGACAAATATAATAAGACTATTAAAAGGAGTATTGACCTTGAGCTCTGCCCACTGAAAGGAGCAACCGTGTTCATCTTTGTTTCTGCCAAGTTGGAGCTGGTGCTGAATAGCTGTAGCAGCCCAGTGGGCACCACTTAGCCTGATCATCCATGAATCAGGCTCGGACATAGGCATTTAGGGGAAACGTTATAAACCGGGGGTCCCGTTGGGCCACAAACTTTGCTTCAGGTGGCAGAGCAGGAGATAAACTTCCCCCAGTGGATGGCTGTCAATTTTTCACGTAAAGCTGCAATGCTACTGGGGTCAGGCGGGATGTGTTCCTGAAAACATTATTTCTATTTGACAAGTGAAGCTTGTTGGGCACCTCCCACACCTTAGTCTTTAAGTCTAAGTTGACTGGTGCCAAAATGTGAGCATCAGGGCAAAGAATCACAAGGCCTCCTTGAATCAGGCACTCAAGTTTCGGTAAGGGCCCAGTTGTAAGCTAGTAGCTGCTTTGCCACCAAGTCAGAGAGGTACAAGAGCAAAACTCCAAGGGATACTTCCAGGCAGAGGCTGCCACCGTTCCCAGGACCCAGTCATCAGAACCATCAGTCACAGGACTTGGAGCTCAAGGGCCCACAAAGGCTATGGGGCCTCCAGAGCACAGCATGAACTACAGCTTGCTGGACGGCTTCCAGCACAGCCTGTCGGTGTGGGTCCCACCCCAAGGATGCCGATTCATGGGTTATGTGACATAAAGATCAAGGAGAATGCCCAAGTGGGGCACGTATTGTCCCTAATATCCAAAGAGTAAATAGAGCGCTGGGCCTCCTTTAGGAGGAGGGGACAAAGAGGCTGAAGTTTTTCCTTATCTGAGTGATCTTGAGAAGAAGTGCATGCACCAAGTATAAGAAAAACTCTTAACTGGGTCAGCTCTGCAGAGCAGGAGGGCACTGGGACGGTACCCGAGAGAAAGTTAGGTCAAGGAAACAACTTCTACTGTAGTAAATGTAAATACTAGACCTTTTAGAAGTTGACGGTGAGAAGCCAGGAGAGGAAAAAAAAAAAAAAAGGAAAAGAAGCCGGTCAGGATTTCAGAACTAGAACCCAGAGAGAGTGATTTCTTTACTACGAAGTATCCTATTTTATAGACACACAGATAGATTATAGATGTAGCTATATAGACATACACATTGCAAGTAGACCTTGCTTATCACTTGAAAATTTCTTGAATTTTTTTCCCCCAAGGACCAACAGAAACATGGTAAGAGTCGAGGGTAAAGGATAATCTTTGGTTTCAAAACTAGACTGGATTTTGTGTTCAAAATCAAACTACAATTTATGGCAATAGTCTCCCAGAGTGATGTATTTTAATCTTCTATTTTAACTGGTCTGAGCTCTAATAACTCATCATTTCTTCCTAAAAATATCTGCTAGTTTTCAAGATGTATTTAGACCTTTCTAATCAGTTTGTTATACTTTATTTCAAGTCATAAAATTCCCTGTGGCCATTACATTGTCTCCTGATGCATTCTGCTTTTTTTGCAACAAGTTCTAACTTTGAGTAGATTATGTCAAAATGTGTAGAACTGAACTCTTCTAAGTGCTTTACGCTGTACCTCAAAACAACGAAGCTTCCAGTATTCTGATTTAATGAATATAAAGTATGTGAGAGTGTATTCAAAAGTCTTAGAAGCAATTGAAATAGAAAATAACCAGGCTATAAAACTCAGTTAATATTTTTGTAGATGCTGATATAAGTAGAAGTTAGATATAAAAATTCCTATAAAATGCTAAAGTCAGCTAAAGATTGTTATTCATATTCAAAATACAACTATACAAGGAGAACACCATGCCAGGCTGGATAATCACAGACGACAGAATGTATCCGTTTACTCTTGACTTTAAAAAATCACTAGAGAGCATTACTCTGACAAGGCTGATTTAGACAGTAAACAATGATCTACTTACATCATTGCAGAAAGGATATCCATGAGATCTAGGTTAACAAGCTATAAAGTACATTTTTATTGCTTAAAGCAGCAACTCAGAATAGTTTGAAGTAAAAGACTTCTATTTTTAAACTACTGCAACATTTAAAGCTGGGTTTTCAATTTGTCAACCTATCTGAAAAACTGAATATAATAGCCTGATTAGTGGCAAGCAGAATTCAAGAGATTTTTTTTTTTCAATGGATCAATGGTGTAGAAAATTTGGTATCATCTGAACAGACTTAAAATAGAGTCTATATTATAGAACAATATAGAGTTCATCATTACTATAAGTACCTGATGAATAACTGCTAAAAATGTACATCAGAAGCCTGAGGGCTTATCAAGTGAGATGAATACTTTATCTAATCCAGTTTTCAGGTGAGATTAATAATTCATTTAATCCAGTTTGACACTCTTACAGTGTCATTACTATGTTGCTATTATAATGATCATGTTTTTGACAATTTTATACTTCTCCATTACTGGGGCCAAATTAGCCTAATAAATGAGCTTCTAATCTGATAGCCATGGTTGCAGTAATGATACCATAGAAGGATATTATTTTGAAATATATACCTATGCCCTCTTTCCTTGCAATTCTTATAAATTCCGACCCTCTCCGCTACTGTTGCAGCAGCTAGATCTTGTTGCCTTAGGGAAGGGAAAATAAGAGAAAAAAATATTTTTTTATAGCAGAAAATAAGAGAAAAAAAATTTTTTTTTCTTTCAAATTCCTGGGCATTGGTGTTTCCAAAGCAGAAGGATGCCAGTGGGAACCCACAGATCCATACGGAAATGATTTGTTAGGGAAATGCTTCCAACCCTTCTCTCCACCATGAGTGGAGGATTTTCCCCAGGTTGAAGAAGGGGGAGCCAGGGTGAGGCCACACAGAGACTGCGCTCAGGCCCTCTTTACTCTCTACCTTTCCCATGAGCCGAGGTCAGGGAGAGAGATGACATAAGGCTAAGAGCAGAAGGGACTGTAACCTCTGCTGGGAAGAGCCCAAGGAAAGAACATATTCAAGGATGCTGATGGAGTGAGGCTGGAGCTTTCTGGGATTATCTCAAGATTCAACTTCAACTTAGATTTTTTAAAATAATTACATTTCTGAATATTATATTATGTCCCGAGATAAGTCTACTCAGAAATATCTTTAGTTCTTTCTCTCTGACAGTGATAGCAATTCCCTGGGAATCTCTTAACAATTACAGAAGTCACGTGCAATACCATCCTCAAAACATCTGCAATCACATGCACCAAGGGAGACCATGTGTTTAACAGTAACTGCCATTAAGTGTTTTCACCCAGAGTCCTAAGAACACACTGGAACTCACCCACCCTTTATCCACTCAAGTCATCTCTCACTTAATTGACACTGACCATCTGGGATGAACTTGCTCTTGTCTGGTGTTGATAAGCCACACTTCCACCGTACCAAAGCAATAATTCAAGTATAATCCCCATTTTATGGGTAACTTTTATTCATTTCCCCTTAGAAATTATTTAAATTACAAAAATGTTATAATATCTAGAGTTTATAGTTCTCATCCCTGCATGCTTGTCTCCAGGGGAAAAAAAAAAAGAAATATGACTAATAATTGTAAGGGAGTAGATACTGACATACTTTCCCCCAGATTTGTGAAATAAAAATAAAATATGAAAATAAGTTTTCTCTGTCTGACATACCAATAGCCAAAACTTTAGGAAAAACTCAGCAAACACTTGAGAACTGTACAAAAAAAAGCTTAATGACAACGAGCAGGAGAGCTATGGGAACTGCCTTCTGCTTCTACCTCTCACGTTCCCACTGCCACAAAAATGATAGTTGCATTTCGAGGAATCAGAAGATCTCTGGACTTGCTGGAGATGCTGTGCCACATGTGTAAGTCACAGAAGGCTTTATCAGGGTCACAGGATACATAAGGATAAGACAGGTTTTTGAAAAACAACAATCCAGAATAAATGAGCACAGAAGAGTGGCCCTGGAGGAAAGATGTGGATGGTGAGAAGGCAGAGGACAGAGAAGAACCGCACTCTCAGCCTGACAAGGATTGGCCAGAGAGGCTGCAGGAGAACCAGGAGAAAGGCAAGGGAAAGGAGAGCTTCAGAAAGAGGCATTGGTCAAATATTAAATACTACAGAAGCTCAGAAAGAAGCATTTCTCTTTCATGGTTTATAATCCCTGCAGAGTTTACTGCAGTGCTATGTGTATAGTAAACTCAATATGGGTTTAAAGACTAAAATTTAACCCAGCAAATGATATCATGGCGATGGTGGCATCTTTAATAGACATGGTGACTTGGTTAATCTTCAGCCTGTACTCCACCCTTGAAGCTAAGCAAGGTTTTCAACAAGTGTTTCTTGTGCCTAGAGAATAGAGGACGTCTGTCACAGGAAGTGCGGATTACACGGCATAGTGTCAACATATTCGTGTAGGCTAGATTCATGTCATGCTCACATACAAGCCTCGGTCCCTGAAATCTTTGACCTAACTGAATTTTCACTGCTGAAACAAGTTAGTCATTGGGGATTTGATGAAATAAATACACATAAATATGAGCCACTGCACATGGCATAGCACATCCTCACAGATACACATTTTGTATTTTAGGCTCATTAGGAACACTATTTTATTCCTAACTAAGTATGACACATTGATACCATGTACCACTGGTCACTGAGAGTTATGAAGTAATTAGAAGTTTGCTGTTTGCTTTTTTTTTTTTTTACCTTTTGTTAGGAAAACATTTCAAATTTTATAAAAAGTTGCAAAAATAAAAATAGTGGAAATAACATCCATATACCTTTTACCCAGATTCACCTAGTGTTAATATTTTATCCTGTTTGCTTCATAATTTTCAGTCTATTTATCCATCCATCCACCCATCATTTATATCTGTATATTGTATATATATTATATATATGTATATATGCAGTATACACACTTTAAAAAAATCTTTCAGTGCATTCTGAACCACTTGATATTTGCTCTTGCTGAATAAAGATCAAATACACTGAATTTTTCCCAAGACTGTAAAATATTAAGAAACTGATAAAATCAAAGATATAATGTAAAAGGAAGTATGAAATATAAACTCAGTCTCTAAACTAAATTGTGAAAACAATGCAAATGAGCAGAGAGCCCAGACACTCGATGACATCAGAGGAACAAAAGGGGAATTTATGTTTACTGGAATTTGCAATATGCCAGACAGTTTGTATACAATCGGAAAACATGCCTTTATAACTATGTGACGTGATGCTTCTAAAAAAACTAACCAATTAATGGCCAACTAAAAGGACAGCAGACACCAATTATCTATGTCATGAAAGCAATGAAGAGAGAAAACTTGTTTATTGGACATTTCATGTGTGTCAGCCCGTTTGTATAATACCAGCAAATACGGCTAATATCAGCAAGTTATGTGAAAGCACGCTTTAAAAAATTTCACAAATAAATTGGTAGTCAGATAAAGCTGGTAGTGACAGGATGAAACATAGGACTTTAACTCTTGTTTTACGATTTAAAAATTAGTTTCATTCAGTAAATAGTAACTGAATGCCTATTTTCAGACTCTGTTCCAGGAACGAGGATACAACAATGAGGAAAACAGAGATTATCCTGACCAGGAAGGTGGCAGCTCAGAAAGTTCATTTCCTAAAAATGTTTGTGACCTACCCTACACTGTTCCAGCATCACTGGGGTTTAGAAGATAACAATGCAGGGTAGTGAGCCCTAATGTGGGGACAAACAAGCGCTGTGGGATACCTGGGTGGCAGTCTGAACAGGTGCCTGGGACAAGAGTCTCCAAGCTCAAAATCCAAAGAAGACGCCAAAGAAATGGCCTGGGCAAAGGCCTGGACTCAGGTGAGAGCAGCTTTCTCCAGATGCGCTGTTTCGGGTGAGTGTCATCAGAACTGAGCTAGTCGGGATTCAAGCCCAGTAGGGGCGCTTTATGCACCAGACAACAAGGTCTACTGTGTGCAGAGAGCACGCCCTGAACTCCCTGTCTTCAGCCAAATGAAAATCCAGAGGTGCACACTTTTATAAATCTCTTGAGCATTATTATTGGAAATACTACTTTCTTAATTCCTTATTCACATGCAATTGTTGGAGCACTGATGCACATCTCTCTGCCCTCCTAGTTTAAATCGCCCACAGGATTACAGCCACTAATACAATTATTTTTTCACAAGCACTTACTTTTTGTGTGGGTGTCTGTGTGACTGAGACATGAAAGCTGGACCTCATTAAGCCCAAAGGAAAACAGGCTTATTAATGAGCAGCAGTCTTTGAAAGTTTGTTCATTTTGCCGCCATCAGGCAGAGCTTAAAGTAAGGTTCTAATACAAAAATCCAGGTTTTAAGCTTTAACATACTGTCAATAGGCACAATCCAAAGAATAAAGTACATGCTCTGAAGGAGGCAAAGACTGTGGTCCATATAGTGGTTTTTTAAATCCAGTTTTATACCTGGGTACCACTGTCAGCATCACCAGTAGCAGCTTCCAGGACCAGGACAATGATACCCATATCTCAACAATACCTAGAATATTTGTGTCTATGGACTCTAACGTATTGGATCGTGTGTGTGCATACCCCATCTAGCACAATACTGCTGGCAAGGGCTGAACACTGCACTCCCAGTGCATGCCTTCTGCACATCTTTGATCTGACTGGTATGAAATGTAGCCTAGCTCACACGATGCCCCATTAAGATGGAAGTGATTTGTAGTTTTAGGGCACCTTGGAAGAAGAATTCAGATAGGTGTAATTTATTTTTACTGCATATTTTTGTAATATGCATGGGGCATAACAATTTACAGAAATTTAAGATGTTTTATTCTAAAAGGAATACAAATTTTCATTTTATCTTGTGTAAAGTACTCTTGTTTAATAATCATGACTGACCTTACTCCATATAATCTAGAGCTGCCTGAAAGGTACAAAGCATTATATTTCTCCATTTTTGCTCACAAGCACTCAGAACCTTTGACTGTGTGTCTCCATCTACCACAGACATTCAAAATACTACAAGACGCTCATTCTTCTGCAGCAGATTGTATAAGAGACTTTCTTTTTTTCTCTTCCTTTGATTTTTCTACAATAGACAGAAATACACGCTGGTATTTTAATATATCTAACAAATGTTCCGAGTAAATCTATCAAAGACCAATATCACCTCAAGTGATAATTCTGTTCTGCAGATTCCAGGAAGGGGCTGTATCACCCACAAATTCCTGAGCAAGTTACACAGGAACTTGTTTGTATGATGGATGCTAAGTAAGTGTTTGCTGAATGAAATTAATATTTAACAGCGCCTAGAGTTGCTACATTTTATACAGGGAAAACAAAACAAGCTGCAATCAGAGGCCGGAGGATCAGATCTTAGCTCTCCCAGAAGGGCTAAGGTTCATTTCCACAAAAGAGGGTGTTAAAGGCAACCCATTTCCATGACCCTGTGCTCTTCCCTCTGGTCAGCCTCTCCTGTCACTTGCCCCCTTAGCAGAAGGAAACAGTTGTGTAGTGTGGAGAACACAAGGCTCCCGTCAGAACACAGGCAGCAACCAAGACCTGACCTTCGTCTTTTCTGAGGGCATGGTTTGACCCTGACGCAGAAAAGAAAAGGCACTACCAAGTAGGTAGCACCTATCATGTGCCAAGTAGGTAGCACCTATCATGTGCCAAGTAGGTAGCACCTATCATGTGCCAGGTGCTCACTTAAGTGCTTTAAAAGATATTTTCACAGACATTTTACTGACACTTTATGAGACAGGCATTTCACAGATGCACCAGAAACAGCTCATTCAGGGTCTCTGCTCTTCTCCCTGCACCGCACCTCCCTGTAAGCTGCTTGACCACTGATTCTCCTCATCTTCCTGTAGATTAAAAGCTACATCGGTCTCTATTTTGCTCACTGTCCCCTCTGCATCAACTAGCCCAGGGCCAGGCAGACAGCAGATGCTCAATAAATATTTGTTGAATGAATACATGAATGAATGAATTCTCCCATTTACCCTAACCACTGATTAAAACCTTTACGAGACTAACTTCTTATGTCCTTTATGAAGTCTCCTAAAATGTGTATATTGCAAATGTATCAATGGATCCAAATGATCAAAACTGATCAGTTTCAGCATTGTCTGTGCATTACCACCAAGGATTCCCGAATGAAGAGGCAGGATGCCAAGACAGAGTCCTGAATACCAGGCCAATCAGGCCCCAAATCACATAGTGGCAATGTTACTCTTTGTCCAAAAGACATAATGAAACTTTTAAAACTTTGAATTTCTGAGCACAAAGGAGAGTTAAATGCATGGTTTTGTTGTATTATCTTTTGTATTATCTTCTCCTTTCACCAGAGACAATTGCTATAGAACAGAGGACTTGAGACTCTTAATTAATGTTAAAAATAGGCTATGTTTCTTCTGGCATATCTCGCAATAATTTATTTTATAATATGTATTCTACATAAAGCTTAATATTGTTCTTTTGTGAACTGATAAAGAATCATATCAGGGTTTAATTTATGAGAAACATCTTGTAAATAATAGTTTTTTTTAAGATAAGGAAGGCATTTAGGCTCTGTTGAATAGTCAGCAGTTCCTTTGTATGCAATTACATATCATAGGAAACATGATATTCAGTGAATAAAAAATTAAGTAGTATTAAAACTTTAACATTAAATACAAAGAGCCATTCTATAGTAGTAATATTTCTGGAGCACAAACAGAAAAGCAAAATATCTTTAATTAAACTTGTTGCCATAATCATTCACTCCACTCAGACTTAGAATGATGTGGGACCTATGCATATATATTAATCTTAACATGCTACAAATTATAATAAACTACAAGCTAAAAATGATATACTGCATGAAGTTAAAGGATTAATTTTTAATTTGTCCCATATGTGTTTGCTCTATCTCCAGACTTGAAAGGCCAGAATGTCCTAATTTTCCTCATAGTATTAATAAAATATCTTAATGTATAACATGACTATCTATTTCCTAATTCTGTATATAGATAGGTAGATAGGTAGATATACAGAGAGATGGACATTGATATTATATCTTTCCCCTTAAAAATCACCCAAAAAAGTATTTTTAAAAGTGTCAAACACTTCACAAAAGTAAAATATTTAGTTCTTATTTATTAAAACATTTTTGGTTACTACTCTATTCGAAAAAGAACTAATCATTAAGATACTTATATTGGTGTAGTTGTACTTGGAGAAGAATCATTAACAATTAAGTTTATAATAATAATTTCCCTGTCATTGTTATCCACATACCTGACTTTTAAAAACCCCTATTTTATATTTAATATTTCTTATTTCAATGTTACAACGTTAATTATTAATTTTATTGTAGAAATATGAATGTTGATATTGCATCTCACCCACACTAATAGGTACAAACATCCAATATTATGTGTATCGTTTCTCTAATATAAAAATGTCTCAGAATTTTAATCCACAAATTCTATGCTTTTGTTCATACTATTTATAACTCACAACTACATTCTAAATTTAGTATTTAAATATTTAAATGAACCTACCTCCCACCTTAGGTAAAGCTCCAACAATAATAAGAAATAATTTAAAGCACTCAATTTAGTTACCATGGTGACCGTTACTACTTAATAATTTAGGGGTAGGAAACTGTTCATCGTTAACTTTAATTCTATAAAGAAAAAGAGCAACAATCTTTATCCTTTTAAAGAAAAGCAAAAGACTTTCTGATATTTTATTTCTGCACTAGACAAGAGGGGAAAAGCAATTTCTGGGCCAGGGACTATTTCTAAGCTTGGGCTCTGCCTATGGAAGGAAATGTGTACAGATGTTCCTTTTCATTACCACAGTTCACCTCAAACAAAGTAAAACAATTAGAGACAGACCCAGGGGCTCATGCTCCAGGGAAATGGAAATAAAAATAAAAAAAAATTTCCAAGGCTGAACAGTCAATAAGCATTTAGCAGATCATATTGGAGGAAGAAAACCTCCATGGAAATACAATCATTGAAGAATATTTTAAAATAAAACTTGGTGGATTAATGGATCTCAAGACTGATAATTCTTTGCATTTAGTATTATGCCCCCTGTGTGAGGGCCACAATTATTACACACAATTTTGCAGATAAGATCAGCTTTGGACATAGATCTATGTCACATAGAGGAAGAGGATAGGCAACTAATTCAGAACCTGCATGAGAATAAAAAGGTACAGAATAATGAAGAAGGTATTTCCTTAGCCATTTGTGGCTAAGGGTTTAAAAAATCTTCAGTGAGAACAGATGGGGGATATCCAAACATCACACTCTCCAGAAGCTATAGTTGAAGGAGCTATAATTGTGTGTCTCGGTGTGTGGGTGTGTATTTGTGTGTCTACCCATGTAGATTCCACACTCAGTTGCTTTCCTCAGTTGCCAGGTGCTTGTGCCACAATTCTGACTGAACTGTCTCCATATTAAAATAATCTAATCTGATTCCTACATTGCTGGGGTTCATTTGGGGAAAGAAATAAGGAGCCTTCTGGCCAAGGCCACTTTTTCACAAGAGTCCGGAATTTGAAGACTGTTGGGCACTTTTCCAGTCTAATTAATTAGCTGACTCTTTGTTTACTATTTGTCTATTGTTCTTTTGTGTACAGACCCTTTGGCTGAAAACTCTAAGAAGGAAGATGGACCAGTATTAGAGTTACGCCCTCAAACTCCAGCCCAAAGCCACATCTGATATAAAGAAATAAGAAATTATATCCCAGTAGCACAAAACGATAGGCAAATTGGCAGATAAAGTATGAGAGGGAAGATTAAAGCAATTTGTCTTATTAATAAAAATTCTTTAGGGTATCTGAGCATTTTCAGGGGCAGTGGAAGCAAAGTTTAAAAATCTCTGTACTATTTGACAACCTATCCTTCATCTGAACATTTTTTTCTCTCTGTCATGTTTTTGCCTGATCTGTCTGTTTAGAATACAAAGCAAGTGTAAACAGTCCATTCCAATATTGAGTTTATGCAAATCCCTAAAATAATCAATATTGTTAATATGAGGTCTAACATGAAAGTGCACAGGCAGAAGCACCACTCATTTGTAAGCAATAAAATCTGCTTCTAGCTTGGTTTAATTTATCAAAAAGAAGGTAACTTGAATTACAAGAAATCTAAGAGTAAACGTGCAGTGATTTGGCTCTTCTGTTTGTAGTTGAATGGTGGACAACAATCCACTGGCTAGCTACTAACCTTATTTTCTTTTCATGCATAGTGTTTGGCCAGCATATAAAATTGTTTTAAAAGTAGCCTGATAATAACATGTTAATCACTCAAAGTTTTGATGCCAAATTGGGTTTTAAGCCAGCTAGTATTTAGAAGAATATTTAGCATATTTTAGAAGTTAGCATTAACTCTTTATAGGTTGACTGAAATAAAATTTAATGTATTTATGCTTTAGTGCATCTGAAGGCATTTAGGATTAGTTGAGATCTAAGAAGGTCATCCTGGTTTGCTTCATTGATGGTTTCATGGCAAAACAATTGCTAGTGACATCTAGCAATGATCTCTAATGATTTCTAAATAGGCCTTGCTTTAGACAATTTGGCAAATTTATGCTTCTTTGCTATAGACAAGATTACATAATTTCATAGTATTATGCCAAAAACAATTTCTTGATGACTTACAACATACTCAGAGCTAAGACATACACATATTTGCTGAGTGAATGAAGGTGACAATCTAGTAAGAAGTAGTTCCTAGCACTAAAATTTAGAAAATAATGATGTGTGACCCACCTTTAATGAGTCAGTCAGTCTTTTATTCTCTTTCTTCTGGCAGACGGACTGGGCACTTCATAGGTGCTGGAGAACCAGTAAAAACCAGACATGTGACCTCATAGAGCACATGTTCCAGCTAATTAACTGTCCACTGGGAAACTGTATTTTATCCAATATCTGAAAAAACTACCCTTGGAATTCAATATTATTTATTTCTTAATAATAAAATTTCATACAATTAAATACTATATTTAAATCAGGGGGAAAACAGATCAGGTAGAAAGCCCAGGCCTAGCATCAGTTTCTAGAATCCAAGCCTGAGTCAGTCTTACACTTACACTGTAAATTACTTTCTTGAACATTAAACTAGTTTTTCCACTTTCACTTCTTAATTGACTACCTTTTGAATATACTAATAAAGTTGAGCTTCTGACCTAGTGATATTCAGGCCATAAGGCCAAACATCTGTACAATAATAAGAGGTAAGAAGGTACCAGCACTGTATTTGGACACTTGTTTCCCGAATTTCTGTGAACTTCTCTTTATGCAAACTGCCCTTGAAGACACTCAGTTCTGCACAAAGGTAGGGGGATATTTAGTGGGGCTGGAGGTGGGTGAGATCAAAGGTAGATGCTAGGAAAATCTGGATGTCTGTACTGCAATTTTTCTTGATAAGTTTTCCCCAAATAATCCATTTATATAAATTACCTACTTGCCTCTTCTTTCCTATGAAGGTTTCCTATAATCTGTACAAGTTTCATTACAATTTTTTACAGAGGTTTCTAATTTCCTAATGTATAGATACATATATGTATGTAAATATAAACACAGTATTTTATTAATGTAATCATTCTTGGCTTGCTTTCTTTCCCCCCAAAAGTTATTTTAAAAAATTTATAGATACAAGAATGTTAAATTATAGATCATTCAAATTATGTGTACATTATTATTATTTTTTTAAAGCCAAAAGATTGATTGAACAGGAAAGAAAGATCTGGAAATGGGCAATTTCTTCATAGACAAAAGTAGGGAATGGTAGATTTAAATATCTTCTTCCTTCTTCATTCTCAATTCAACATGATTAACTTATGTTGGTATGTTGATATATTAATTTTTGTTCATAATATTAATAGCATTCTAGTATTCAATTATTGGAAATAATATTTACTTAGAATTATGAATCCATACAGAATTTACAGAATGAGGATATTTTAATTGTACATTTATTAACTGACCAATAATTCCCCCAGATTTTGGTTAACCTCTCAAAAATTCTTGTACATAGAACAATACTTATATCCTTTGTTAAGTACTTAATAATTATTAGGCAGTGCTCTGATTACTTTGCAAGCATCCCTTGTACGTGAAAAATTAGCAAGTAAAAATGCACTTAAGTAGTGCAGCAGCATGTTAGAGTGAAGGGAGTAAGAGTTACATGGATGTCCAGGAGACATCCTGGAGAGGAACCCAAGAATGTCTCCACTCTGTCCCCAGAGGCCTTTAAAAAGAGGACCCACATTTCACAGAGACAGGTGATCTCTTAATGCATCTTCTAGTTCAATTACTTTATGATTTGCCTTACTTTTATTAAACGATATAGACTACAATTTTAAATATAGTGTTCAAGAAAAAAGAAAGAACATTAAATAATCATACAAAATGTTCCACATACTTTCAAGAGGATTCTTATTTTCAGGCAAATTTTTAATTACTTGCAAATTACAATGTTCTGTCTCAGAGTAATAAAATATTATGGAATAATATTTTTTGCTGAATATGTAATTTTGTTCTGAATATGGTACTATTGATAGTGAATTTATCAAGAATCAGGCTTCATATTTCTTAGCTTTCTACCTCTGAAATTATATTAAAAATAAATCTGTGACATCTTACAAACTCCTTAGGAAACTTGTAAAGTATTAATTTTATCATGGTAAACAGAAAGATCCCCATACCCTGTCATGACTTCTCATAACCATTGCATTTATCTGAGCAAGGGCAAAGTACACATTCATTAGTCTCTGGCCTATCTCGTCAATGAACACAAAAAGCATTCTTTTTTCTGACAATGGGCTGAATGGAAAAGTAAACGTCGTGAAAATTAAATCTCATAAAATAAGGATTAGCAAACTCGAAACTAGTAATATACCATGGACTCTACATCTTTTTTGGTCTGACTCATTATTCCCAAATAATAACTTTCAGTCTTTTACAGACAAGGTATTATCTTGGGATGTACTCAGAAAACATTCTCTAAGACTTTAAGGATATGTTAGATTGATTGAGTCACAATATCAGAGAATGTTCTGAGCCAGAAGGGAGCTTGAAGACAACATAACTCAGCCCCTTCATTTTACTGATAATGAAGTACACCTACAATTATGTTGGGATTTCTCCTTGCTGTTATTCAGTGGGAAATACCAACTGCTCTTGGTCATTCTTTCTCTGCATTCCAGAAAGATCCCCTGAAACAATCCTGACCTGAGGGTACGCACTTCATCATGCTTCTCTGCATAAGCAGTACCTAAAGATGAAGCATAAGGAGCGATGCCAGCCAGTCCCACTCAGGTCCTTTTTGTGTATGCTGTGGTTTCACCACAGTCATCGAGTTAATGTAGTCTCAGTTAACGAGGTTAAAAGGAATTTGAGTTCAGGTTCGAATGTGAAATTGGGATACTGTCCTTTTCCAGTAATGGATTCAGAGCATTGGTTTGTGATTATGTAACAATATCAAACAATCCCTCATCTACAGAAAAACAGGTGCTTTTCTGGCAGACCATGTGTGCATGTGGACGGGAGGGATTACATATTCTTCTGCAGGAAAGGAGAAGCTGAAAGCCAGAAAGGAAGGATGCATTCTGACAGGAGAGGTTTGGGAGGTTGGGGTGAAAGTTTGTGATGCCAGAACAAGGAGAAATCTCCAAACGAGGGAAGTCAGATGGGTCTCCATCTTTTCTTCCTCAGAGGAAGACAACACCCAAGGGGGAAAGACTGTGGACCATTGTGCTCCAAGCATCTGGACCTTTACATTTTTACTGAGCAATTATTGTGTACCAAGCACATGAGAAGTACTTTCCTCATAACAACTCTAAGGTATAGTATTATTTCTTCCATTTAGAGAGAAAAAACTGCAGTCAAAAAAGTATTAAGTAAATAAGTAAATGCCTTGCTTACAGTCACTCTCCTAACAAGTGGAAAAGCTAGGATTAACACCAAGGCTATCTGACTGGAACACTCATTGGCCATCCAGGGCAGCACACTAATCCCATAAGGTATTAAAGTAGGCACACATTCTGGGCTGGCTGTGTGAACGACACGGCAGAACATTCAGATCACAACAGGGGGGTGGGGGGGCAAAGCTGTCTGCTAGCTGTTCCAGATATATGCAAACCCTCTGAAGGTCATGACCTGATTCCCAGGACCCCATTCACTGAGATTTGTGTGTGCAGCAGGGAGAAAACCATTTTAAAATCTGGCTCCAACTTGGGCCAGGTTCTCCAGGAGGACTACATTCCTCTTGGCGACCGTTCCTCTTTTTGTTTGGAAAATATCTCAGGTACATTTTGTTTATTCAAAGACAGGCCCTTTGAACCATCTGAATGGGACAGACAGAGTCAAGCTGCTCTGCACAACCAAGAGGGATTCTGAGGTGCTTCTAAGGTAGGGACTGAGAAAGAGAGGCCCTGCAGCTCTGCAAAAAGCCACCGCTGAGGAGAGATCTTTGCTACAGTCTTTACTGCAGTGAAGTCCAGAGTTCACCCATTCTGTAACGCTGTCCCTGCACTGCAACCCTCAAGGCTTCAGTAAAAAGAAAGAAACCCTGCTACCACTGCTTTCTGTTACTAGAGATTGGCGGGGAGAAATGGCAACAATGAAGGGATAACCAAGGAGATCCCACTGCAGGAATTTCAAATCAAAATCAGAAAAGAGAAAACAAAAAACAAACAAACAAACAAACAAAAAAAACCCAAGAAAATAAAACATCAAGCAAGAAAACAGTGGGTAGGGTCTGAGGCTTCTGAGAGGATCTGAGATAAAGAGTCAAACCATTTTGGGTGCCCCGGTGAGCTTGAGTCACCCAGTGAGTCAACTGAAGAGCACTCAGGTGACACATCTCAGGTGCATATGGAGTTTTAACACTGACCCACCCACAAAGGGACACTCATAGGGGAAGGAGGACATGGTGATGGCCCTGTCCTGTGGTCTTACCCCTAGCAGGCCCTGGTCGGCAGGTAAACACCACTTATATTCATTATTCAGCATTCAACAAATGTTTATAGAATGCCTATCATGTGACAGGCCCTGAGACAAGAACCACAGGGGAAACACCTCATCAAGTTCAATGCAGAGAAAATGTTTGGTTTTCCTATGCACTGATTCATTTCCTTTAATCAAACGTGAGTAGTGGAACTCCTCCGGTTTCTTGTTTTTCCCTCTCCTGTTGTGAATATCGGTGGTATCTTTTGGTTTGGGTGCAAATCGCCTTCTCAGGTATAATTTTTCTGACAGAATCCTCCTCGTCTACCCCCTCGATTTCCTATTTAGACTTCTATTGTTAGCGGTTCCTTCAGATTGTTTTTGGAAGTAGGAAAGTCACTAGGTAGATGGAATTGGGGATTGAGAAATCAAGAGTTCTAGTGTAGAGATGTTGGTTAGGGAGCCTTGGAGGCAGTTGTCTTTAGGAGATTTCTGGAAAAGGGATGGGTAAAGTCAGGGCCTAAGGGAAATCAGTTGGCAAAGACTAGAAGAGGGTCCTGCTGCTCTCAATAAACATGTTAACTTTCATCACAATTATTTTACATAAGCAGATTCTCTCACCAAAAGTATTTCCTCTGTTTTTCTCCCACAAGTATTTTTCATCTCTCATCTATCCATTTGTTAAGCCATTTGATTAATTAGAGTGCTCAGGTAAAAATGAGTTTGGGTTAATTTAATTTCTTGGTTTTCAGAGTGGTAACTAGAAAACCAATTCTGATACAATCTTTCATTGCTGAAAAGTATTCTCAACATCCATTAGATCACTTTTCCACCTTAGCAAATAACAGTATATCAAACATAATTTAATACATCTTTCATGAGTCAGAGAACATTGGTATCTCTGGTTGACTATTTTAAATGAATCATAACTTTATGGTTTCATAATATGAAAAATTGGCTAGCTATTTACTGACCATAGCATCAACCCTGAAGGCTGATTTTTAAAACAAATCCTTGCTACCTTGTTTGTTTTCTAGTGATTTTATGCTCTCTCTCTAAAAGTAGAGCAAAAAGAAAAAGATCTAGTTAATTAAAGGTTCTATTTAGCTATGTTCTAGTTAATTTGAGTCTTTCTAAATACTAATTGCATGAGGCAAGTTAAATTTATTCTAGAGAAGATGGGCCTTTTGTGGAATCAATTTAAGGAGTTCTGAGTCTCCAAGAACTGTAAAATAAACTTTTAAATAATTTAAATCATATGTGATGTACTTAAACAGTTTTAGGATTATATAATAGTGTTTAGTAGAATTACAAATCTGCATAGCTACAGTCTAAGCTTTTTAAAATCTTCTTTAGTAAGTTTAAAATGAGTCAATATAGTTGAAACGTGGTACATACATAAAGAAAGAATTCTGTTTCAATGTGAAACACCCCTTTTAATTTACCACGAGAAGCTTTAATATAAAGTATATTAAGATGCGGTATCCCTTTTACCATATTTTGAAACAGTGGGTAAAAGAGAAAAACTAGCATATTCAGCAGAAATATATTATTTTCTCAATATGCTTATGCACCTTAATAAAACTTAATTTTGTAAGAGCCAAGGCAGATTGGCTACACGGATACCCTACACATTTATGTGTCTAATAGTATTCTGAATGGAGGAGCTATAAGGTCTTAAATAACCAGTGTATGTCAAATATTATTGAAAGCCACAGTCCAGAGCAAGAATTTGGCCATTTTCCTAGATTTCTTGAGGTTTTATACTATCCTAGAGGGAGTATACGGTGCATGTTCATTAATGTTCAGTTAACATTTAGTAATTGGTCACAGATTCACTTGAGGTTCTGAAAACTCTGGGCAGCCATAGATCTTTCTCTTAACTATCATCATGTAAGTCTAAATCTGTTTCTGCCCAATTTTTTGGTTAAAAAATTCTTTGATATGATATAAAGCAAAAAATTACAGCATTTACTTATAAATCAGTTGTAGGAATATATCATACACAGAACTTGTGAACAACACATGTTGGGCACGTGCAGTCAGCACTCAGTAACAGTACGAGAGTAACCAAGGCATAGAAGTCCCTCCCCCCACAGAAGTTATCAGGAACGAGTTCCCAACCAACTGAAGTACTCTTGGAGTTGTAAGTCATCATTTACAGGGGCTGAAACCTTCTTTCAGTGAAAATTAAATTTTCTAAAATATAGAGAGAGCTAAGAGTAGATTTAAACTTTGAAATATGAGCTAGAACAAAAGCAAGCATTCAGGGTTTTTTTTCTTGAGTTCTTTTTATTATGAGAATAGACTGACAAATGGGCAGATAGGCAGATAGAAAGAATGTATCGGCATGTTTCATCTTATATCTTTTTACCTATCTGTCTATTCTTAAACTCCTAGGAGCAACAGGATGCTAGGTGGTCCATATTAGCTCCTAGAACAATGCTTGACGTATAGTAGGTAATCAACCAACAGGTATGGAATGAATATTTGTTTATCCTAGAGTTTTTCTTAGCTCTACTTTGTTGCTTTAATAAATTTATATCTTTTTAGAATAATATTTTTCATGTCAAACTGTGATTTCATTATAGACATCAAAAGCAGCAAAATATGGACAACTGATAGACATTTTTAATTTTAACTTTTTAAATTCAAGTAGCATGTGTAAAGGACTTAATAAAAAGCCAACAGGAAACACAATACACAATTTAAAGGAAGGAGCAGACAAACCTAAAAAAGATAATTATTTGATAGTAAGATTTAGGACTAAGTAAATTAGCATTGGGATTTAAGACATAGAGAAGTTCTGTACCTTCAGGAGAAACTGGGAGGAGGAAAAACATCTTGGCTCAACAGGGAAAATAGATCCATTGAAAGACAAATTAGAAAAGAAATAATGGAAGAATCCAGAGGAGGAGAAAGTAACAGAAGGCCTCAAGATGAGGATCGTGCAGAGTGAAAATACACAGCAGGAAGTGAAAGTGAAAAGGTAGAAGTCTTTGAAATGAAACATTAAATAGGCTGGTATTTATAAGCTTTTAAGCATGAACAATTTATTCAGACCTACATTCAAATCCTAGCTTTAAACCTTTATTATCTATATGTCCTTGAGCAAATTAAGTTATCTCTCTAAGCCTGCTTTTCCCTATTTATTAAATAATAATACAAATGTACTGCCTTCTTAAGAATTTTATAAAATAATATGTATTAAGGTAGCTTGGTATGCCACAGCATAGATACTCTATAAATGTTAACTTTTTGCCCATTGCACAAATGTAGTTTCCAACATTAAACTTGGGTTAACTCATTTCTCAACAGGTACCTAGCCTATAGCTCGGCCCCTTTTATGCAGGGTCATCCTCCCTTGTTTGGTTGTGAAGAAGACAAGTTTATTTTAATTTTTAGGAAAAAAACAGATGCATCTGTCTATACAATCTCAAACACCTTTCAAACTGGTAATAAGGTGTTTCAAAAAATAACAGTGAAGACCTAAGGCTTGCATAATTTTCAAAGTTCAACATGGGTGATTTTGTTATACACAGATCCTGGTACTAGAAAGAACCCAGCTCCCTGATTTTACAAATTGGGGAAAATGTGGCACAGAGAGGTAATGCTTATTCATGGAGTTATCTTGATATTCATTCAACAAATACTGGTTGAGCACGTGCCACCTGTAAGGCAGAAGAATGGGCAAGAGTGTACACAGACGCTTCAGGGCCTTGAGGGCCTGGTGCCTGGGGTTGTGTCACTAGTGAGGGGACTTGGGTGGAATTCCCAACCAGGTTTCCATTACACTGAGCATTCTGAGTGTGTGTTGAAGCCTGATATTATGTATGACACAAGCTTGGAGTAAACAAGACAAACATGGGGCCCTCCACGTCCAGCTAATTGCTGACTTGCTGAGAGTAGCAGGAGAAGGTTTCAAATTAATTTTCAACCAAAATCTGAGCCATGGAGAAGGGCACAGAGGCTTCAGTAGTCAGCCTTAGAGATGGGGAGGAACTCAGTGTTCACGTGAGCCAGGCAGGGAAACAGTGGGAAACAGTGTGTACAAGGGTAGGAGAGAAATGTCTCCAAGATATGATGGCCCTGCCTGAAAGAGACTGCTAATCCCAGCGCCTGTTTTGTCTGTCTTGTGCTCTAGATCTTACACCCCCACTTTATGTGTGAAAAAAAGTATGGATGAGAGCTGAAAAACATGCAAAGTAGACAAACATCTGTTTCCAATGATGTGAAACAACTTTTTGTACTATTTTTAGATCTTTGTTCTAAAGATGGCCCCTTAGCCATCATCACTGGGCACAGTAAATAGAAATTCTGCTTTGGGTTGATGGGGTTCAGGACATGCAACCACCAAGTATGGCACACCTTGGCATATTGAATGTTTTAAGCTGAGGGAATTTGAGAAATGGCAGGTGCAGGAAAACTCTCTGACATTTCCCTGAAACAGGTCTTAAGACCCTCATGGGAGAAATCTCCTCTCTATACCCAGAGGAAAAGAGCATCCTTATCCTACTATGGACAGTTTGTGTTCCTCCAAAATTTGTACATTGAAACCCAATATGATGGCATTAGGAGGTGGAACTTTTGAGCGGTAATTAGGATTAGATGAGGTCACGAGGGTGGAGTCCTCATGAATGGTGTTAGTGGCCTTCTAAGAGTCATGAGAGTCTCTGCTCTCTGTCATGAGAGGATACAGAGAAGTAGGTGGTCTACAACCCTGAAGAGGACCCTCACCATGCCAGCACCCTGATCCCAGATTTCCAGCCTCCAGAACTGTGAGAGAGAAATTATTCTTGTTCATAGGCTACCCAGGCCATGATATTTTTGTCATGGCAGCTGGAGCTAAGACAGGGTCCCAGGAAGCTCCTTCAGCCAGCCCTGTCCCCTCATTTCCTGGTATAACTACATGGCCGAAGCTTTGCTCATCTCTCTCCTATAACTCTGAATCTTGCCCAGCATAGTCCAAGGGGGACATGGAATTCATTCTCGAGACCCTCCAAACCTCACTCTTGGGCATCTGCAGGGCATGAGTGCCCAGCCTCTTTCCAACCAACATGCACCCAAGTTAGGCAGAGTCAGGTTGTGTTACCTAAAACCCAGGATCCTAACTGATAATCATCTTTCTAATGCAGACTACCTCTGCAGCACTTCAGTTCTACAGATCATAATTTGTGAACACCAATATAAATGCAAAGTTTTAGGGTTGTACAATAGAAATGTTAAGTAATTTCACCAAAAATCATAATTAACATACTTTACAAAGATTCAGTAAAAATTGATTTATCCGACACTTAACTACCCAGAACTTCCTGCCAGCACTTCCACATATTGATGATATGATGGAAATTGGTGTTTTTAACAGGCAGTTTGATGAGTGAGAGGGACACTAGTGTTGGCTAGTCATTCATTTCTTCTCAGTGAGTGCTTTTAGGTTAACCACTTCACTCAAAGCCCGAGTTGGTTTTCCTTTGATAGGTAGCTAGGAACACCTGCCCTACTTGAAGTGGGTTTTTTTTTGTTGTTTTTTTTTTTTGGCTAATTTTGAAATTAGAGGAAATGATACACATCTAGGGGAATATATAAGGCACTATATTTATATACAATATTATTGCTACCTAACAGATCCTAAATCAAAGATTGCATAATGTTTTGATTAATTACATTTTATCATGTTCACATTCATAGAAAATTGGCAATCTGTAAACAATCTTTATTAACTTTTTCTAAGGTTCACCTATGAGTGAAAATTGGGAATATATAGGAGGCAGTTGAATAAGACATCAGACAAAGAACACATTAATATTATTAAACAGTTACCAAGAAATTCTATTAACCCTCTCAAATTCTGCACTTTGAATTAATTCACAAAATGCATTGGATGCATATGAAGTTATATTTTTAAGTGTTCTTTGCTGCCAGCTGTGAGGGCCATAAATATTCTTCTTGCAAACAGAAGAACGGAACAGCCTCTGTGAGAAGCAGTTCTTCTTGTTCATTGTTTTTCTCTCTGATACAGGCTGACAGCTGATTTACAGGAAGTGGCCTCACCTTATTTGCATCTGTATTGATGTGTTTGGTGAGCAGAAAGGGAAGTAACAGATTCAATTTTAATCAGGGAGAAAATGGACTTTACTCATTCTCACAAGCAACTACTTGGATTCATCAGATTTTTAACCACCTTTTCTTATACTTGAAATGTAAATTCTTTAAAGGCAGCAACAGAACAAGGATAAAATAGTCACCCACTCACTCTCCACGACTTGCTTAAAGAACATAATCCTGGCTTTCTCTTCTATGACATACATGGAGTCATTTCAAATTTATATTTCTTGATTAAAATTTAAAAGTTGGCAACAATATATTGACCAGTCAATTCGGAATTTTGAGAAATTATTAAGAATTAAATCCCAGTATATAAACCAAATGCTTTATACTGTCAAATCCTGGAAAACCTATATTTTTGGCAGATAAAATAATAACCACAATTATTTTAACTCACGTACATTACAGGTCAAAGACTGCAACTTATTAGCTAATTAAAACAATGACAATTTATATGGTAAATGGGTCTCACTTTTGTATTGGTATTAGGCAATCAAGTTGGTATGTTGTATACTTTTTTTTTACCAGTACTTTTTTTAAGAATTAAGACAAGACTCTAAAACTCATTGTTTTCCTGCATTGTCTGTTACTTTATCTGACTTCATCACATGTAAAATACATTTGGTGAAAACTAAAAGGCTTCTAATTATAAATTGCTAGTTTTTAGAGAAATGAAATACAGAACTTTATAGATATACAAGTGTAGAATTATTTCTTTCTCTGCTACAAGAATTTTTTTTCACTTAATCTTTATAAGGAAACTAACTTTAGTATTTGCTTCTCTTTATAAATGACATATGATGTAAATTGTTAAAAAAAGAAGCTATCTATGTAAAATTTGTTTTTTCCGCCTTATGTTTTCCTTTCTGCCTCCTCATCTCTTTCCCCTCATTTAGAAAGAATAGCAGCCAAGGCTATAAGATGACCATACATTGATCCTTAGGTCAAAATCTGTGCTGAGTTTAATTTTCAGCTGAGTTAATTGAATTAAGTAATGGCGGCTCCTTTTGGTTCATATATAGAAAACAAATAAGGCAAAAATAATAAAACTCCTCAACTGGTTGGGCAGAGTTCATTCTACGGGACATTTAAATGAAATAGGAGATTAATGCATTTAAAAGCTTTATTGAGTGATTTATATCCCTGCAAATTTCTTTCAGTAACTCTGGTCATTTTATTAACCTACTTTTAGATGAGTAAGCAAAGGTACAAAATGGCAAACAGAAAAAGAGCCACGCTCAAGCCATTTTCAGTTCAAAAATTTTTTGAAATAAATTATGGGGGGCAGGGAGTTCCTACATCATAGTTTCTTCATGGAGGCCTCCAATTTTTTAAGGTAGAATGTAGCTAGGTATTACTCAAGGGCCAGACACAACACATGTGGAACATTCAAGAGTTAACATACATCAGTACAATGATGATATCAAAATGCTTATTCAATTAATAGTTAACATTTTACAGTAACTTTTCATAATGCATTTTCTTTCTGGATAATAATAAGAATACGTGCACGTTTATTTTTAAAAACCTTCTGTCACGTTGCATTAAAAGCAGGTTGTGGACATGATTGGCAGAAAAGAAGCTTCCTAACAGGTGTCACAGTTGCTTTCCTCCAACAAATGGAAGTGTGGGCAACAAGAACATGTTTGATACCTTAGATCTCGTTTATTAAAGGGACCCCCCCAAAAAAAAAAAACAGAGCAAACGGATCATCTGGAGAATTCAGAGCCTAAAGTGATTAATTAGACCTTATTTTGTCTTGAACAGATTTACTAAGCATTTTTCAAATAGCCACATTGTTTGTAATTACCAAAATCATACCTCCATTGGCTGGCCTTAGTTACTTCATGCTCGAACAACAATCTGATTGAGCACTCTTGTTAGGACTTCATTCTTCATTGTAATTAGCCATAATCATAGCCTTCCTGGGTGCATGAGAATGTGCAAGCAACTATTCACAACCTCAACTCATTTGAATATGAATCTTCTCAGTAAGGAGCAATAAAATCAGAGAAACAAAGCAGTTTCTCTAGGGAATTTTGCAAGCATCCCTACCCTAATTTTTCCCCCTTCAAAATGTCCCCTCTCCAGGATCTGAATTCTATTTGCTAAAACAAGGGTGGCTTAATAAAGACAATGGCTTATTATTTCTTAAGTGACACAGGAGGCCCAAGTATTACGGGCTGAGTTCTTTCAGTCTTTGCCAAGGACACAAGGAACAAAAGAACAAGCAGTCGTGTGTGGAAAAGAGAATTCGGACTGAGCTAGACTTTCTGAGCGCTCAGGGTAAGATGGGGGCCTTTGCTATTCTAGGTCTCAAAGGCTGTCGCTTTCTTTTTCTTTCTTTTTTTAAACTCCCCCTGTCTTCCCCCTTGTAAATGACTCAGACATTATAGAAAAAGGCTCAAAGAAGCAGGGATTGAAAACAAAGGCCAAGTGGAGGAGGGGTGACATTCCTGATCCTTTCCCAAGCACATTCATAGTGAGCCACCTACTGGCAACAGCACTTTTCCTCTTTTTATTGTCTAATCACCTAACCTCTTCAGGGAAAACCTTGGTAAACAAGCTGGAATCACTCCAAACACCTCATCAGCCAAAAATGAGAAAAATAAAATTCAGGAGAAGAAAAGCTTCCAGAGTAGTACTAAATCTTTAATAGAAAACTCAATCCTAAGTAAGACATTGTCTAAACATAAGATATAAAGAATTATCACTTAAAATCTTATATGTTTTGTAGGAAAATTCAAAGAATGATTCAAATTACTGAAAAAGAATAATCATTTGACTTATGAAGCTAAATCAGCTAACCATTTAAATGAACTGAATAAGATATTTAAAAGTGTGATGTGGTGCATGCAAAAGTACTGTCAGTTCTTCAAAGCTTTTGCCATTTTGTGTAGAGATTTTTTTTTTTTGAAACATGACACATACTTAATAAAATGCCTGTTTTATGTTTCTTGTTATTGTGCTACTACAGAATGCACGGGGGCGGCAGTGTGACACCTGATAACTCTCTGATAATCTCATGGGTTTAAATCCTTCATCATCATGTTGGAATGACTTTGCTAAAATCACACTGCCAGTTGAATGTGTTGCTATTAAAGAACTGGATGACAATGCAATTTGGCACTCTGCTATACTAAAAATCACAGTTTTAGAACTGAAAAAGGCTAGGAGACCCTCCAGATCAAGTATGCATAAGGTTCCACCTTGGTAGAGGTAACCCAGAGCACTGTTGAAAGAGGATCTGAGGGAGAATGCAAACTCCATGAGAGAAAGGACAAGAACTGATTGGTAATACCCATTATTGGTGTCTGAGGAAGACCAGTTACATCATCTATCTCCTGCCAAATGTGCACTCCATACAAGAAACTGTGCTAAGCACTTTTGAGGCATTTCAAGTGGAAGAAAACACTACAAAATTTGCTGTAATGAGGAGTCACCGTGGCAATACACTGAAGCCTGCTTGTGCTGGCTTCCAGAACAATTGTGCACTCTCTACAAACCCCTTTTTCATACATTCACCACGTTTACGACATTCATAACAATATGAGGGCTTTTTCTTGGTTATTGTTTCACTGACCTCTCTATTGATTCTTGTACCATGTTTTAGGATTACTTTATTTTTAAATCCATTTTAATATTCGGTAAGTCAAGTCCCTCACCCTGTTTTTCTTCTTTTTCAATTTCTTTTTTAGTTAGAATAATAATGATCCAACACAGATGCATGTAATAATTTCTTCTTCAGAGAGTAATATATGATTAAAAACAAGTGTACAATACAATTTTGAAAAACAAAAGGAGTCTCCATGACTAAGCTAAGAGCCAAAGGACACAGAGGCCAATATTCCTAATCATTTCCTCAGTGTTGTGACAGATAATTATAACATGATCATTATTGAATTCGTTCTTATCGTGTGCTGGGTAGGGTGCTAAGTGTTTTACATGCATTGTTTCATCTAATCTGCACAACAGCTCTACTGGGTTGTAGCATAATTATCTCCAATTTGCAAAGGAGAAATCAGAGACTGAGGAAGTTTTATTAACTTGCCCCAGATCAAACAGCTAATAAACAGCAGAGCTGCAAATGAATGAACCAATCATGGTCAACAAGACTGAGTCAGGCATCAGTTTCTCCCAGGATTCAGCTGGTCAACACAAGCTCAGACCAGCTGGCTCCAGCCTGCCTCCAACACCTAGGACCTGGCCACAGAGTCAACACTGCAGGGGCTCAACTGCCTCTCTAGGAAGCTTGCCAGGATACAGTTATAAGGAGAATAGGCTTTTTGGACAATACACCGCCTCCAATGGGAAAACCGATGCAGAACTTAATGTCAGGTCACAGTAGTGGACCGAAAAGGTAGTCATGCTGAAAACCAGCTGTGGAGTGGGGCCTTTCAAACATATCATCAGGCTTGTTTGGGCGAAGTCAGAATGAAGTCCATTTCATATTAGGCTCAGATAGTTCTAGTCAAAACTGAAAGACTTTAAACATAGCTAGCTGTACAGTGGCTTTTTTAGTCATGCTCTCATGTGTACATAGCAATTAATGTCAGGGACATTATCTCTCAAAATAAATATGTTATAAAATTACATACACAAAGAACATTTGCTTTAATTTCTCTTTGGTAAAAAACAAAGTCAGTCTCAAACCAAAGGGAAAAAAAGAGGAAAAAAAAGATTAATGTAAAATCTGCAGTACTTGCTTTTTAATCCCTTTGCCGTGATGTCTTATTTTGTGTCAGATGGCATTTATCTGGGGGTCACATAAACCTCTAATGCCTAGAGCAAAGTCAAAATATCTTTCAATTCTACTGGTTAAACAAACATCACAGATGTAGTTCTTTTGTGGAACTACGCTGGCAGAATTTTCTGTTACCAACTTAATAGACTATTAGGCACCCATGGGCTTTCACAGATAAGAAAAGGTGAGCTTTTACATAATTCAACTCCACAATTATTAAATGCTTATTGTGTGCAAGGCACAGTCAAGAAAGTAAAAAAAAAAAAAAAAAAAAAGATTAAAATCATCCAATTTTTTTAAACCAGAAAAGAAATGATCCTCTAACTCCAAGAATTAATAAATTTATGAGAACTAAATACTTAAATGCAAATAGAAAATAAAGAACTTTAGTGTAAGTCAAAATACATAGGAGGTAAAATTTATAGAAATATTTTAATAATATATTTTCTTCTACTTTTGACCATAGATGAGGTTAGTGTATTTAAACATATAATTATACTAATGACAATAAAACAATAGTTAATATTTATATCTGCCACAAACCATGGACAAAACACTGTTCTAAGTTCAACATGTATTATCTCATTTAATCCTTACACCAAATGACAACTCTGTGAGGTAAACTTGTAGATATAGATGAGGAAACTGAGCTTAGAGAGAGGTTAAGTAACTTGCCCAAGATTTCACACCTGGTAAGATAGTTTTAAATGTCTTTCTTTTTTTCTTGCTTACTAAGAATATTGATCAGCTATTATTTACTGTCATATAGTAAACAGAAAGTATGCCTTTTTTCTTTGATAGATCTTAAATTTACCTTAATCATTTAGATATTTTAATAACCTAATAGTTATAGTTCTAAACTTCTACTGTTGTTTTTATCACTCCAGATACTAAATTGTAGTTTTCCATAATCTCCATAATTTTAGACAAAATTGTGATTACATAGAGCAAGTCAAAAAGAATAAGCACAAATTGATAACCAGAGATAGAAGGTATTACATTATCAAGTCCTCCTAACCTCAGGCAGCACAAGGAGCCTGCACAGATCATCTAAATTAGCTGACAGTCAGTTAGGGAGCTCACGCCATTCCCTTTGGAGCTCTGCCAACGGGAGTGCCCTTGCACACTGGACAGTGGGAGGTGGGAACAAGTGCTTAACTCAAACGGATAGAATTGGGGACTGACTTTAACAGCGGAACTTTCAAAGAGATGATTTACTCTTCTGCTATTTTCGCTCCCCCTTGCCCCCCCCGCCTTATTGTGTATGTAGATATCTGTGCAACATCCCATTCCTCTGTGTGTGTGTGTGTGTTAAATTTAAAGCTTGACAACTTTCTAAATGGGCCTTTTTCATACCCCTTCACTTTTTTCCCATTGCCAACTTACTAAGTTTCTTGTTCTCTAATAATGTCAATTTATTGGATAGTTTGGTATTTTTGTAAACACTGTATCTTTTACCTGAATTCCTCCCTCAAACCTTTCTCTTGTTTTTCTTTTGGCAAACTTGGCAAATTTTTAGTTCCCATTTGGCATCTACTTGATTTCCCCAAAGTTGCCTTTCCTCTGTGTTTCATAGCATTTGTGTGTGTATTTCTGTTACAAGTGTGTATTCTTTTCTTTCTCTCTTTTTAATTAGTTCGTTAATTAATTAAGCACATCACATTTAGGTTCTTTTTCCCAAGTCACCAAACTTTAGAAGGCAAAGGCCATTTTGTGTTAAGTATCTGTACTTCTAGCACCTAGTACAGTGCTATAGTATATTTAGTAAGGGATTGTTATCCAAGTGATTTGACATAAACGAAGCCTTAAATTACACTAAGGTAACATAGCTATCATCCACGAAGCCTAAACAGAGTCAAAAAGAATGGAGATAAAGAGCTTTCAAAATTCTCTTCCTCTTCATAAAAACTGGCTTAAGGAAGCGTTTGAAAGAATAAAAGCAGCTACCTTGATTTGCAAGTCAGAAAGAGAATATTCTAAGACTTTTCGAAAACTTTTCTTGATATCCTTTTACAGGGCAAAGTCCTGATTATAAATGTATTTTGGTAGATTTTGAGAGGCAGCTGATTCACCCTGAAGGAGTAGACCATGCACACTGTGATATTTTCAATGTGCTTCTCTGCCCACTATGCTCAGTGTTATCAGTGATCCCAGGCTTAGCTCTTCTGGCCAGCTGGCCAGATGGATGTTCTCATTCCCTGTCCTGACACTATCCCCCTCCCAAAGCCACAGGACACACTTCAGTAAAAGGCAAAGAAGTTCCTGTGTTTCCCTGCTAGTGCTGTCTGGGGGAAGGGAGACGTCGATTTGTTGTTCACAGTGAAGGATGAGATTTGACTATTTGCCAGATCCAAAGGCCTGTTACCTCACTTCATCCCCCTTGACCTATCAACAGCTTGCCCACTTCGTGCAATAAGGGAGTGGGTACTGTAGATTCTAACTCAGTACTTAACAGCCCTTCATCTGCACCCTCCGTTCTCTTCCCAGTCTCACTATAACTGCCATTCTAGTTCAAATTCTCCTCCTTGTCACTTGGGTTTCCGAGAAGCACCCTAAAGGGGCTTCATGGCTCCAGCGGGCCCTCCGAGTTCTCTTCCCCTCTCCTGGTGAAACAATTTTTCCAGAAGGCAAACCTGCTCAGCTCTCTGTCTCCTTAAAACTCTTCAGTGCTTTTCAATAGCTTTTCACATAGAGCACAACTTATTCAATTTGTACATAAAATGCTTCATGGTCAGATTTCTCTTTACATCTACCCTCATCATCAGCCCCTTCCCTAATTATCTCCTTAGCTCAGTGATTCAGAACTACTTGTGATTCTACACGTGCAAGCTGATGTGGGCACTTTTATGACTCCAAAGATGCTCTAACATGCATACATGCAGGCAGGGTGTAGGTATTCTCTCTGGGTGGCTTTTCTTCCCTTCTAACCTTGGGGACCACACCCATTCTTACAGCTATAACTGTTCCCGTATCTTTGTCTTAGCTTACACCATACACTAAAACCCAATTTTTCATTCAACAACAAATATTTCACTTTAAGTGCTGTCCTTAGTGCTAGAAATTGTTGGTGAAAAAAAATAAACAGGGGACATTGCCCTCATAGTATAGAGTATAGCGGGATATTCAGAGTATTACAAAGTGTAGTAATCAGTAATTATGAAAATAAGTGGGAAGTTGACACTATAATAAATGCTATAAAGGTGAGGAACATGGTGCTGCAGAGCTTGTCATCAAGGGCTTAGACATCATCAGAAGTGTTAAGGAAGGGACCTGTGAATAAGTGACTTGAGCTGTGGTCTAAGTTGTGCATAAATTATTGCTGAGGAGAGAGATAAAAAGCATTCAAGGAGAAGGAGCATGTATGAAGCCTGTGCTGGGAGGAAACATGCATGGCTCCTGTGTAAACTGAAAGGTGGTCAGCGGAGGGACATGGTGGTAGTGGAGGGACACAGAAAGCAATGGAGAGTGTAGTGCAAATTGATGCAGTACAGGAGATACTGAGGTCATTTGCACCCTCCAAAGAGAACAGTTGGATTTGAAAGGGGTTCAGTTGCGTATAGTTGGATATGGTTCTTTTTGTCCAAGGTTACCCTGGTGACAAGGTGGAGGAGTCACTGGAGAGGGACAGAGTGTACTTGGGTCATTCCAAGGTAAAAGATGGGGGTAGAGTTATTAGAGTTGAGGTACTGAAGATGAAGATAAAAGGTCAGAATTAAGAGATATTTAAGAGACAAAATTAATATGGGTTGGTGATGAATTGGCTATGAAGGTGAGAGAGGAAGAGTTGTCAAGAAGATTTCTAGATTTCTGGCTTACTCAAATAATTAAATTTAATATGGTGTAGCTTAAAGATGGAATATTACGCAGCATTAGAAATTATTTTTGCAAGTGCTGAGGGCATGAGAATGTACTTCTTGGACCCTGGAATAGTAGGGAATGTGATTCATCACTGGACCCAGCTGCTCACTCAGAAATCTATTGCTGCATTCCAGCAGAGGCCAAGCTGCCCACAGGCTGTTTCCAGCCAATCACTAAGGGTGGCAGGGACATGAAGGCAGGCCCAGTCCTGGAGCTGCAGGACCCTCAAAAAGGTGACTGTGGCTCAAGAACAAGACCAATTGCTCAGCTCTCCTTAGAGCTGTAGTGCAGACTGCGGGCTTCCCCCCAGCACCCCTCCCCCTTCTCTCCTCCCCTCAGGTTCACGGTTTGAGGGTTCTCCCTCCCTGGCCTGGTTCCCTCCTTTCTCTCACAGGGTGTTACTCTCACACATTTCTTGCATGTTTATCCCAGTCTTAGCATCTAATTTCTTGGAAGACACAGATGTTAACACAGGGACTATATCATTATTGGTAGTGGGAAATAATCATAATGTGATATTTAGTAAAAAACAGATATGAAACATTAGGTAGTGTATGATATCACATAAATTAAAATGCAAAGACTGAAAGAAGAAAACTGGCAATTAATTTCAGCAGCTGGAGGTAAATTAACACCTTTCTATTAAACTGTAAACATGTAATTCAAGAAAATAATTTGAAGGAAGGTAAGCAGATCACATAGGTTAAAGTCCTAAGCCTCTGAGAAAGAGTCCTGGCATGAGTCTGCAGGGATCTAATGTCCTAAGAGTTAAAAGTAACAGCAAGTGACATTTTCTTAAGATAACAACAGAAGAAAGGTTTAGTTGAGTGGATGCTTATCGTAGCAGGATTTAGAACAATATATACATCTGATAGCTAAAATTTTATATCTGAACATTTTTATCATGTACTTTACTTTACAGTAAAAATTATTTTTAATTGTATAAGTAATGAACTTTGCCTAAAAGTATGGAAGTGCTTCCTTCCTACCCACCCCTCAACCCCCATTGTTTCTTATACTGAAACAATGGATATTGCCAACTGGGGTATTCTTGTTCACTGTTTTGACATGTGAATATGTTTTTCATGGTTTTAATTCTGGAACATACCATGTTCTATCTGTATTTTTTGTTTTTTAATTTAGCATTATATTATAAATAATTTTCACTACATTGCTAGTTTAAAAATTATAATATAATATCTCATCAAGAATGTATTATGATTTAACTATTATACAATTGTGGATATTTACTGCTTTCAAGTATTTGTTATAAAAATGAACATCTTAAAGAAATGAGCATCTTCCCATAAAGTTTATCTTCATTATATCATTTCCTATAGTGCCTGGAAAATGAGATTATTTGATCAGAGAACATATGAGCTTTGTGATTCCACAATAATAGGCAAAGACTTTCAGGTTGCATTAACAGAAGAAACTGCTTACACAAGGAAGAGGTGAAACAGTATACAAAAAGTAATAGTAATAACATGAGGGACTTTTGCATCCAGCTCTGATGGTGTCATTGGTGCAGAATTAGCCTTTAAATTATAAATAACTATAAAACTGGACAAAAAATAAGAAATAACTGCTTTAAGATAAACATCAGAAATGAAGGACTGTAACCTTAAAACAATGTCAGAATTCAAGATTTAGGAGAGGAAAGTATGTAGTAATAATAAAGCAAAAGATAACAGAACAGGATGCAGGATATACATATAATACAATATATAATTGGCCAAAATAAGGGAGAAGAGGATAATGTATGTGTTATCTTTAATCACCTTTTTTTTCATATCAGAAAGAGGGATTTTATGAAAGAATACAAATAGCATTAGACTTTTCATTAAAATTTGTAATGGCAAAACCTAACAGTTGAAAAGTAGCAGTGAATTATTATTTTTTGTTGAAATTCATTCAGTGCAAGACTGCAAGACCCACACTGACATTCTTTTCCTCAGTGACAGGCTTCTGAACTTGACAATCTAATATATATGGTAGCAGAGATTGAAAAGTGTAATACTTAACACCACAAAGCAGAAAACACCTAGATTTTCTCTGCTTAGTACAGAATTTCTTAAATTCTTGGCTTTCTTGATTGTCAAGATGTATGAGCAAACATATATTTTAAGAAATGTAATTAAATATTTATAAAATACACTTCATGGTTAAGAAATTGTTTGCAAATATTTTAACTTGGTGTTTGTTTTACTGTTTAGTGATTCATTTATCTTCTTATGTGTTAAGGTATATTTTGAAGAATGATTTCCTAGTCTGGTCTAATGACTCAAGATAGTGCTTTGCCATATACAATAACCAGGACATGGAAGCAACCTAAATGTCCATCGACAGATGACTGGATAAAGAAGATGTGATATATTTATACAATGGAATACTATTCAGCCATAAAAAAACAACATAACAGCATTTGCAGCAACATGGATGTTCCTGGAGAACGTCATTCTAAGTGAAGTAAGCCAGAAAGAGAAAGAAAAATACCATATGATATCACTCATATGTGGAATCTAAAAAAAAGAAAAAGAAAAAAGAAAGGACACTATGAACTCATCTACAAAACAGAAACAGGCTCGCAGACATAGTAAACAATCTTATGGCTACCAGGGAAAGGGGATGGGAAAGGATAAATTTGGGAGTTTGAGATTTACAAATTTTGGCCACTATATATAAAAATAGATTAAAAAAGTTTCTTCTGTATAGCACAGGGAACTATGTTTAATATCTTGTAATAACCTTTAATGAAAAGGATATGAAAATGAATATATGTATGTAAATGCATGACTGGGATATTGTGCTGTACACCAGAAATGGACATATTATAATTAATTGTACTTCAATTAAAAAAAAAAAGACAGTGCTTTGTAAGCACATTTGACTATCCTTTATGATTGGATTACCGCATTCTGTTGATTTCTATTTTGTGGTTGGCTTTATTCCTTTGATGACTATGTAAGTTTAAAAAGCTAAGGCTCTAAACGGTTCTTAGAAACAATGAACAGTGCATATATGTAAATTTTAAAATAATTTTATCTCTCAATGAGTTGCTATTTCTAGAATAAACTTTGTTTATATATATATATAAAAAAAAAAACAACTTTCCTGATCTTGAGGTTACTGTACTGTTAATGGCACTGGAGTTGAACGATAGTGCTTCCGCATATGCCTGAACTATCTTTAGAGAATATACATTACTGTATCTCTATTAATTTCTTATGTGGATGGATGAAGGTTGGGATCTTTAACCTGTGATTAGAAGCCTGGTAATCACACCCTAAAGCACTTAGGAATAACTCTTACATAGAAACTGCTGCTAGTTTGCTCAAGAATTTATAGTTTTCAGTTTCAAATTGCATAGTATATTGATTTTTTAAAGCTCTATATATTACTTATTAATATATCCATATAAGAAAAATAATTGACAAGTGATAAAAATTAAATTTTTAAAAAATCCAAAAGTGCTTTGTTCTCTACGACTAAATTATAGATAGCAGTAAAAAGAGTAGGCAAAGACCACATTATATTGTATCTTCAGTTTAGAAATGGGATTTGCTTCATAAACAATAATGAAAGGATAACAAATGGTGAACAGAATAGAATTTAATGTAGAGATTCTTTTTTGTAATATTTCATGTATACTTTACATATTGAATCAGGAATGACTGATGAAACATTATATTATTAAATAAGCCATTTCTAAAATATATTCATCATCAGAAAAATATATATGAGTAATGAAAAGATGATATAGTTTAGTTTGTATAATTTATTCCAAACTTCGAACAATGGAAGGAGGTGGATAATGAAAAAAGAAACCAAATAAACATCAGGTAAAAGTCCTTGACACAAAGCCCAACAATACCAAGAAATATAGAAAAAAAGTAAATAAGTATATACATTTGAGTTATTCTTTAAGCTTATTTTAATTTAATATACCAAATGAAAGTGATTTAATCTATTATGTAAACCAAGAAAACTTCTCTTCATTTAAGATCTATTACTAAATATTACTGTAGAATTAAATTTCAGATCAGCATTAGGGTATGATAATCATACTCTTTAACATGAAATCATTGCTACTGGGTTCCAAGCCATCACAAAGTAACACACAAATGATGGTAGTACAAAGACCTGAATAGAAACAGAACCTCCAGTCTGATGTGGTACAGTTGCTTTAAGGCTTTTGGGCAAAAGTTGGTAGCTGGGACAAGAATGTTGAGGCCTAGATAGATACTTTTCACAATTGTTAAAATTTTCTTAAAAATCAAACAATTCCAAGTTTTAGTAAGGATGTGAGAAGCTAGATCTTTGTTGGTAGAAGAGTAAATTGAATACAAACATATCCAAGTACATATAAGTGCATAGGTCTGAGAGACATTAAACAGAACACTTGGAAAATGGCATGTACATAATTCAACTGGCCCAAAACAACTTATATCATTTTTAAAGGTTTTATAACCTTTTATGCATGCATTCATTATGTTATGCATTATAGTTTTATACCAGGTTTAAAAATAGCTTTTTACCCTGATATTTTAATTTCTAATTAAATCAAATGTATTTTGTAATATAGGTAGCTTTCTTACCCTTTTCAAAATGCCTACTAAACACTTCTAGTAGGTGTTATAAAATTGACTTAACTATTGTATTTTTTAAAATTTTGAGTCCATAATACCAATAACCTATGAAAGAGATCAGACTACTACACCCCAAAATATGTCACTTTGGCATAAGAAATTATTTTGGGTTGAAGGCAATTAAAAAAGAGCAAACACAGGAGGAGCTCTCTGCTTTCCCCTTTCTGCCTTAAAGCTGGACATAAATTTCTCTTTTGTAAAGGAAATTTCCATCTGTAAAGGAAATTTCCACTTATAAAAGTGTCTTCCTCTCCAATACCAGAAAGAGGAGAATGACTGTGTGGACAACTCTTATCACCTGAGACACCTTGAGTGTGTACAACAAATCTCATTAAACAATACTTATTTGTCATACATTTCCTAGTCACTTTCTCACAACTTGCTCCCCTCCACTTCAGAAGCCCAGCCCCCATTTTCTTTGTTTAGTCTCTTTTCCACAACTTATCCTTTAAATTATATACCACATAAAATGGTATATAACTCCTTAATAGCCTCTTTGAGGTTTTCTCTTCTTTTCTGTGAGGCTCCCCTGAGTACATATAAAACAAATCTTTTCTCCTGTTTCTCTGTCTCTTCTCAGTTTAATTCACATTCCTTAGTCACCAAACCTAAGAGGGTAGAAGGAAGATGTTTTTCCTCCATTACACTTATATAAATAACAAACTAAATCTAACTATGTACTTAACATATTTATTAAATCTCTTTTAAAATACTTCCCTTCCCCCGCCCCCTCTCCCCGAAACAGAAATTAGAATCATGGTTGCCAGGGCTGGGAGAGCTGAAGGAATGGAAAGTTGCCTTATAGGCATAGAGTTTTAGTTTTGCAAGATGAAAGGATTCTGGAGATTGGCCATGCAGCAATGTGGATGTACTTAACACCTGAAGGGCAGCAGAATATGCCATCCCAAAATATGCATGCCCTTTGGCATGGAGATTGTTTTGTGTTAAAGGCACTTGAAAAGTGGCAAATGTCGGAAGAACACTCTGACTTTTTTTCTTTTTCTTAAAAGCAGGAGATGAAATTCCCACATGAAAGATGTCTTCCTAGTAGAGGTAAGTAAGATTCTTATCAAGGGCAAAAAGTTGAGAATGAGAGAATTCTATAGGAACAAACCTTGTTAAAATGATGTGTATACTCCTTTAGTCTCCGCACATAGTCTAATCACTTTTTCACGCTTTCCCCTTTGTTCAACGAACTCTAAAAGCATGTAGGTTCCACCATTTCCTTGAGTCTTTATTCCTTATGAGGGCTGTCATGTTACATAAAACTTATGTAAATTTGTTTTACTTCCCTCCTGTTAATCTGTCTTATGTCAATTTAATTCTCAAGCCCCACCAAAAAACCCTTAGAGGGAAGAGGTAAAAATATGCCTCAGCTACACACTCCTGAACTGTACACTTAAAAACACTAAAGGTGAGAAGTTCTATGTTATGTATATTTTATTTTTCAAAAAGAACAGCAATAAGATTGCGTCAATACTTACAACACTCATTAGTACAAATAAAACTGTTTTAAGGGGAGAAGTTCATTATTTCCCAATACTTTAAAAATAATGAACATATATTTTTTAAGGAAGACAAAAAGAGTGCTCCAATTCCAGAAAAACTGCAGAAACATGTTTGAAAACACCAACGGGACTAGAAGAGCTCCAGATATCAAAAGTGAGAATAAGTATTGAAGTTATCTCCTCAAGAATGATGCACCTTTTAATTAGAAGAAAGACAATCAAACCAACCATGCCAGAGTCATGTTGCTAACTGGAAGTCACATTATCCAAGTATTGAAGTAGGAGCAATTTTCAAGACCGATGAGAGGGCTGGCAAACTGGCTCTGGTTAGGCAACAAAAGAAAGCTAATTAATCTTGAAACTAGTGAGAGGAAGGCTGTAGAACCCATTCTTTTGGGAATCATGAGAAATTTAACACGTTATCATTAGTCCATGGGGGAAATATTTAAAAGCCTGAACCCCTGCCTGAATACAGTGAGAAAGCTCTAGTCAGAGGAAATGGATAAAAATCAAAGGTTGATTAAATCTTCATTTTATAAATAATATGAAAATGATTTTTAAAAAATAAGAGGAGGAGAAATTGCTTAAAAAGCTATTAGATTTACAAATCAGTGATTTTCATGTGTAGAAAAGAAAACTATTGCCAAACAAATACTTTATTTGGAATCATCTATATTTGAGTATAAAATTTAAAATTTTTAAATTTAAAAAAGGTTTTTATCTGCAGAAGCTAGAGGTGCAGTCCCTAAGAGAAAAATATTTAAATAGTAAAACCACAGCATATGATGCATCATTCTGTCTCTATGTACTTCATCCTATTATGAGAAAAATTATACAGAAGCTTGTCCTTCACAGATGTTAATTTTCAGAATAATGTGAGTTACATTGTTTGCACTTTTCTTTAAGCAGCAAATCCCAGAAGGAACTAAAGAATATATAATAGATGTGGTGAAATTTTTTTAGAATTTGTAAATGCTACTAACACATACTGATCATCAAAATAATTTTAAACCAAATATAGCAAGAATTTTGTTCAATTTCATTCAACTATTAAAAATGAAATTTAGAAGCAACAAGCCCATATAGATCAGAATACTGATGCAACATATCTAGATTTTACAATTAGTTTTTAAAATAGTTGATTAAAAATTTTCTTTTCTTAAATAACTTGACTTTCCTCTGAAACCCATCTTTTAATAAAGCAGAAAGACAGTTTAATCAAAGAAAGAGAAAATAAATATTTGAGTTAAAATCTCAGACAACCAAAAAGTCTATTTTTTAATAAATATGATTTCATCATATTCAATGACCCAAGCACCACTAGGGAAACAATTTAGATGCTTCATGCCCAGTACCTAATCAGTGCTGGCATACTGTAGGCACTCAATAAGTATTTTTGAATGAAATATAATAAAACAGTGAAAATCAGTAAGTATAAATTAACTCCACTAACTTCTAATCATGAAAGTCAGTCGTAGATGGAGTAAGTAGTAGTGTATGTGCAGCTCTAAAGAGGGCAGTTGAAAGGCCCTGTTTCCCTACTTCTAATTCTCTAAATCCCACCTGCCTGCAACTGTTCAAGCAATGGATGACATTTACTTTGGAAAAACAATAAGCAGTCCTCTAATGAGATTAACACAGAACAGGTATTTCAATAGTTAGCAGAATAAGACAAAATAAAGCAGTTTAAAAATAAGGCAGAAGGGGTTATTGGAACTAGTAACAGTAACAAAGGTGCTCAATTAATGCTTCTGGAATAAATGATGTAAGTAAATGAATAAATACGGGAGGAGTGAAATGAGTATGTCAGAAGTAAGAGCAGTAAGAAGGTGTCAGTGGCAGCTAGAAGAAAGGCTTTGGGTGTTTTGAGCTTTTCTCCCCAAATTCATCTCATCAGTTGCCCTCCTCCACCAAGGCAGCCCCAATAACTATAGGCTTAATAAGTAAACGTTGTCTTAATATCAGACCTACACATTCCCTAACCCCTACAATACTCTCACACTTTCATCTAGATTACTATCCTTTAATTCTCCCTGTCTTAAAAAATGTGGATGGTATAGAGATCCTCAGACACAAGGTCCTTCTTAATTCACTGCTTTGCTTGGGACCGGGCTGGTACTGAGCACTGGAGAAATGTCACATCCCTGGAGCATGGGGGATGGGGGATGGATGCCATTTTAAAGAGGATGAACAAGGATGGCTGCTTTGATGTGCCAGACCATAGACCTGAAGGAGGGAACTTGGCCAAGAGTTGGGGGAAAAGGCTTCCTGGTGAAGATCAGGGCTGGCTCTGGGCTTGTGTTTTTGGGAAATCAAGGGACCAGTACAGCTGGAGTCGGGTGGGTGAATGGCTAGAGACAGGTCATGATGAAATAAAAAGTTTTAAGCCTGCCAGTGACTCCACCTGATTTCCAGGCTGAACCTGCGGAGGTTCAAAATTTTAATTCCTGATCATCCAGGCATTCAAATTTAGTCTCCTCTTTTGAACTTTGCTTTTAGCTTAAGTCCGTCAAAAGTAGTCCAATCAAACCAGAAAATGCATTACTGTTGCAGTAAGGTAAGGACTAGGGGCAAAGAGGTGGGAGAAGAGGAAAAAGTAATTCACCATGTTAATCAATCAGCTGTGAATGACTATAGCATTCTGGAAGCCCATTACATCCTTCCTTCTGTTTACTGTTGCCACAGAAATAATACCAGCACCCCCTTTTTTAGTATTCCATACCATACTGATTTTGTATTCAAGTCCCATTTGAATAAATAAGAATGAAAAAGAAGCACAAAAGAAATTAAGGTCCAAAATATGGTTGAGGGAGCAAAAGTGGCTTTCTACTACTCAGAATTTGGACTTGATCTTTTTTCTTTAAAAAAAAATAGGCTGAAGTTACATATTTAAATATCCTTTAAATATTCCATTACTCTTTCAGTAAAAATAGATTTAATATATTTGTACTCCCTCTACTATAAAACTCTCATCAGATTTACATTGAAACAGATGAACATTTTTGTGCTGATAAAATAATTTTCTAAAGCAAAATAAATTACAAAATATATATATATTTATTAATTATACAAAATTTTGATTTTTGATAAAGTAATTTTGATATCTAATTGATTTCTCAAGCACACTTTTTTATTAACGTTATGGCTTACTGTGGGGCAGGTATTTAGATTTATTGTTTCAAAAATATAGGAAATTTTGCACTATTTTAAGTTACTTTATGACTAACTGTACACACTGTACAAAGGCCTCTATCACCCACGACTTCCTAATAAATTGTAACCCTCTAAAGTGTGTGATGGATGAAAGAATGCTCAGAATAAACAAATGAAGAGAGCATGTGCTTAATATTCAGTTTAATCTCCTTTTATTTAATTCTATTAATTTCTGAGATACAACATTATATTGTGTAACTGTCAGAGTAGATATCTTGATATGCTTATATAAAAAAAATGTGTATTATGTTGTGAATCCATCAGTCTATGTCTCCAAAAGCATACAAACAACTCTCTCCTGCAGTCCAGGCTGAATTGGAAGCTTACGGATTGCATGACCCATGCAAAGACAATAGGGACATGACATTTCTGTAGCCAGATGTGCCTGCTCATGTGTATCTCATCATTTCTTGTTGTTTTTCCAAGTCTGCTTACTAGTAATTATTTTATTATCAAAATAAAAGCAAAAGGGGACATAAAAATGGATTTGCTTGGTTACTTAGGCATCCTCTTATTTAAAATGTGAAAAGTCCTTTTCACAAAGGAAATCTGTATCTGCACATGATCATAAAATATTTATGTTCACATATACAAAACATAGTCATTCATGATCCCTTAATTAGTCTTTAAGTAGAATAAGAACTTAATTAAAATATAATTTGTTAATTCATTAGTGTTTGGTTATAACTTTGACACTGTTTTTCAGTAACTGGTCTTGAGAGCCCACAATTTATTTGGTTGTTTTCATTGTATTTTCTCTCTACCACTTCCTTCTTTTTGATATTACTACATTGTAAAGAGGGAAAAGCATTAAGTTAGGACTCCAATCCTAAAAAGGAATTTAGACAATATTGCGTAATAGCCTCTGCTTAAATATCACTTTATAAAAGGAGTCTCATCTGACCACCCCCATAAACCTGTATACTATCCTCCCACAATTATCTCTAGCGCCATGTTTTATTTTCCTTCATAATAAATCACCATTTAACAGCTTCTATATTGACTTATATGATTGTTTATTTTCTTACTACTAGAATGCAAGCGCAAGAGGACAGATAATTTGTCTGCTTTATTCACTGCTGTATTTCCAGAGTCTAGGACATAATAGGTTTTCAGGTAATGCCTACCAAATAAATGGATTCCTCTTACTAAATTGCATGGGTATCAACTAGACAACATACAGTTAAAAGCAATACATATTTAAGAACAAAATTTCAATATAATCAGACCACTGGAGTTTAAATAAGCTAATTTTATTTATTAGCAATAAGTAATGTTCAGTGAGCTGATCCAAAATAGGTCCTAAAAGAACTACAAACTACATTCTATATGGAAATATAAAAATAAACAGCTATCAAAAGATCTTTGGGGCTTGAAAATAAAATTAAAAATATCAAAGATAACCATCCTAACTCTTGGCTCTTGAGCTGATGAGTAAGTAGATGAAAATTCTAATTGCTACGGTATTGAACAAATGAAATGTATAAAATGTAAAGATATAATATTTTAATGAATTATTTGAATCAACAGCTTTAAAATATTTATTAATGATATATCAGGGGCTATGGTAGGTAAAAGTTAATTAATGCCCTGCCCCAGTGTTTCCAGGATCCACTATCACAAGGGGAGACATGGAAACAGATTTCTGTCTTACTCAGCTTTGAGACTAGTAATAGAGTGTGCTGGTTTCTCAGAGAGGAGTACTGAACCAAGGTTAAGAGACAAGAAACAAGATGGTATGTTTGGGAATTCACAAGAGCAAAGGTTTCTGATGTATAAACACAGAAACTGATGAGAAAAACTAAGGTAAAAAGCCAAAAAGTGATGTTTTACATTAATAACATGTAAAATCTCTTACCAAAAAAGTTTTGTACAATACTGGCATAGTCTGTAGAGGATGTATTCATTAGGTATAGAGATCATTATTTCTGTAAATATACCTATATTCTAATATTGTTAACCACAGAAAATATTACTGGTAATATTGCAACTAACCAAGGCATTTCCCCAGTGATACAGTCACAATTATAAAAGTCTACATTTCTTCTTCATGAAATGAACCATCTGCTAAATTGCTGCTTGAGCTTTGAAGATAGTCCCGATTGTTAGTTTATTAAATGTAATAAATTATAATAATGAAGTGTTAAAATTATAACCATCACAGGCAGAGAAAGCTAAAGATCCCCAGAAAGATTTATAAAAATCTTAACTTTTGTTTTTGACTTGTGGTTTTAACATTACCAGTCTAATACACTAGCACTTCCTATATTACATTAAAAAAGCATATATATATATATATACCTCTCTATATATAGAAAAATGTACATATTGAGTAATCTATTTTGTACATATATAAATACTTCGTTACCCAAACAACTCTTCAAAATAGAAATTAATAATAAATCTACAATGATACCTTCTCTGAAAGATGATTTATAAAATACTAAATCTCTTCAAAACAATGTTATTCTTTGTTGATATAAGAAAAATACTTAATGATGTTTAGTAAGATTTTATACAACTTACTGCACATAAAAATCATTTAAAAGATGTTTTTCAATTGATGGGTTAATACTTCTCAAAAGATTCAGCATTACCAGATATAAATAATGAGAAGATACAGGTCTCTTTTAGAGTCACTCCACCCACCTTAATATTCTGATTAAATTTTACTGAATGATAATTGAAACCTTAACTCCAATACTGAAATAGAAACAAAGTATCTATATAATCACACATACACATGTAGACACACACATTATACACAAATATGAGAATTTGGGTTGGCACAAAATCCCTATAAGTCTTTTCCCTGTGATTTTTCCAAGCCCAAATTTTACTACATTCAAAAGAGGTTAATATTTGTGTGTGATTATGTGCATGTGCACACACACACAGGCATACACACACATAAAGTAACATAATACAAATTAGCTGATTACAGTTGCTTAAATAAAAGGACTTCCATGAGCAATACAAAGAGTATTTTACTTCATTGATTTTTTTAAGCAGGACAATTATAGATTTGGTCTTATGACGGAGAAAGATTGTATCTTAAGAGAGTTACTTCCCTGTATTTAAATCAAGAGATTAGTCTAATTGAGAAAACAATCCTATAGAAAGACCTCTGATCAACAAGATCAAGAAAGCTGTTAACTGCTGGATGAAAATCTATGAAAATACAAAGCCATTCTCAAAGGTAGGAAAGGCAAATATCAAGTTCCCAGAAATGAAGAGGAAATTAAAACCTCGAGTGGTAGGCAATAGCTTGGTGAAGAAACATGAGGTATGATTCACATAAAAATTAGTTCAGAACCTGTGCCTGTGGAAAGACACACTTGAAATCACACCCACAGGAATGCCTCCACATTCCAGGGCAAAAGGGATTCTCAAGGAAAATACATTCATAAAAGGAAAGCTCCTGTTGAAATATCATAAAGCACTCAAGGAAACAAAACAGCCAAGAGAAAAGGGCAGATTCAAACTTAACACACCTGGAACTAGACATAATAGAAAAATGTGAAAGACACTTTAAATAAATATATTTTAAATATATAATCCAACAAAGACAGCAAGAGAAACCACAAAGGAAGAAAAAGTCCTAATGAGAAAAGAATAGGCAGATCTTTTAAAGAAACAAGAATAAATTTTAGAATTGATACTCACTGAAAGTGAATTTTAAAAAAAAATCAGCACAGAAGTTAACCAGCAGATCAAACCTCACTGAAGAAAGTGAATGATTCAATTTAAAGATAGATTTAAGGAAATCATGTGGAATGAAACACAGTGGATTAAGGAGACAGAATAAGATAGAAATAAGAAAAGAGGAACTAAGAGATATAGTTACAGTGAGTAAGTCCAATTTGTATTTAATAGGAACTCCAGAGTTTTCAAATTTAAATCAGATTGAATCCTAAACAGGATAAATGCTTAAAATTCACACCTAGGTAAAGATATGAATAATAATTTTCAAAACAACAATGTAGAATTTTAGAGTCAGTGATGTCTCATTGGTACTTGGGATCGCCACAACACGAAGATATTTAGCTATGTAGATTGATCACCTCAAGGCCATTTTAAAGGTAAAATTTACTATTTGTTTATATAATTGTAAATAGACAAGTCGGAAGAAAACCCAGAAGTGTCAGTGAACTGCAGTCACTGAAATACATGGAAATTTATAAACTGACAAAAATTTTGTAGAGCCTCTCATTTAAAAAACTGTCTGCAAAAATTATTTTAACCAGATAAAGTATCAAATGCTAATCATATAGTGAAAGGATTAAGAATTTATGAGATACAGAAGAGAAAGTGATTTGAAGACTTGATCTGTACTCTTTAGACATGTTCAATTACTTTGTTGAATAGCAATATGTTCTAGTCAATGAATTTCTTAGGGCTAGAGTCCATACCATCCAGTCTACAGAGCCCACCACTGTCCCTCACTCTTTATCAGGTACTCAGTTTCTTTACGAGTAGATGAATCACTGTTACCTAGGCATTGGTGAGATCACACTATTTCTCTGTAATTGACTACAGCCCAATAATGGACAAAACTAAACTGAACTCAGCTGCTTTTAAACAGAATCTGTACAAGAGTATCTGACACAATGTCTCCCAAAATGCTATGAAATTACCCATGAAGATACAGGATAAAGAGGAAAACTCAATATGCAACTGAAAACCAGGTATAATAATGAATGCACAGGCAGAAATAAAAGGAATTTCTACAGAAAATGAGGCCAATGGAACAGGATTGCAAAACTACGATTTATGGTCAGCTCACATTGTGCAACCAGAGGCACCCATCCTAAAGTTGGCAGTTTTTTGTTTTTTTTTTAAATCCCACCTATACTTTCTGACCACTCAGAAACATAAGATCAGGGACAAAATCTGTTTCAGGGGTTGGGGGAGGGGGGTAATGGGTGTGGACTAGGCCACTATCCTGCTGCTGTAGAGTACTTGCTTTTTAAGATAAAGTGTGATCCTTTCCATTCTCATCCCCATAAATATCACTCCCATATCCATTCACAGCCAACTCTCAGAAAACAACTGAAGAGGAGTAGAGACAGAGACCTCTGGCAGCACTCTGCACTGCATCCTGGAAAGTGGTGTGCCCCACAAGCAAAACACTATAGGTAAGGGCAGAGAAAAACACAGCTGGGTACGAGCACGTTTCCAGGATTGTAGGTATTTGCTTACTGTATCTATCTCAGTGTTAGAAGTCATAGAAGATTCCCTTTTATGCCAACAGAACAGGACCAGTTGAAGCATGTTCATACCAGACACTAGGCGTTGGCTGGGAGCTTGGCAGTCCACTTAAGCATACCTGAGAAGGAGAGCTCACCTATCCCCAGGCAGAGAATAAAGGAGGTCAAGCACAACCACATGTTCTAAGTCTTACCAAACTCTAATTCTAGTCTGAGGTAAAACTGAAAATTAGCAAACAGTAATATACAGGTTTTACAAATGTCCTGGATCAAAAAGAAAACTAAATATCATTTTACAGATTTAGATGTTGATGAAGCCCTTTTAAATTCACTACTTTAGTAATCAGTGATTTTTAGAAATGGGCATGTTCAAAGTCTCAAGAAGACAAATCTTTATGAAAGAAGACCAGAAATCCATGTGATGAAATGAGATTTTTACCCTTAGGGAATAATCAAACATATATGCAAGATATAATATATACAAAATGTACAATGATGTTGTTAACAGTATTGCTTCTATTAGCAAAATATTGAAGAAAAGCATTAATATCTAAGGAAAATATTACTATCCAACAATAGGGAATTGGTTAAATTATGGAACATTCTAGAGAATCCCCAAATGACTTTTAAAGTGCATATTTGAGTTATGACTTATAATTACTTGAAAAAAGTATGAATTATGAGTAAAATGTCTTCTAAAACTTGCATATATACATAGATTTGCATATGAGAGAAAAAAGGTTCCAAAAAGTTAACATTAATAATTTAATAGAGGCTACATCAGGGTTGTAAGATAATGGTTGATTCATATTTTTAAATTTTTGCTTATCTGGGTTACAAAATACAGATGAAAAATCAGAACATTCTTTATGATAAACGTATTTGTACAATAATTTTAAACTGGTATGTATATTAATATGAGTGAACAAATGAGCAATATAAATATTGGCAAGATCAACCATAGCAGTGGAATTAAAATTTGAACCTGAGGTAGCAGTAGATAAGTTGATACTAAAAAAAATAGAAAATATGAAAAAGCTCTCCTAGAAGTTTTAAAATAATAAATAAAGAGACAAAAGTATTAATGGAGACAACAATAGAAATGACAGGATAAAATACAAGTTTATAATAAATACATGATATTTGTTCTAAGAAAGAATTAAAAAGTAACAAAAATAATACCAAAGATATTAGAGAAGAAAACTTTCCTCACTTGAGAAAAAGTTTCAAGTAAGTAGACAGAATAAGCTTTCTATATTAAAGACTCAATAAAAACAAAAAATAAACATGAAAGCAATTTCTAGGTATACACAAACAGTGCAATTACCCAGGCTGTCAAATAAGATAAACAAACAAGCAAACAAAAACAGATCAAAGGAACAAAAATCAGATTGGTCTTAATTTCTCAGCAGTCATACATTGGAATACATTAATGTTAACATTTTTTAGAGATTTGGAGGGGAACAGTTGTAATTTAAGACTGTTAATTTGAATCAAATGTGTTTCATGTTTGAAAGTTGAAAAATTATATTTTCAAGATATTCGAGGATTCAGAAATATTCAACCCATGTACCTGTTTCTTATAAAATTCCCTAAACATATATAAACAGAGCAAGATGACTCTAAGAACTCAAGAAAGGGAAATTTGTGGCTTGAACGTTTTATGGGTTTTCCTTTATTCAGACTGGAACACAATTTTGGAAATTCTGTAGGACTTTTTCTTGTAAGAGATATGTATTAGACTGAAGGCAGGGATTGGTTTTATCATGATTCTGTAGACTATCTTTGTCCATTTTTATACTTCTCTCAATAGCAAGAAATGTATTTCATATTTAATAAAACTTTTTCTTAACATCTGTTGCTATTCTCCAAAAATAAACAATACATTCACAACGGCAAATTCACGCACGTGGTTGGCATAATAGCTTAAGATTTGCTTAAGGGGAAGCCACATATTCCTTGCCAAAGCAAAGTTACACAGCGACACACATATTGGCACATATCTCTTCCAAAGGCCTTGAGTAATGACCACTGAAAATTTTAAAATGCATATAAACTATGGTTGTCTTTTTTGTTGTTGCTGTTATTAAAGCTGAGAAAACTATTCATTATTAATACTCCTGGGGCAGTTATGTCCATTATTAATCTCCTTTCCTAATTAGGTCCTTGAATGTTCCTTTGGGTTCTTCCAAAATCATCATATGAAACACAACTTTAGCAAAGTAAAAAACAGGCACGTAGAAGACAGCCTGTACTAAAATTGGTTATCTTGGGATGAATATTGTCTTATGTATACATTTTATCCATTTTCAAAATTTTCTAAAAGAAAACTAAAATAATCATCTACTACTTTTAAACTAGGAAAAAAGTTAGATAATCTAAGAATAAGGGTACACAAATTTCATATACCACATAATGACAAAATTTTTACAAGGTATCGTATATACTATTATTTTAACTGTGCAAAGAAAGATAAGACTGAAATACTTAAAAAAAAGGTCAACAGTTGGATTCAGTGAATGGTGGAAAGATGAATGATTCATTTATTCCTTCTACTTTTCAATATTTTCTTATTTTATAAGATAAACATGTATATATTTTGTATTGAGAATAAAATTTTATAAGAAAAATAAGGATAAAAATTTACATTTTTACATGAGTTCAACCTATTATTCTAGCAGCATTAATTTTGCATAGAACTTTCAAAGTCAGGATAACCTTCTTTTGATAAAGGTAAAATGTAACTTCCTGAAATTGTTGCCTCAAATATGTATTAAAATTGATATGATTATTCACTAATACTTTATTTAGATTTTACCTGAAAGAAAAGGAAAAACTAATATAACTGCAGGAGGTTGAACATTTACTAAATATCTAGAAGCCTCAAATATAGACACTGACCATTCTCAATTAAAAACATCAAACAAACATTGAGTTTATTTTTAACTATCATACCATCAATCTGATTCCATTTGTCATCTGTCAAACAACTTTTGATCTTTAATGTGCTTCAATAAAGAGAAAGAATATGTGACAAGTGATAAGACAGAAAAGGAACCATTCATTAAATTACTAATTGGAACAGAACTGGAACTTCTCCCTCTGGTAGACAAAGAAAAGTCATCAAAGGCCAACTTGTGTCCCCAAACAAAACTGTCTGTAAAGCAGCAACACAGATTTTTAGCTTTAAGATTAGAGTACTGATACTCCTGAGGTGGACTTCTGAGTACTGATACATCTATCACTGGGAGGGTGGCAGCAGTCCCACTTCTGCATGGGATGCTGACAGGAAGTTTTAGCTGTGGCACTCCTGCACTACCGAGGTTGCTCCTACTTATCAACAGCAGGGGTTGTGCAACTTGAAAAGCAGGAGTGATTTGTTTTTCTTCTAGATGTCAGTTGACTGAGATATGAAACTTATAGCATTGCTTGTTTCCCTGGGGTCCCTAGTAATGTGAATCGTCTTTAGCCGATGCCTACCAAATCACTGTCACATAGCAGTGGTCGACCTTTCTTTTCAATCTACACACTTTCCAGGAGTTATAAATCAGTTGACTTTCAAGCTCGATGAGATGGCATATGCCCTAGTTTGAAGAACAGATGGAGGCTTGGGGGGAAAATTGTTTCTGCAGGCTTGCTACAAGCAGCAGTGCTCCATAAAAGTGAACCATTCACACTAATTTCTCACATAAATTACACAGGCAGCAGGAGGCACCAGCCCATTCAGCAGAAAATCTTTCTTCAAGCTTTCAGAGGTCATCTAACCAATTTAAATTAAAGTTATTTTTGATTCCTGCTGTATTTTTATGCTGTACACTTTTAACACATAGCAATTTACATCATATAAAAGAACGGCATTAATTGTGTAGGCAGTCCCCTCCTCCAAAAAAAAAAAAAAAAAAGAAAAAAACAACAGAACAGCACATTAATTGCCAGAGGATTTTTTTCCCCAAGACTTCTAGAATAAGATCTGTCTATTAATTAATCACAGAGGAATTAACAGCGGAAATGTGGCAGCTCTCTTCTTGTACAAAAATCAGGTAAATTGTCACTCCTCTTGTAAAATTTGCCTTACAAATTCTACTAAGGCCTGTTATCCAGATTCAAGTTTTGGCAGTTATCAAAAGAAACAGAAGCCCAGGATAATTCCAAGAGTACATTCATTCTTCTTCATGTGAAACAAATTATTCAACTCAAATAAATTTGCCTACAAAATTTCAAAAATCAGTATCGATTTTGCCTGAGGGGATAATAGATATTGCATTAGTTTTTCGAACCCTTAAGAAATTGAAGGCATCAAAGGACTAAATTATTAATCAAATTTATAGAATTTTGGCAATGATATACTGAAGGTTAATGGATTAGGTATCATATCACAGTGTGACTTACTTTAAAATGCAGTAGTATTGACAGATAATAAGCTATCATAGTTTGGGGATGATTTTAATAGTAACAAAATTAGTGAACATTTTAATAATAATTATATTCAATAAATGTTTTTCCTAGTAGGAAATTATCATTTATGTCAGTGAAAACAGTCACACTGACAGAGCTTTTTATAGTTCATGAATACCAATGCCTCTAAGAACTGAAAAAAAGCAGAACATACCAGAGAAGAAATTCTGAATTGAGTTATATATGAATATTAGCATCTGGGAGGTCAACAGAGAATTGTTGTTCAGCCACCATCAACAGACATTTTTAAAACAAATTTTAGCATCCAATTAATTTATGTACAGCATTTTCTTTACTAGGATGTTCAGATTGGACATATGTTTTTAGCCATTTAGAAAGAAAAATAAACTTGTCATTTTGAAATTTAAGAAATTTAAGAAATCAGTAATAATGGGGAAAGCATTACATATAATCTAAGCATTTTGAAGACTTGGTCTGTACAGCTGATTTCTAACCAGTATCCGTTCTTTGAAGTATTTCATGAACATCTCAATATATAGTTATTTTAGTAACTATAAAACAAACTTTCCTAGAGCTCCCAATTAAAAAGGGCCACATCAATCACTCTGTACCTGGTCATCACAGATGGGGTGGGGGGGCCTAGAAAGTGAGAGGAATGGTCACAGTGCCTAGATAAATCAAACTTAGGGGTAACTAGTCCCAGGATGTTTTACATTCATTCAACACACATCACTGGGCACCAACTCTGTGCCAGATACTGTTCCAGGCACTGCACTGAGATAAAGGAGTCAACAAACTAGGAATACAGACAAAGTCCCTGCCTCAGAAGACTTCTGGATATGCCATTTTTATTAATAAAATATTGATATTGACTCTTTTGTAGGTCTTTACGTGGCTTTTACTTTCTCTCATCTTTTTTATTATATGCTAAATTTCTGTATTTTATAGTTCTTTGTAAAACAACTTAAAATCTTTTAGTATTAAAATGCAGTATAAATACATAAATGAATTCATATATAACTCACTGGTTAAAAAAATAGAAAAGTGTGTCTTTACCTTATTAGTGTTAATTTATGAATTAAATTTTTAATTGAAAAACAATGTTGTGTGATTCAAGTTTTAATCAAGTAACTGTACAATTAATGATATTAACCTCACAGGTGTATGCTTCAGTGGTGAAGCTATATACATCTCCAATAGGCCAGTGAGGGAAATAATGCATTTGGCAGTGAGGAGAGACCACCAGGTACAGGGACAGGCCACTTACCTATACCTGCCTATGTGTATCAGAGGCACATAGTTCTGGCTTCATTAATTTTATTTCAACGTAACTAGCTATTAAAGATGATTTACATACCAAATAAAGGATAAGAAAACAAGAAAGCAGAAATACCCCAGGCAGCTAAGCTACTCTGGACAATGCCACCACAACATTACCAGATGAAGAGTTATAAGGTTCTGAGAGAGGGGAATTTGAGGCAAAGTACAAGTCCATTTTGAGCATTTCCCGTTATGAGACAGTTTGGAGGTTTGCTGTTTTACTCGCCATCTATAATAGGGTTTGTATTATATCCTGATTTGGCTAGACAGTTATAGGGTGTCTGTTTCTTATTCAAACCTTTCTAGTACCTGGACCATCCTTAAGCATGTTCATTAGAAATCAGAAATAGTGGAAAACAAGACTCTCTTAAGTGCATACCAGTGCATGTCACATTCTGTCACGTAGCATGGAAAAAAGATTTCTACTAATATTTACTGCATCAGAATGTCTATAAAGTAAGGAAATTTAGAGACATCTTAGTGTAGTTGTAGCTGTTTCCATATAATTTTATCAAAATAAGGCAATGGTTTATAATATCATATAGTTTTTTTTTTTTTAAAAATCCAATGTGACTATTACAGTTTTCTCCAACTCTTTCTCCCAAGGTCTATACTGGATACTGTAAAATAGTATTCTCATACTATTCTAAAACAGTATCTTGAGATTAGAATTTATAATAAAAGTGATTTCACAGTGCACCTATAATTAATATTTTGCCCCTCATTGAGTGTGTAGCAAGGACTGTTTCAAGTCTTTCTGAGTGATTACTCGAAATGATTTCAGATTCCTGCCCAAAATGGAGAACTAGAATGGACTCCTGGCTCCTTCTACAAAATCAGCCTGGGACATCTAAGGGGAAATATGGATTCTGGGAAGTAAACAAAAAGAGGAAAAGGAGGAGGAAGAAAGGGAGGAAGGAAGAAGAGAAGGGGAAGAAGGGGAGGAATGGGGGAAGGGGAGGAGGAAGGAGGGAGAGGACCACCCCTGAGGAGACCTGAAGGCTGTCAGTCTCATGGATGGAGGATGCTGGCAGCAGACAGCAGTTCACAGAAAAGCGGAGTAAACTCCCATGTCATTTATATTCCCCTGTGACTAGTGCTTTAATGCCTGGCTTTGATGCAATTTAAAGCTTCTCTACACCAAAGGACCATCTTCTACACTTATGTCTGTGTCACTCCTTCTTTAAGCAGCAGAAGGGGAGACAACGTGCGGAATGTCTTGCAAGTTTGTATGACATTTCTTTTCTCTCCAGAAGGTCCTTTAGGCAGAGCCCCACCCCACCCTGCACTATGCTTATAAAGGCATATGATCATACCACAAAAGTACAGGAGACTGAACAATGGAAATTTTAGGTGTGGAAACTCAAACACAGTTTTTAAATGTCCACAGTTCATGCTGATTATCTGCTCTGTAATTTACTCAGAATGGTTAGTGCTTGTTCACTTCTGTTGCCTGTACTTTGGATATTGAAGATATCAGCAACAGACTAAACCATGTTTCTGGAATGTTAGTAGAGTCAAGAAAATGCACTAAAAGAAGCAGATTGAATGTTTAGAGCAATTAGTATGCTTTGTAATGGATTCAATACCATTGATAATAAAGAATTCTTAAACTATATTTAGAATGCATATTTAAAAATAAAAAAGGTATGTCAGAGCTTGCCTGGTAGATTTCATATTCCAGATCAGAGCTATTCATCTTTCATAGGTCATTAACTTGCCACCAGTAAGTATATAGAAAATTTCACTGCAAAATTTTGCAAAACCCTTTTTCATATTTACTAAGGAATGTATGATAAGCACAACCATGACAAAAATGCATACATCAGTCCAATTTTCCCACTTTAATAATAATTCTTACATAGCTGTAGTCTTGTCTCTGGCTAGCAGGTTCAGGCATCTATTTTTAACTGCCATGAACTTAATCTAGAGCAGCACAGTCTAATATGGTAACCATGTGGCTATTTAAATTAAAATTAATTAGAATTAAAAATTTAGTTCCTCAGTCTCGCTGGGGACATTTCAAGTGCTTAATGGCCACATATGGCTACTTGTACCATATTAGACAGTGCAGATGCCAAACATTTCCATCACTGCAGAAAGTTGCACTAGACAGTGCTCAGATCTTCAGCAACACCACAAGGAACACACAAAACCACAGGGATTACAGCATTTGGTCTGCCTGTTGTTTTGACATGTGGAACAAATGACCACTTCATGTGCACTAAGCTACGATGGCAGTTCAGATGTGGGTTGAGCAATCTAAACTTGCAAAGACATTTACCTGTCTCTAACTCTTACTTCTATGTTCTGACTTTAGTGGGCCATTTATTAGATATTACCATAGAGTGCCTTTGTTATTTCAAGAGTACATGGTGATTTCTAATAGAGCTTTGATCGGGTCAGCTAATCCAGGACAAATAGAGGGGGGATTTGAGGTTTTGGGTAGGGGTCATCTCTCAGCAACTTCACAGATTGGAATGAATGAGCCTGAGATGTCCGGAAAGCCTTTATCACAGCTCAAGGCAGTGACTCAGCCTTTCAGTCACAGGCTTCCCGAAATTCTGATAAAAAGAAGTAGATCTTGCCACTTAATCATACCCACCATTTCAGGTACTTATCACTGTCCTTGGAGTCCCAGGGGTGTCACAAGGAGTGACAGGGGAGAGAGGACAAGTGTTATCCTGGGAATCACAGCTGCCCAGGGACCTTCAGGGAGGACTTGGCTAGCCCATGAAATAAGAGGTTCACTTGACCAGGGCTCATGCACTCTGTTCACACACAGGGAAGTACAGTATGGGCTCTGGGTGTTTGGTTAGTTTGTTTTTTGTGGTATACATGGGGAGCCCGGCTTCCTTCAATATCCAAGGCCCCTTCTTCAGAAACGTCATCCTAAAAGAAGTCCTCTGGTCTTACCAAGTACCAGTCCTTCCCCACAGAACGTGCACCAAGGCATAAACATGAATATATCGAGAGATGGTTCACAAGCCTATGCTTAATAATTTTAGTGTTTTACCTTCAACGTTACAGCAGTACAACTGAAATGTGGTTTGTAAAGCTTTAGAAGATAGAGGTCTATGGGTTATAGGATAAGATGTTTCTTTAAATGTAGGCTATTATCCTAGCAGAGGCAGCAAATAAATTGCTTCCTCTTTATTCTGACTTTTTAGCTTGCTGAATCAGTACAATAGTCAATAGTAGCTTAAAAGAATTAATATAGCTATAAAAAAGAAAAGCAGTTTATATCCCTTCTGACTGTTGGATTATCAAAGATAAAGCAAATGATTCATTGTGTATTTTTGTAACTTTCAAGACGATTTTTTCTAGTCTCTTGACACTTAAAAGTTACTCATAAGATTACTTGAACAGGCAAAAACTAATCTATGAATTCTTTTCATTGACACAATTTTTATGTGCTATAATTACTTAAAACACAAAAAATATGGCATATTCTTTTACTCAAAAGAAATCAAGTTCTTAAGAACCTCCACTATGTTGTCTTGCATGAATCAGTACGTAGACAAACACAAAATCCATATAACTAATCAAATATAAGGAAAGCCCCAAATTAAAGTTTTTTAAGACTAAAATATCTAAATTAGCTATACTTGTTATAAATTTTTTCATTATTCACATTTTCACATAACAAATTCAAAACTTAATAGAGACGATTAAAAACAAGATAATAATGTTCTCTTCCTGCTAAAAAAATTATGACAAAATTTGATAAAAAGGCCACCTTCAGATTTCTATTACCAATATAATTTGTAATAATTCTAAATTCAATAACTGGGTATCATGTGACTACTCAAGATGTTTGATAATTATATGACAACATTTAATGATATACTAGAAATAACACAATTCTTTTAATTTTTCCATAAAAGGAGGAAAAGGTTAATTTTAACAAACATTTCTAAGCTATTTACTTTGATGAATTCTTCACTTCGATCACTTTTACTTTTTATTGTAAATGTATTTGTTACTAATTACAAACAATCCTGACATTCACCTTCGGACACTACTGTGGGACCTTTTTTATTAAATGGATCAACTGGTAGATTTAAAACAGCATTCGGCAAAAACCTTTTGTGTTCCTTAACCTGATGTGATACTCACACATGCACAACTGCTTTTCTATCTTTAGGCAGAGAAGCCCTTTTAGCTGATAAATATCACCCAAAGTAAAGTCCTTGATAACAAAAATAATTAAATAGCAGAAGCTGGTTGGAGATCAGCTTTCATTTTTCAAATTAAATGTAAAAGCCTTCTCCAGTTAAAAGATTGGCAAGTTTTTACAAATAACATCAGTGAGCCTTTTAGAAAGAAACACAGCCACATTAGAATGGAGTCATTAGGCAATACATTTATTTTGAAGCCAATTAACCTTTTGTCAGAAAAATGTCGGTGCTGTAATGGTTTCAGAGGCGGAGGTCAGCCTCTAACAGGGCATGTATGACAGCCACTGCACCAGCCGACGCGTGCTGCAGACAGAGAGGAGAGGGCAGCCGTGAGAACCCGCCTGCTTTCGTATTCCACTCTGCATTTCCAGGGAGCAGACAATCTTGACCTATCCATTTAGGTAATTAAAGCTTCCATTTGGAAGTGTCCTGCAGGAAGGTGAAATTTGGGGGAGATGAATGGCTGTTGTTCTCTGTATCCAGCCACCAGTTCCATCATCTGATGGACTGCCTGAAACAAGCTGGGATGCCAGGCTCTCATAAAAATAAGAGATGAATTGGGCAGCAGACAATTCTCTAAGGCAAAGCAACTCTGTCATTTTTTTTTTTTTTTTTTGCAGGCTATAATTTAATTGTTAGTCAAGGTGGACGGATGACATGGGGGGCTTCCTTTAAGAGCTTACCCACCATCTTCCATTCACTGAGAAATCACTCCAGCTTATTTACTTATCAGCCAAGTTTGGCATTGGGAGATGTCACTTCCACAGTGAGCACAGCTGGTTCCCCCAGCTGTGCCCTGACTTACCTTCCACGCTATTTTGTTCCCTTTCGAATCATGTTCAAGGGCAACTGGGAAGTCTCCTCGCTCATAAAATTTTCGAAATGCTGTAGGCTTGGTTGGTCTTTCTTTAAAAGCTCCTGCAGTTGGAGGGCCTCTCACCTTCCAGGAAAAAAAAAATAGAAATCAGACTTTAAAACATACTGAAAAATGCACAGTGAAAAGACTATTTTTTTTTTAAGTTTCATTTTGTATAAAATGTTCTGGAAGACAAACCGAATTATCTTAATAATGGACAACAGAAATCTCACTAACACAAACATTTGAAGAAAATTATTTTCTAATCACTATTAAGGATTTACTTTACTTCAAGCTACTTTACAAAGCATTCCTAGAAAATGTCACTTAAAAATATCACTTTATAAAGAAGAAAAGCCTGAACTTTTGTTTAAGGAAAACATTTTAATAGAACCAACTAAGTTCAGAGTGTTAAAACTTTAAAGATTCCTAATAATCACAGATTCTAGTCTCAGGTCCGATATACTTTGTGGAATGCTGAAGAAATAAATTTAAAATTTCTCCTTTAAATCTTTCTATATAAATAAAATAATAGGATATGTTTTCAGGTTATGAATATTAACAACAAAGCCATTAAAATGTGATGTAATATTAAGTAATGATAAATGAGAGAGTTTAAAAGAAAAATGGTGGTCTACCCTGTGTGTATAGCATACATTTGATAATATGAATTTATGAGAAAAAAACTAGAAGAGATTATATGAGAATCTTTCCTCTGCCAAATTGAGATTTTTATCAAAGAAGAAATATTGCATATTGAGTTATTCACATTGAGTATAATTTTTAAATCTGCATTATTTACATATGAACTAATTCATCACCTTACAAAATTCAAAATGATTAGTGAACTTTTCAGAAAATTATAGTCCACTGTGTTGTTCCTTACATATAGTCTAAATGTGATTGTCTTTACTGCTTGTAAAAAGAAGTATATATTAGTCATTTATTAGTTTAATAAAACATAATTATTTGTTAATTACTAACATAGACAAGATAGCAAATAATTTACCTAATATTTTAATATTTTAAGTTATTTGATATCATGTTAATTTTTAGTATCTGTGTGAAAACCTTTAATTTTAATGAAGTATATATAAAATATATCTAATATAACAGATAGTGACAATTCATTTTACCTGAAGCACATATAAAGACTAATGTCAGAAATTGAGTGGGATATTAAGAAATATGTTATTAAGATGATTAAATGCTGAAGTGGAAATGAAGAGTGAGGTAACACAAAGGCATTTATTAGAGTTTAGAATGTTCTTCATTACATAGCACATTACTCCCAGCATATGATTACATAAGTAACAGATAACACTGGGCGGTGGGGAAGCAAGATATCCCTCTTACTTGCTGAAGATTTGACATTTGTTTTGGTATTAGAACCATTAGTCACTGTTTTCAGCCAAATTCATTCAGTTGTTAAATAACCATATGTGTATGACAGCTACTTTGTGCAGAGCTCTGAGCTGGATGCTATATATAAAGGAGAACATTGTCAACACAATTAGTATAATGGAAACTGTAGAGATATCATTTCTGGACTTCTGCAATTCATAGAACATTAAATTTTGAATCACAATTTTGGGAACCAATAAAGAATTAACAACTTATTTTGCCAAGAAGTTACATTAAAAACATTACTATCTACCATCATGTCACCATTTTAACACCTCCAAAAGACTGGTAGAACACAGGCTAAAGAAAGAAAATTTAGCCAGCAAGCATGCGTATGTGTGTGTGTGTATTATTATACAGTATTGACTACAGGTCAACAGATGCCTCATTTTTTATGTTTTTGAAAAATTAACTTTTAAATACATATATATATATATACTATACTATATATATATAATGGAATATTATTCTGTCATAAAAAGAAGGAAGTCCCGCCATTTGGAATGACATGGATGGACCTTGAGGACATTATGCTAAGTGAAATAAGTCAGACAGAAAAAGACAAATACTGTGTGATATCATTTTTTTTGGTGAAATCTAAAATAATTGAACTCACAGAAACAGAGAGTAGAATTGTGTTTGCCAGGGACTGGCGGTGTGCGGTATCTACTGATCGTCTTTTTTCATTTGTTTTACAAGCTTCTTGATTATTGGTGTGCTAATTGATTTTTTATTGAAATCTGGACATTGGTATATTATGAGACTCTAGGTCTTAAACCTTCTGTTTTAGCTGGTTTATTCTGACATCTCTCTAGGAGGAATGCAGTAGGGGGCACCACCGCATTCCTACCAGGCTGGGGCAGAAGTCCTAGTACTCCATCGGCCTCTGTTAAACCATGTGGAGGGAGCACCTCATTGATACTGGGTGATGATGGGAGTTTCAGCACCACTGGCCTCCACTGTCACCTCTCTGACAGGGAAGGGTAGCAATGCCTCCTTATTGCTCCCCACACTGACAACACAGATGGAGTAGCCTCCTTGCCGCTGGGCAATGGTGAAGTCCCCCCCATGAGGCATCCTTGGACCCCATCACAACGGAAAGGAAAAGAGCCTCATTATTGCTGGCTGGAGTGGAGGACCAAGCCCCCCCTATATGTTCTCCACTGACACTGGGTGTTGGGGGCCTCTTTACTATTCCATTAGAGATCAAAGACAAGTCTTCATTTTAAAAATTCAGCTGCAATAATTATTTAGATCTTTTGTCTGCTCAACATCTGCTAACCATCCTTTTCAGTTTCTCTAGATGCCCAGTTATTACTTATGCTGTTGACAGCAAGCATCTCGTTTGTTTAGCTGACCTAAAATTTGTTTGAGATTATCTGTATTTCTCCCTTTTCTTTGTATTTATCTTACATTTGGTTTCTCTTTTTCCTTCTGTCTCTTATCCTAAATATACCCCAATCTTTCAGATCCTGAACTCAAACCTTTAATTGTCCAAACTTTTCAAAGAATGAACACATTTCTAAGATACCAAAAAGGCGTTTTATAAATTGTAATAGATAATTTATACTTCCTCTTCCTTCCCATAAATTTTCTTGGGCTGTCTACAGAAATCATTCAATACCTACAGTTCCATGAAGTCTTTATTTACTTTTACAAAATTGTCCGTATTAATATGTAATAAACTCAACAGTGACAACACTTTCTTGAGTATCTGTAAGCCTCTGTTTCTATATTTCTGCCATTTACTTCTTTTTAAGCACTATATTCTTTTGAATTCTGCTATAGATCCATTCCAAATTAACTGCTGGAATCTCAAAAGTTGTGATTTATAAAACTGACTAGAATATTATCACTTAGACCCTTTAGTGCAACAGGGACAATACCTAATTTTATGCAGATGCTCTATCACTATGTCCCTAAATAGTACTTTTTTCTGTTCCAAATACATATGTACCCACTTAAACCTGATAGAAGGACATACTATTTTTTATATTCTACACATAATTCATTCCAGAATTCCAACTAATTCTAAAAATATGTATATGAAAAATCAAGTGAAATATAATTAACCTCTGGAAAGGTAATAAAGATTATTACTGGAAATCACACAGATGGATATAGCTTAACTAAAGAACTTTAAAAATTGAAAATACTGCTAAGAATCCTTATGTAAGTCTCATATTTGTACAAGAAGAGCTACTGTAAATTTTATTTCATGTTTTAAGGATTTTATCCCAATTTATGATAAATAATATAGAGCAAATAAGGAAACATACATCAAACTAGATTTGTGGGGAAATGCAATTTAGATTTGCCTGAATGGTGGGGGCTATCCGTAAACCAATTAGGAAGAATGGATGTTGTGGCAGAATGCTTTTAATAAAATCTAATGCACTTGGGAACCAAGATATTGAATGCACTTTGTGGTGACTACAGATGACAGTATACTTTATATGCTGACATTTATTGAATGTGCTGTAATGGATTTAGGACTTAGATCACAGTATCTGTCATATGGTCACAAAACTAACAATAATTAGCATGAGAAGGAAGTTAAGGCTCTCTAAACTTCTTCATCATATAGTTTGAAAGTTTCCTTTTCAGTAGATTTAATTTTTACATAAACTGAAACTGCTTAAAAAAAAGGAGACTTTTACTTCAAGTGGGGAATCTATATTGTTATTCTAATTGGTCCAGTTAGCCGACTCACTAACACTGAAACAACAAAATGCAAAAACATTAATTTCATATTTTCATTAGGAAATATATCAACATGAAATCTGGATTTTTTGAAATTACTTTGGTTAAGCAGCTAGCTGGTGGGTCACAGCGGTCATGTACTCAGCAGACATGAGATAGGCTTCCGAATGCACAGACTGGATGTCTTGAACAGGAAAAATTTTATTTTCTCAGTTCTAGAGGCTGGATCAGGGCGCCAGCAAGGTCTGGATCCAGGGTAGAACCCCTCTCCTACCCTGCAGACTGCTACCTTCTCCCTGTATCCTCCTTTGGCAGAAAGAGAGAGAGAGAGAGAGAGAAAGAGTGCTCTGGTCTCTTTTCTTAAAAGAACATTAATCCATCATGGATACCCCACTCTCATGGGACCATCTCCTAAAGCTAATTACCTTCCAAAGACCCCACCTCCAAATACCATGACATTGGGGGTTAAGACCTCAACATAAAAGCTTTGGGGAGACATAAACATTTAGTCTATAACATCTTCATATTGTTCAATTTGGATTATTATGTTTAACAAATGAGAATGAACATTTTTTCATTTTAGTATAAAGCTATATGCACACATTTTTGAATGTATGTTCATGTCTTTTCTATATTAAATCAACTTGTTTGAGCTTTTTATATCAAAATATATTAGCTATTGGTACCATTTTCTACAATATCGCCTATCTTTGTATTCCATTTTCATTTATTTAGCATTTAAAGGTTTTAAATTTTTAATGGGAAAGTTTCTTTATCTTTTCTTCACTTGCCTTTTTTGCCTCCAACTCTGCCTTGTCTAGATCATTTCTCTGTCAGCTGCACAATGAATATTTTAATTGACTAATTAAATCATATATCTCATCTTCTTAAAATCCATACATGATTTCCCATGCACATGCTGCACAAAGACATCTGCAAGCTGACTGTTCATCTCCCCAGCCACTCCTCCACAGGCACCCAAGCATAAATTATACCCCAGTACTGGCAGTTCTCAGATTCTGCTGTCTTTGGTCTCCATGATTTTGCTGCCCCATAAACCTGTTATTCTCTTTCACTCGTTTACTCCCTTTTCTCCTCCTCCTTTTTCTCCTGAAACTACCAGTCACCTTCATGACTCAGCACAAACCTCATCTCTCCTAAGAAACCTTCCCTAAGAAGGCATATTCGACCTTGCGGTGGGATTAGGCTCCTCTTCACGTTGTAGTTGAAATGCCTTGAGGACAAACTACACTTGGCCATTAGACCACTGGAACAATCTGTATGGAGCTCATTAGGGAGATAGATCTAGGCTGTTGACAAAGTTTGTCTATTATTGAGTGGTTGGGTTCAATCTATGGAAATTGGCAAATTTTCCCAAAAGGAAAGTAAAGAGTAAGAAAAAGCCTGAGAACCCAGCATGTTACCTGGAGACTTAATAATAAGTGGATTTTAGAGGAGAATAGAAAGAACAACTGGAACAGTGGCAAGTAAATGGGGAAGGGATGGTATCCCAGAGATCAGTGAATGAGAGGGAACAGTTCTATTTTGTTTTCTTTTGTTTTAATGATACAAGGAGGTCAATTAAGAAGAAGACTGACAGACCTCTGAAAATCAAAGAGCTATAGAGGTATAATGGGGTGGAAGCCAGAATACAGTGCACTGAGGAAAGAATAAGGAATATGAAGTAAAACCAGAAATACTCTTTGGGAGCTATCCTGCCCTATGGGCTGTCAAAATCTGGGCTGCTAGCAATGTGTCATTGTTAAAACAGGAGGAATGGGGGAGTAAAAGAATATCAATGGACTATAACACTGGAATTCATAAACTATTTAATCACTTACGGAACCAGAATGGATTTCAGATTAGATATATGTAAAACTAATACACTTATCTAAAATGGCCAGAGGAAACTGTGAAGTAAACTACAGATTTTTCAGTGTTAGAAACTTACAAATCTGAATTCAAGAATTTATGGTCACATAAACTAAAATATTTATTAGAAACATTCAAGAAACTGGCTCTAAAATAGATCGTACCTATATCATTCATTGAAAAATGTATTGAATACATAATATTTCCAAGTCACTAGGTTTGGATTATTGGGGACAGATAAGTCAAATATATTAGTCTCCAGATATATATCTTTAGGAAAAGAGATAAGAATATCTCTCAAAATCGTCTATAGAAGTAAGGATGTGATAAATGCCACAGAAAGATACACAGAATTCTGCACACTCAGAAGATAAAACATTTGGGTTTTAAGGCATCGTTCCTTTTCATCAAAAATTTATTTAGCCTTGCAAGGTAGCTATATTTTTCAGTGGAAACAGGCAGAAATATATTGTAATTCCTATAAACATGAATTCTGTGCAATTTTAATTAGAAATAATTATCAGAGAATTATGGTTACTGTAGCATAGACCTGTCTATTTATAACTTATGTAGTTACTAATTATTAAATCAGAGTTAATTTGCCTGAAATTTTTTATATTTTACATCTAAGTAATTATCAATTATTACCACAACTTTATAACCAAAACTTCAACATTGATTAGACCAATACATATTTCCTTTCTCTGAAAAAGCTCTCACATTAAAAACCATCATTTCCTATTTTGAAATTCACTTTGACAAATGGCAAAATTTTGCCTAAAATCTAAGTCTTGTTTGATACTTAAAATGAAATAACTTAGTCTAAAGTGCTTGCAGAGACTAGCTTAAATATAAATAGCATAAATAAAACTAATATTAATATTGTGAATATTATAATAAGTTAGACTTAAATTAGTATTGTCATATGATGATTACCAGAAGCCCAAATAACTTATAATAGAGTTTTTCAGATAGGCAGCACGAGAAAGAGATACAGTGTTAGTGAAAAGAGTAAGATGGAGTGAAACAACAAATACTTCAAGTAGAAAATTTACAAGACTTTGGTACTAGACTTAATTTTTCTACTTGACAATAAGTTACCTCTTGCTTTGTTCCCAAAAGGACTGTGAAGACACATGCAGTACAGAAGGAAGCATAAACTTGGATGGATGTGCTGCCCTACAACAAGGGCAAGTGATTGTACCCTTCACATCCTCAGCTTCCTCATATGTTAGATTAAAAATTACACCTCTAAGATTCTGTCTATACCTCTGAACCTAACATGGGTATTTATTAATTCAACAAATATTGAGGACGTACAATATTGTCAGAGAGTTCACCTACTTGTAGCATTAAGAGGAATCTCAAAGGGCACAGGAATTTCTTATTTTACTCTGGATAAATTGAACTTCAAAGGGGCTATGGAAACACATCCAAGTTTCCATTTCAAGGCCTATTTTTTCATCTTTACTATCTTAATAACAAGCTCAGTTTCATGGATCTAGACTTTTTCAGGCTAGGATCTGATAATTTGATTTAAAAATGCTTTTGCAGTAACTGTATGACATAAGGAAGTCCTAAAGATTGCTGGGCAAATTACGGTTATGTCATTTAAATTTTATAACTAAACTATAACACACTTGGAAGTAAGAGTTTATTTCAAAATTGTCTCTATAATCTAAAATAGTCCTGAAAGCAGTGGTTGGAATACATGATTTCTTTTGAATTGTTTTGTTTAAAGTAATAGGCATCCATGGTCCCTTAAATTCTTCGTTGTAGGGGGAAAAAAAAAGAAGATTGATAGTCTTGCCTAACAAAATGAGATGCAATAATCAAATGATAAAAAAGAAATCTTGACAGTTGAAGGCTAAAAAAGTTTACTTAAAAGCTGCTCTCTTCCTGCAGCGAAATATGGGAGAAGGCCACATATTTAAGTGCCCAAGTATGATTCTTGCTATCAACTTGTCTCCAGAGAGTCATCAGAGATTTCAATTTAGACTGTGCTATTTAGTGTCTGTCTTGTGGAACTGATAAAATGCCTGAATGACTGAGACAGCGTGGCTAATACACTGTCAGAGCTAACACTAAGGCCAAAGAAATGAGTGAGCTAAATGTGAAAGGAGAATATAAATGGGTAAGAGTTTAAAATACATTCTGTTCCTCTTATACCTTTAATGTTGAAAGCACGGTAAATAGTTTATATCTAAACATATATCTTCAGTGTCTTACAACAGAATTATTTCTTACTGAATAATTAGATTAAAAATGTTATTTTTGTATCTGTGAAGAGACTATTACTATTTGCATCTTACAGATCATGAATATTTTAATAGAAAATTTGAAAATCCTTGTGTCTAATGATGCAAACTGATGTTCTCCAGAAAGAACTAGCTATTTAATAGAAAACAATTTTTAGAACTGTCTACAATAAAAGATATTTATATTGGTAAAAAAAAAAAAAGAGTTCTGCTTTCCCATCAGTCTCTGTCTTCCTCTAAAACAAACTAATTTAAAAGTTCATACACTTTACAGAGATATTAAATACTCTAGTTATAATTTACAAACTCCAATAGTCAGGTGAAGGAAGAAAGAAATGTGCAAAAATGTGTGTGTTATGGCAAATACCAAACATGCATATTACCACTTAACTGGAAGACAACATAATTAGATATACAAGAGTAGAGTCTTATTAGTCTGAGTTTTTCCACCATGGTTTATACCACAGTTCATTCAACCATGAAAGAAATGTGAAGAATGTGAAAGGAAAAGAAGAAGGAATGAAGACTTATCTAAACTGTACATCATCTATCCTAGGTAAAGATAGTAATGCATCATTCCCTATCTAGATGTTTTATGTTTTTACTTTTGTTTACCTTATATTTTTATTTTTTAGTAAATAACGTGCATTTTTCCTGAGCCAAGATCTTCATTCGTGAAAGCTAGCTGAAGTTAGCTCAGCTTGTAGCCAAAATAAAGCCAACTAGTCCACATGGAGAATAAACTCTTAACCTCTTCTTTATTAACAAGCTAGTCTTGGCCATTTGTCTAACCAACCCTAACTAGAAACTCATAACTCACAAACCTAGAAGATTTATCAATGGCTTCCTTTATATTCAGAATTGTTCATTCTTGCATAGTTATAGTTTACTTTAGATGAACATATGTAATTACATGATTTGAAACAAATTTTTAAGAATAATTTGGAATATGTTAGATATTAGTACCAGATACAAACATTCCACATACTTGTATAAGTAATTTATACACACATATATCACGTAACTTGAGTCAGTGAGGAGTTTCCTCATCTGTCTTTCCTTTGAAATTTGTTACTATATCTTTGTTTTTATTACACAATGAAATATGAGATAATACCTTGACTTTAAAAGAAATATAGGAGGAGTCAAGAAAATGCCCTCCTCCCCAGCTTACTTTAGTTCTTTGCTATCTGGCAAATACTAAATCTCAAAAGTTAAAATGATTTCTAGAATGAGCATTTCTTACTTCTTTTTATTCTAAAATTGTACAAATGCAGCATGACCTCCATTTACTGTAAAATTAGGAGGAAAAGAAATTGACCACTAAAAGCTCACTGAGATAAGGCACAAGTCATCTGGGAGGAATGGAAGAGATGAAAGACAATGAGTGATGAGAGATCACTGAGAGATTCCAGAAAACAGCAACAAAAAGTTTATTTCTGGTGAGGAAAATTCCATGAAAAGCAAACTTTTGTTTCTTTTTTGCAGAAATGGGGGTAATCAGAGCTCACAGCCAAAGACCTTTACTAGCCATTTGGGATCAGAGAAGCAGAGGAAGAGGCCACCAAAATAAATACAAAACCAAATAATATTTGCAACCAGCATTCTTTCTGAAAACAGAGATGGAAAAGGATTTTATGGAAAAGGATTTTAAATTAAAAATCCCAGAAGAATATTACCCTCTACATGACCCAGAAACTGACTTCAAATTATAGTCTAAGAAAAGACAACTCATTCAATGATGACTATTCAAATAAAACCCAGCACAGCATCAAAACAAAAATACTATAAGAAAAAAAGTATAAAAGAGCAACAAAACTTAACATTGAAGAAAAACAGCAAGCAGAGATAAACACTGTGATAAAATATTTTGCCAAGAATTTTTAAAACTTGAAGAAATCAGCTCTATGGAAGAAGACCAAACACTAGAAATGCAAAAATTATGACAGAGAAGAAATGGTACTGTTTTGGAAGAAAATGAAACATAAGCTGGTCGAACTCTTAAGAACAAATAGGAATAAAAAAATACAAAATATGAAGATAAAATTAGAATAAGTTTTCAAGTGAGAAAAGGAACATTGCAAAAATACAAATTGGGTGTAGGTGACTGAAATTATAAAAATAGATGATGTGAAAGAGTCCAAAATGGATTATGTGAAAGATTGACAAAGGAGATCTAACAACCATAACTAAAATCTTCAAAGAAGAAATTCAAAAAAATGGAGGGGAAGGATCTTTAAAATTATCATTAAAAAACCTTTTTTAAAATAGAAGAATTATTTAGCTGAAATAAAGATAGAACTCTAGAAACATTTTCCTGAAAAATTATTTCTGTGCTACAAGGAAATATAAAGCTAAAACAATCTCCCCCGAGACATATGTTAATAAATTTATCAAAATGAAAAATATAAAAGGTTATTTGTATAGCTCATTGAAAAATCAAGTCATTTGTAAGAATTAGAATCAGGCTGATTTCATACTTTTTCCATTTTAACATCTTATGCCAGAAAACAATAGAAAAATAACTGTAAGATTCACAAGAAAGTGTAAGCCAAAGTGTACATTTTCAGGAAAACTGCCTTTCAAGTATAAAGTTTACACGTAAGTATTTTGAAATTCAAGTATTCAAAGAAAATTGTTGCTATGAACCACACTTGAGGAAGCTCTTTGAAGACAAATTTGAGATTCTTAAGAATGGAAAGGGGAAACTGGCAAAAGTACTGCTGGTGAGTCTTGATATAAATAACTATAGAACACACAATTTAGATTGGCTTTACTACAACAGTATAGAATGTAAAAGAATATGCCATATGCAAAAGATGCAGTTAACACAGACTAGGGGAGAGATGATGAGCATGATGTTTGCTTTATCTGTTATCACAGGGAGTCAAAGGATTTCATGTAGAGCACAAAATTACATTTACTTGGACCAAGATAAACACAAAGAAGAGTGATTTTATTGACTCAAATCAGGTGGTGCTGTAGAAGGGGAAAGAAGAGAAGACATGCTAATTTTTTTCATTGCTCATATTAGAAATTAATAGCTACTTTATAAAAAAAAGAGGATGACAGATGTTATATACAGTGGTAATTATAAATATAACCATTAAAACAAAAGAAATATGCATTCATTCTTCCAAATACACATAAACAAAGAAAACAGACCACAGAGAAAGATTTTATAAAAGTAGAAAACATTACAGAGTAATTTCACAGAACACAGACCCATCTCAGCTATTAATAAGTGTAAAAAGGAGTCAGTAAACTTTCAGTTTGGTTCACAAAGGAAAATATATCTCTATGCTAAAACAAAGTGACCCTGAAATATTAAAAATAAAAGATAGACAAAACTCCATCAAAAAATGCAAATTAAAAGACCCAAATCCAGTATCATACTTAATAGGAAAACACAACACACTGCTACTAAAATCAAGAGCAATATAAAGATGTCTTCTATTAATTCTATTACTTAACATTATTTACTATTTTATTGGAGGTACTAGTTAATACAATTTGGTAAGAGAAAAAAAGGTTAAAAAATTGGAGAAGATGAGATAAAACAATAAAATCTTTAAAGACTGTATGATTATACACCCTTCAAAAAACAAAGAAAAACAACTGAAAATGGACAAATAATATGGAAAATTAGAAAAGCAGTCACATACAAAATTAACAGGCAGAAATCTATAGTTTTTGTGTCTAAAAATGATAGCCAGTTAGAAGATATAATCTAAGAAAAGAGATCTCAGTTATAATAAAATATTAAATACCTGGAAATAATTCATAAGAAGTGTATATGATATAAATAAAGACACTTTAAAATATGACTGAAAGACAGAAGACTTGCAAAATAAGAAAATACAATTTTCTGTGATAGAAAGATTATATATTTTTACATATCATGAGATAGTCAATTTTATTAAGTCAATTTATAAACTTAACACAATCCCAATAAAAATATAACCTAATTTCTCTTTTTAGAAATAGATGATTCCAAAGTTCATGTGTTCTAATAAATCAATAATATTAGGCAGGAAGTCTCAGAAAACGATTATCAGTGCCTACAGGTACAAGTTAGACCACTGATCTATCAATAGACCAGAATGATTATGTATACTCAGTACATAGCTAAGTTGACCTCAAATCAGTGGGGAAAATATAGATTACTCATTAGTTGATAGTGGGGCAGCTAGGTAGCCATCTAGAAAAGTTAAAATTGGATCAATTCCTCACATTTTACAACAAAATTAGTTCCAAATGGATTAAATATTTAAATAAAAAAGAAACATAAAGCATAAGTACCCTAAAACAAAGATCTTACAAAGCCTTACACATCCTGACCTCCCCGTGTCTTCTCTGGTTTCTTTCACACTCCTCTCTATAGTTCACTCTGCTCTGACACATTGACTTCCCTGCTACTCTTTGAATATGCTAGTCATTTTTCTAACTTTGGGAGTACGCTCTGCTTGTCCCTGCTGCCTGAAGTGTTCCTCCTTTCTATGTCTGTTTGGTGAACACCCTCACCTCTTTTAAGTGTCTGCCTAAATCTCAAAGAGACCTATCATGACATCTCATTTAATAATAACAGTCTCCCCACTTTGGATCCCAACCCCTTTATCCAGCTCTGCTTTTTTTTTTTTTTCCATAGTGTTCATTCCCTTCCAACATACTGTGGAAGGTATTTATAATGTTTATTGTTTATTGCCTTTCTACCTGAGCTATATTATAAACTCCATAATGGATTATTCTCTGGTTTCTTTCTTGCTAGATTAATAGCACCAGGTACAGAATAGATGTTCAATAAGTATTTGTAAATGAATGCATAAATTAATTTGATAATATAGTAGAAGAGACATTGCTGATCAATGGGAACAGGTACTGGGACAACTGTATATTCATGCACAAAAGTGAAATTCTCACACTATACTTGAATTCAGTTCCATGTGATTTAAACACAAATATTAAAGGCAAAACCATACACATTTAATAAAAATGCAGGAAAAAGATTCTTTATGATTTTGAGATAGGAGTGGATTTCTTAAGGAAGACAAAAACACAAGCTATAAATTGATAAATTGACAAATTTGTTTGCATTAAAATTAATAACAATTGTTCATCAAGAGACACAATTTATTATTATTACTTTTTTTTAGTAAAGGTAGATTAATTTAGACAGACATACTACATAGAGTGTAGGCTGTTTTAAAAGGCAAGAGAAAGGTCATGAGGTGTGGGGGTTGGGTGCTCAGGTTAAACTAAAAGTAGATACACAGTCCATAGACAGAGTGCAGGCCATCTCCAAAGACAAGAGAGCAAAAGAGGTGGCCGTGTAAAAAGATACAATTTAAAAAGTTAAAAGGCATGCAATACATGCAACTGAGGAAAAATTAATATCCGAAACATAGAAGTATTCCAACAAATCAATAAGAAGGTAAACAACCCAATAAACAGTAACTTCACAGAAGAATAAAATTGAATAGCCAATCAACAAATTAAAAAATGTTAAAATTTATAAATAATCACAGAGGTGCAAATAAAACAATAAAACATCTTTATGCTACCAGACAAATGACATTAAAAAAAATCTGATAATATAAAATGTAAGAGAAGAGATAGAGAAACAGGAAATCTCATTCTTGCTGGTTAGAGTGTAAATTGATACAGCCACTTTGGAAAAAATTTGACATTGTCCAGTAAAAGTGCATATAGAAAGATGCATCTATCCCATGACCACGCAACTGAATCCCTCGGCATCTACCCTAGAGAGTATCTTGCACATGATTACTGTCTTTCTCAGTAAGAAAGCATACTGAGAGATGCTTATAAGCATGTTTATAGCAGCAGCACTTGTAAAAGAAAAAAAGGAACCAACACAAGATCATTAATAAGTAGAATGGATAATCATAGCATTGCCCTAAGATGGAATGCTGTGGTGAAAATGAATAAATGACAGATTTATCCATGGACATGTTTCAAAAAGGAGCCCTTGTGTTAGGAGGAAGAACAACTCTGCCCCTTAATTCGGGGTTTAAGAGAAGCTGAACTCAACTGCACTGCCCTTCTTACCACCCAGGACTTTGGCTTCAGCAGCATCAGGACTAAACTCATCATGCCCTTTAGCCCAAGGAAAGTGTAGACACTAGCTGTCATTCTGCATCCCAAACCCATGTGGTTCTATACATTCTCTTGTTTGAGCCTCTGCCACTCACGATCAGTCCTCACAAAACTTCCTTTACTCTCCTGTCATCTCAGAATGTTTTTTTTTCACCTTCTAGTTGTACCTTAAACCTGACATTCACCTAGGGATACTGCCTCTCCTGCAGTGTTGGTTGTTTTCTCTCAAAACCCATTTTATAACACCAGGCCTAGCAATGGACTGCTGCCTTGCTCCTCACTGCAACTTTCTTCCTATTCTGTAAGATTTCACTATTTGTGTAGATGGTGGGACCAGCATCTTGGCCTCTCAAGTTCCTTAACCAGTTCTCCTTCAATCTTCTTGATCGGCACCCTGGTCAGCCAGTTACTCTGAGGCTTATCACAAAAAACTGCAGTCCCTCCACAATTTCAACTTTAAGTATCCTACACTAATGTTACTATTTCTTATCTTTCCAGCTCAGTCTGTCTGAAGCACTAACCTAAAACCCTAAAGTTCTTCACTGTAACAATTACCTACCTACCTCTTTCTCCTTTATTTTCTCTTCCTGCACTTCATGGTCAATCAGTTTAATAATCCCTCCCTCGCACTCATACTTAACTCCCTTAAACTCTCTTGGTTGGTGTAATTTGCAAAACCTTAATGCTGCCTAAATCAAGCTCTTTGCCAACTCTGTGCTAACACCTATGCAGTTGAATTTAGCTGGAGCAAAACAACCAAGCTGGCAATTTTATTACATCCCCCTACTCTTTCACTCTACCATTCACATGGATGATTACTTCATACCATTTATTCTCTCCTTAAACCTCCAGCACCCCTTCCTTATCCTCAGTCACAGCTGGTTATCTTGCCCCTCTTCACTGCAAAACAGAAATAACATAGCTAACTTTCATACACTCCCACCATCACGTCTGTGCAACTAACAGCATCTAAAAAGTAAGCTGCCTTCCTGGCAGGCATATCAGAACCAGTCCTTTCTCATGGCTCACTTTTTTAGTAATGCTTTCCATCACTGCCTCTGTTTAAAACTGCATATTACTCCCTGTACTCCCCTTCTTCCTTCTGGAACAGAGTACTGAGTGGTAAAATTTAAACTGAAAGGATGCTGTTTATTTTAAATAATTTAAATAGAAGTAAAAAGCACCAAGGTGGTGCTAGTCTAGATGGAAAGGGAAGACAAACACAAGTGACATTCATGAGTTCATTAAAGACATATTTCTTGAGTATTTGTTGTTCTAGGTTCCAGGAATTTGGGAGTAAACAAGACAGATAAGATCCACACTCTCTTGAATCTTACATTATAGAAGGATCAGGCAATCTATAAATATACTGTTTAAAATAAGAAGACATAGCAGATATAAGAAGACATTCTTCTGGTATATTTGAAAATTTATATGTGTGGTGGGGGAGGAAAGATGGAGGAGTCAAAAGTGATTCTAAGATCTTGAACTTGGGTCCTGATCTACAGAAATAAGAAAGTTTAGATGAAGCACAAAGCAAACTAGAGTTAGAGTGGTGTGAGGGTGGGGGGAGAGCAAATATATCAATGGAAATTACTGTGTTCAGCTTGGCTTTCAATTCTTGTAAGCACACACATATGCAATCTAAGTTAAGTGTCTGTATAATAGTTATTGTTTCTCAACAAATCTTACATTAACTATAAAAGATATCTTGAAGTTTGTGAAATTATAAGCATCACATATATAAATTGAAAGCAACATGCTAATTCTGTATAACTATGGTATGTTCAAAGGAAAAAAAAAGGTTAGAAATACTATGTTCCTTTACTCTAACAACATTTCTAAGGAGCTGTCCAAAATGATGGCATAGGAAGATCCTGATCTCACCTTCTCCCATGGACACACTAAATATCTAGCTACATATGGAATAAACTATCACTGAAAAAGAACTGATAACTAGCTGAACAGCTCCTCCACAACAAAGGGTAAAAGGGCCACAATGAAAAGGGCAAGAAAGGCCAATACTCAGTCTTGCCAAAAATCCCACCCTGGCATGGTGACACAAAATAGGAAGGGATCTCATGTGTCCAGAGCTACTCTCTGAGGAGAGGAGGATTTGTGCCATATATCAGGCACTCCAACCCTTGGGACTTGCATGGAAAAGACAAGGTGCCCAAAATATCTGGTTTTGGAAGACAATGGGACTTACATTTCAGGACCTGGGGGACTGCTGGGATCAGAGAAAGCCCTTTTGAAGGGCTTATGGGGAGTCTCCTTCTCTGGGACCCGGCACAAAGACAGCAGTTAGAGAAGTGCCCGGATTTTATGTGAAGGAGTTCACTTGCTAATCTTAATACACCTGCCAGAGAGGTGGGGACAAGCTGGGACTTTCTTTGGGGTGGAGGTGCAAGTGCTATTTTTGTACTCTCCTTAATACCTTGCTAGTGCAGGCAGGTGTTCACTAAACACAAAGGCTTTAACCCAGCTAAAGCCACAAGGGTACCATGCCCTCGGCACCCTCATTCAGCCTTGCTAAAGCCCGCAGACAAGTGCAGTCCACAAAAAGGGATGCTCCCTGATCACTTGGCTCTGGTGGCTACAGGGGCTTGCATTCCTTGGGCTCCATGGACTGTAACAATTGGAAAGGCTGTTCTGGGCAAGTTCCACACCCAGGCTACTGAACAGATAGCATTCTGAAATATAGTCTCAGTCTGCTGTGAAAGAGGCCCATTTACTCATCCTGAAGCTTCAACCTGAGGCGCAGGCTTCAGGTTTGCCACACATCTAGAGGCTACAGAGGTGGTCTTAGAGAATGCAGGCAGGGAGACACCATAATTGCATACTCCTTTGGCTCACTACAGCCTGCACGTACATCCTAAAAAGAAGCTGATACACTCATCTGAAGCCCTGACTTTTGCAACTGACACCCAGAGGACACCTCCAGATCACCTGTCTAAAAGTCAGCAGGGTTTACAATTGTAGTCCCACAGGACTGTATGTCTTTGCATACTTTAAAAGCTGCTGCCTGAAAGTAGGTGCTGACTGAGATACCTCCCAGTGGAATGCTGACAGGTTTTGGCACACTCTCAAAAACTAGGACCTATCAAGAATAAGCCAGGCTACTTAGACAATCACAAAGATTCAAGAGACAACCAAGAGTTGGGCAAGGTTGAATGTTATAATTCACCTCCTGCACAAGACCACTCCTTCAAGACTGGGAGATGTAGCTGTCTGACCCAATACTAGAAACAAACACAGAAAGTCAAAGAAAATGAAGAAACAGAGGGATATGCTCCAAGCGAACAACACAAAACAAAACAAATCTCAGAAAAAGACTGCAAAAAAATGGAGATAAGTAATCTACCTGATAAAGAGTTTAAAGTAATGGTCATAAGGAGGCTCACTAAACTCAGGAAAAAAGTGAATGAACATTGTGAGAACTTCAACAAAGAGAGAAAAAAACATAACAAATTATCAAACAGAAGTCACAAAGCTGAAGAATACAATAACTGGACCAAAAAATATGCTAAACAGGTTTAACCACAGACTAGATAAAGCAGAAGAATGAATCAGTGACCTGGAAGACAGAGCAGTGGAACTCACCCAGAGTAGCAAAAATTAAAAAAAAAAAAAAAAAAAATATATATATATATATATATATATAAGATTGCTTAAGGGACTAATAGAAGAAAATCTAGTGAAATAATATGTGCATTACAGGGGTTCCAGAAGATGAAAAGAAGAGGCAGAAAACTAATTTGAGGAATTAATAGCTAAAAATATCCCTAACCTGGGGGAGGAAACAGACATCAGGTCCAAGGAGCACTAAGAGTTTCAAATAAGATAAACCCAAAGAGAGCCACACCAAGATACATTATATTAAAATGTTAAAAGTTAGAGATAAAGAATCTTAAGAGCAGCAAGAGGAAAACAATTTGTTACATACAAGGGAAACTCCATACAACTATTAGCTAATTTTTTTCAGCAGAAACTTTGAAAGCCAGAAGGGAGTTGCATGATATATCCAAAGGGCTGAAAGGAATAAATTCCCAACCAAAAATACTCTACTCAGCAAGGTCACAATTCAGAATTGACTTAAGAGAGAGAGTTCTAGAAAAGCAAAAGCTAAAGGAGTTCATCACCACTAAACTGCCCTTATAAGCAGTGTTAAAGGGATTTCTTTAAGCTGAAAATAGAAGGCACTAGTTAGTAACAGGAAAACACTAGTAAAGGCAGACATATAGAAAGGTAGTGGATTAAACACTTAAAAAGCTAGTATAAACATTAAAAGAAAAAGGAGTAAAATTAATTTTAACTACAACAATTAGTTCAGGGATACACAGAATAAAAAAGATGTAAAATATGGCATAAAAACATAAAACATAGGAGGAGAAAATAAAAATGTAGAGTTTTTAGAATGTGTTAAACTTAAGTTGCTATCAACTTAAAACAGGCTATTTTATACAGATAGGCTGTTATTTGTGAACCTCATGGTAACCATAAAGCAAAAATCAATAGTCAATACACAAAGATATTGAAAAAGAAATCTAAATGTAACATTTAAAAAGTTATAAAATCACAAAGGAAGAAAGCAAGAGAAAAGGAAAGGAACAGAGATAAACTAAAAAACAACCAGAAAATAATCAACAAAATGGCAAAATGCATACCTATCAGTAATTACTCTAAATGTAAATTGACTAAATTCTCCAATCAAAAGACAGGGTAGCTGAATGGATAAAACAAAAACAAAAGAAAACAAAAGCAAAAACAAGGTTCAGTTATATGTAGCCTACAAAAGACCCTCTTCAGATGTAAGGGCACAAAGACTGAAAGTGAAGGGATGGGAAAAGAAAATTTATGAAAATGAAAACAAAAAGAAATGTGGTGTAGCTATACTTATATCAGACAAAGTAGATGTTAAAATAGAGACTGTAATAAAAGACAATGAAGAGCACTGCATAATACTAAAGAAGTCAATCCAACAAGAGGGTATAACAATTGTAAATATTTATGTACCCAACATAGGAGTGCCTAAATACATAAAGCAAATATTAACAGACCTAAAGAAAGATCTTGACAGCAATACAATAACAGTGGTGGACTTTAATACCCCATTTACATCAATGGATAGATCATCCAGACAGAAAATCAATAAGGAAATAGTAGGCTTAAACAACACATTAAACCAGATAGTTTTAATATTTACAGAAAATTCCATTCAAGAGCCACAGAATACATATTTTCTCAAATGTACATGGAACACTCTCCAGGATAGATCATATGCTGGGCCACAAAATAGGTCCTAACTAATTTAAGAAGACTGGAATCATGTCAAGCTTCTTTTCCAACCACAGTGGTATAAAATTAGTAATCAACTACAAAAAGATAACTGGAAAAATCACAATTATATGGAGGTGAAACAACATGCTACTGAACAACAAAATGGTCAATGATAAAATCAAAGGGGAAATAAAAAGCTAACATGAGACAAATATAAATGCAAATATAACATTCCATAATCTATGGGATGCAGCCAAAGCAGTCCTAAGAGGAAGTTCATAGTGATACAAGCCTACTTGAAGACACAAAAAAAGTCTCAAATAAACAAATCTAACTTTACCTAAAAGAACTAGAAAAATAACGAAGTCCAAAGTTAGTTGAAGAAAGGAAATAATAAAGATCATAGCAGAAATTAAGAAAAAAATAAGGACTAAAAACACTAGAAAAGATCAATTAAACTAAAGGCTAGTTCTTTGAAAAGAAAAATAAAACTGATAAACCCTTAGCAAGACTAAGAAAAAAGAGAGGGCTCAAATAAATAAAATCAGAAATGAAAGAGAAGTTACAACTGATACAGAAAAACAAAAAAATCATAAGAGACTATTGTGAACAATTACATGCCAACAAATTGGACAACTGAAAATAAATGGACACATTTCTAGAAACAAACAATCTTCTAAGACTGAATCATGAAGTAATAGAAAATCTGAACAGACCAATGACTAGTAAGAAGAGTACATCAGTGATAAAAGACCTCCCAACAAACAAAAGCCTATGATCAGATGGTTTCACCAGTGAATACTACCAAACTCTCAAAGAAGAATTAATCCCTGTCCTCAAACTCTTTCAAAAAACTGAAGAGAAGGGAATATTTTTCAAACTCACTTTATGAAGCCAAAATTACTCTGAGACAAAAACCAGACAAGGATACCACACACGCACACACACATGCGCACACACACACACACATGCGCACACACACACACAACAGGTCAATATCCCTGATGAAGATAGATGCAAAAATCCTCAAGAAAATATTAGCAAACCAAATGCAACAATATATTAAAAAGATCTAACACTGTGATCAGGTGACCAGATGGGATTCATTCCAGTGATGCAAGAATGGTTCAACATCTGTAAATCAAACAGTGTGATATACTACATTAACAAAATGATAGATAAAAATCATATGGTAATCTTAGTAGATACAGAAAAAAGCATTTGACAAAATTCAACATCTATTTATGATAAAAATTCTTAACAAAGTGGATATAGAGGAAGTGTACCACAACATAATAAACCCATAGATGACAAGCCCACAGCTAACATCATCCTCAACCATTAAAAACTCTAAGTTCAGGAACACAACAAGGATGCCAACTCTCACCACTTTTATTCAACATAGTATTGGAAATCCTAGCCATAGCAGTGAGGCAAGAAAAAGAAATAAAACACATCCAAATTTGAAAGAAAGAAAACAGTAACTCTTTGCAGATGACATGATACTATATATGGAAAATCCTAAAGGCTTATCCAAATAACCATCAGAACCAATGAATGAATTCAGTAAAGTTGCCAGATGCAAAATTAGTATACAGAAATCAGTTGTGTTTCAATATGCTAATAAAAACTATCAGAAAGAGAAGTTAAGAACACAATCCCATTTACAATTGCATCAAAAAGTATAAAATACTTAGGAATTAATTTAACCAAGGAGATGAAAGAGTTAACTGAAAATATAATGTAAAATAAATTGAAGAAGACAGAAATAAATGGAACAATAATTTGTGCTCATGGATTGGAAGAATTAATATTATTAAAATGTCCATATACACAAAGCAATCTACAAATTCAGTACAGTCTCTATCAAAATTCCAGTGACACTTTTCACAGAACTAGGACAAATAATTCTAAAATTTGTGTGTAACCATAAAAGACCCCAATAGCCAAAGCAATCTTGAAAAAGAATTGTTTTCAAACTAAACTACAAAGCTTGTTTTCAAACTATACTACAAATTTATAGTAATCAAAAAAGTATAGTATTGGCAAAAACAGACACATAGTTCAATAGAACAGAATAGAAAGCCCAGAAAAAAAAAAATCCATCCTGAATGGTTACTTATTTTAAGACAAAGGAGCCAAGAATATATAATGGGGAAAGTACAGTCTCTTCTATAAATGGTGTGGCAAAAACTGGACAGCCACATGCAAAAGAATGAAGCTGGATCACTATCTTAACTCAAAATTTAATTCAAAATGGATCAAAGACTTGAATGTAAGTCCTGAAACCATAACTCCCAGAAGAAAACATACACAGTAGGCTTCACAACATCATTTTTGGTGTTGAATTTTTGGATTTGATTCCAAAAGCAAAGGCAACAAAAAATGAATAAGTTAGACTACATCTAACTAGAAAGCTCTCCTGCACACAAAAAGAAAAATATTAGCAAAATGAAAAGGCAATCTATGTAACAGAAGAAAATATCTGCAATCATTTATCCAATAAGGGGTTAACATCTTAAATATATAAAGAATCCAAACAACTCCACAGCAAAAAAATTCCACAAACAATCCAATTAAAAAGTGAGTAGAGGATCTCAATAGACATATTTTCAAAGAAAACATACATATAGCCAACAAGTACATAAAAATATGATCTACATCACTAATTATGAGGGGAATGCAAATCAAAACCATAATGAGATATCATCTCACACCTGTTAGAATGGCTATTATCAAACCAAGACAAGAGATAACAAGTGCGGGTGAGAATGTAGAGAAAAGGGAATCCTAGCACACAGTTGGTGAGAATGTAAATGAGTGCAGCCACTAAGGAAAACAGCATGGAGATTTCCCCCAAAATTAAGAGTAGAACTACCATATGATCAAGCAATTCCACTTCCGAGTATCTATCCAAAGAAATTGAAAACACTAATTCAAAAATACATATATACCCCCATGCTCAGTGAAGCATTATTCATGACAGCCAAGATACGGAAATAAAGTGTCCTCGCCATTTGTGACAACATGGTTGGACCTGAAGGGTATTATGTTAAGTGAAATGAGTCAGACAAAAAAGATAAATACCACTGATTTCACCTATATGTGGAATCTGAAAAATAAAACAAACAAACAGAAGAAAACAAAACTCATAGATACAGAGTACTAACTAGACTTATTGGGGTGATCACTTTGTAGTACCTAAAAATATCAAATTAAAATGCTATACGTGTGAAACTTACACAATGTTATATCCTATTTTCTCCTCAAAAAATAAAACAAATGAATATTAAGTAAAAACAACAACAATTCTACTACCTCTTTTAATATATGTTTCTTCTTTGAGAAATTTGGCTGGACAATACACAGTAATACAAGACTGAGGTTTTATAAATGATAAATCTTGTCATTTTATTAGAGCTATCCAATAAAATGTAACTCAGTATTTTAGAAGTGCAAAGTAATTTAAAGGACTTTTTCAGATCTCTTCTGGCTTTAAGTTGACTTTTGATACATAGCCAGATCAACACAGATCTAGAAAAGACTACTCTTAGAGACATTTTAACATTAAAGCATCATTCCTCCAAAAAGCAATTTATATCTTCAGCCTACTTAAGGATGTTTAATAAATTTTGTGCAGAGGGAAAATCAAGTTTACAATGTATTAGGAAAAGGAATATATATGGTAAGATTTTAAAAAGGCAGTACAGATGATTGGTGACCTAGAAAAACTGATTTATGAGGAAAGATGAAAAGAATTAACTATGTATGGTATGGCTAGGTAAAAACAAATTATAATGGAGAAGGTTAGTTCACTTGTTACAGAACAGTAGGACATTTAAAATTGGACTGAAGAAGGGAAAACTATACAAAAACCTGTAAAGTCTATGAGGATGCTTGTCTGAATTATTTAGTTTTAATTATATATTATATATATATACATAATATATATCTATATTACATTCCCTGTGGTAACACACCAATTAAGGAGCACTTGGTTCATTCCAGCATTATACAAAGGAAACAAAAATTTTTTCTAATCACGTTACATCTAAAAACACTTATCATTTATATATATTTTATTACTTTAAAAATATATGAAAGCAGAATCTCTCTATTTACAGATAATAAAGAATTGTCTACTATTTGAAATCTGGTTCTAATATCAGTATATTAGTATCAGGAAATGGTAGACCATCAATGTTAAAGGCTAATTTTCAGTTAAGATTTTTATTCCATATGCAGATAGACGCAGAGGTTTGGAGGACATGATTCAAATTCAAATCATGGTAAATTATAATCAAGCTCTCCTATGATACTTTTAAGAATGGCCTAAATTAATACATACTCTCTCTGTCCAATCCTTTTTGGCACAGTTATCTTACCTTGGTTATATAAGGGGGAAATAATTAATGCAAATTCAAAGGAAATTATTTTCTATTGAGGAAGTCCAAGAGATTTAACAGAACAGTCTAAATTAATATCTGGTGATATACTGAAAGATAATTAAGGTCTTTTATGTAAATTAATGCAAGATACTCATATAATTTGAAACGAAATATTTAATTTTCAGATAGCTAAATATATTATGACATCAGAAACCTCATCCTGTAACTTAACCAAGAATAATTTGAGACAGTAGACATTTCTTTTTAATCCCTATAAAGAAAAATTCGCTTCTTAGTGAAATTTATACCTGGAAAACAACATGATTATGGATTTTTACAGTAAACTTCTTTGATTTTTCCCTTCAAAAGATAAGGTTTTAGTTCCCTATAAATAATAAGCATGTCCAAGTATTTGATGTGCTAATACAGTTATGCTATAAAATTAAATAAAATAAATTTACATATTTCATCAAGACTTTGTTACTTAATGCCATAGGAACTAATAACTGTTTGACAGAAGTATTTTAAAAAATGATCATAGCAAAGCTCAGTCAAGTTTCAATTATTCTGAAAACTGTTTCAAGCTTTTAAGAGTCATTAAGTTACCTCCTTATTATCCAAAGATCAAATGAGAGAAAAATATGTTTCCTTCTTTTAGATTCCTCGCAAATAATTGATACACCTTAGTTTTACAACAAAATAAAAGATCAAATATTTAATTCAATTAATCTTTTAAAATTCTCTTCTTAAGATTTAAAAAATCCTGGGTACTTGTCCAACACTCACACTGAACTAGCTTTAATAAGTTTCAAAAATCCAAAGGACAAGCACCCTTATGCCTCTCAACTCTAGAACATTAAGGTTTGGATTTTCTTTCAAAATCTTGTGTTGTTGGTTTTAAAAAACATTTTACAAATCTAATAATACAGACAACAAAATGCTGATCATTTCCAATTATAAACAAATATTTAATATCAGCTTCAGACAAAGGTTTGCCTAGGAAAAGAGAGGTCAACTATATATAACTATATATCCATCTATCTATATATCTACATATACATGCTAAACTTCCTGCTAGATATTTTTTTTTACAAGCAGTTAGATAAATTAGAACCTTAAAAACAAGCTCAGTCCAATTCCATCAATCAAACACAGAGCATTAATCTAAAAAATTTGCTGACATAAGGAAACATAAAGTGCTCGTTATTAAAAGACTGCCAATATTTTGTAGCTTCTCCACCAGGTAATAAAACTCTAAGTACAGAGTACATCAGCAGCCCTAATAAAATTGGTAGGTCTTCTCAGTCTGACAGGGTAAGAAATAAAACATAGATGAGCTACCCATAAATGAATAACCTAATATCAATCACTTCTCTGCTATCATGCAAAAGCTAAGGGCAGATCACATATTTATTTTTCTTTCTATTATAAACTATTACTCATGGCAGAAATTTAAGCATTTCTACACTTACAAAACTGATAGTTTTGTGTCATTAAAAATGTCATTTGGAAATTATGACCAGTATATAATTCATTTTACATTATGTTTGACATAAGAGAACTCCATACTAACAATACATTTGATTTTTTTTAATGAAGTCTAAGTTAAACGTAAGTAATACAATACAATTGAAAATTATGGACTCTGTTCATACTGGATTCTTGAACAATTCACAAGGACAAACCCCAAAACATTAAATAGGAGAAGGGACATTTTAACAACAAAACAAAAATTGCACTAGTGCAAAAAACACTTGCTACTATAATGATCAAAACCATCCATCAATGTTTATCATGTGAAACACATTAAAATTTTGTTTCTTCTGATTAAAGTTTAAAGCAGATACTCCTGCCTTCTACTTGGTCATTCTGGGAGCCAGCTTCCTCTACCCTGTGGCTCTATTCTTTTCTGGTATTAGGAGTTCTCTCCATTAAGTCAGCTGATGGGAAAGAGAAAATGGATGACTGCCTACACAAGGATTTTATGGAACAAACCAGGAATGGCATACATTATTTCCACACACATTCCACTGCCTAAAACTCAGTAAAATACCTACGTCTAACTGCAAAAGAGGAGAGAAAACGTAGTCTAGCTGTGTGCTCAGTAACATGAGAAAACAGGTTTTGTAAGACTATATCTAGTCTTTGCTAAAGTCCACCAGTTTCATCACCAAATCTCCATTTCAAGGAAGATTTTTCCTTATTTATCCAAGAATATTAAATGTTTTCCACACTGTATTTTGCTCTTTGCATGGAATTAAAAAGAAATTGTTTGTTTTGATTTTTCTATTTGTGTTAGAGGCTTTCTTCAAAACTTTGTGACTCTTTACTTCTCATTCATTTATATATATATATACATATACAATTTTTTTGTTTTTTGTTTTCTGTTAACTATGTTACTCCCTGGAAGCTTTATAAATCCAAAATCTTGTTCACCTTATAGCTATTACCATGCTTTTTTGAATCTATGCTCTTTAAAAATAATCCCTTTCTATTATTTTAGTGGGGATAAAACGGACTGGAAATAAATACATTTGCTTCAATCTGCCATGCCCTGAATAGAAGTCCCATTACTTTTTAACAACATAATTTAACTTACTGTCTGCTGAAAACATTTTTTGTTTTTGCACCTTTGTGACTTTACTCATACTTCCCATCTTATCCCTGTTTGTGTGAAATCCAAAACACGCAAAAGCCTTTCCCAAATCCTTTCTACCTACCATCAGCTCACATTAGAAGTAATTCCTCCTTCCCCTAGTCTTCCACACAGTTAATTTTATTCTACTCTGAAGTGTGGTTATGTGTACTCGCACTGTTATATATCCCTGCTTGACTCCTTAAACAGGAGAAAGGGTTTCATTTACCTCCACCTGAGAGACATTGTCTCATACACAGTAATGATCAACAAATATTTCATTAACAACATAATAAAGTGAATACACTTTTCTCGGAAGGATTTTTGCTGCCAATATATTCCTAATAGGATTATTCTCCTTATTCTAAGGGAAATTTCTCTTTATTATTTCAAATCACTACCCATTTTATCTTGCAGATGCCAGCAGCTATGAATATCCATTATATATATTTCTCCTTTACTTTATTGTACACTTCCATGTTGATAATTAATTTTAATGTAATTTGAGAAAGGTGCACAAGAATACAAATGAAATCTAGTCTGTTTGTCATTTCTCTAAAAATACCATTAACTCTACTGGGGGTGTAGAGTCTAAGACTGTAGAAGGTAGCACCAGTTCTGCTTCCTACATATGTTGTCATGATAATCACAGTACTCAGGACCTGGTTACATGCAAATACAAAAAACAGAAACAACAGACATTCTAATTTGCTTTAAAAAGATAAAACAATAAAATATAATTTTATAAGAGAAATGGTAGACTTCTAATATAGTGTTTATCTGACAGAACCCACTGTGCTCCATTAAGTGAAACGATTATCAAAAGTTATGTGTTAGTAAGTACTTGCATACATAGGTTAAAATAGCCTTTACCTGGAGCACTATGTCAAAGACATTCTATCCAATAATTCAAACTATGATTTAATAAAGTAACCAAAACGTGAGAAACAAGTCTAGATAAACATTTCTAATTTCATGTTCAGAATTAATGTAACCTGTTAATTATATAACAGGAATAACTTGTTAATTTTTGAAAAATATTGTGTATTTTATTTTTATTTTATTATGAGTTATAAAGGAAATATCAGAAAGACTACCCTGATTATAAACTTCTTGAGAGTAGGAATTTTTCCACAGTCCTAATGTAAAACTGCCACTAGAGAAATGACTATGTTTATAAAATTAAGCCTATGAAATTTAATCAATATTAAATTATGCCAGTAGCCAAATATTTCCATTATAAACAGATGGTATTCATTGAGTATCAAGTTGTTTATTAGTCCAAGAAATGGTTACTATATTTATTATTAAACCCATTAAAACATGTCTGTTAATCAAAAAGTAGTTTGAGTGATCAAAGCACATACTTAGAAGAGGCTTACGCATGTGGATATCATAACAACAAAAAAGAAGTGATGAGAAATGATGAATGAAGCACCCCTGTGTAGAAGACACAGAAAATAATGTAACATATGAAAAGTGCATGATTGACCATCAAGGGCAAAAGATGGGGAAACCTGGTTGATGAAATGGAAAAAAGAAAAAAAAATTCCATATGTGGCTGAAAAAACTGAATCAAGTTTGAATGTCTATTAGCCCAAAGTTAATTTAAGAGAAAGTTAGAAGATTGTTCAAGAACTTAACAGTAAGGATTTTGAAAAATGCAGCAGGTAAAGTTTTTGTCACAAGCCACAGATGGATGCCATAGGTTCCAGGCCCAGTCAGCTTGGCCATAAAAGCAGCCAGCATGCAAATCTACACTGTTGTTCTAAGGAGTGACTGACTATAACTGTGAAGAGACTTAACAGATTTTTAATTGGAATGAAATTATTTCGGAAAAGGACACATGGTGGAATATATAACACGGGGAGCATAAATATTTTTAAAGCTTAAAAGGACTATATCTCCATGGAATTCAAGTTTAAAATCCCTCAGAAAAATACTCCAGAATTTCTCTTTTGGAAATACAGATTTAATTTAGAAAGAAGGGCATTAATTGATTTGCTATGAAAGTAAATATATATTTAAATTATTTGAGATAGCCCTGGAGTAGCTGGTACCAAGTACTGAGTCAGAGTGGGAAAAAGAGACTTTAAAGTTTTCTCCTCTTCCATCATAAGGAGACCTCAGAAGCACCTGAAATTTATTATGAAATAGGCAGATTGGTAAAAAGCCAAGTAGTCAAGTTCAAATGGCATCTCACCTCAGTCTACCCAGGAAATAGAAAAAAAAGCAAAGGAAACCATAAGCAAAACAAAATGATAACCTATAGAATGGAGAGAATGTGCAAATGATGCAACTGACTGGCTTAATTTCCAGAATATATAAACAGATCATACAACTTAATAACAAAAAAACAAATAGCCCAATCCAAAAATGGGCAGAAGACCTAAACAAGCAATTCTCCAATGAAGGCACACAAATGGTCAGAAGGCACATGAAAAAATGCTCAACAGTACTAATTATCAAAGAAATGCAAATCAAAACTACAATGGGTTATCACCTCACACTAGTTAGAATGGCCATCATTCAAAAGTCCATAAATGATAAATTCTGGAGAGGCTGTGGAGAAAAGGGAACCCTCCCACACTGTTGGTGGGTAGTTTGGTGCAGTCATTATGGAAAACAGTATGGACATTCCTCATAAAACTAAAAATAGACTTACCATATGATCCAGCAATCACACTTCTGGGCATATATCCAGAGGGAACTCTAATACAAAAAGATATATGCACCCCGATGTTTATAGAGGCACTATATACAGTAGCCAAGACATGTCCATCGATAGATGAATGGATAAAGACGTTGTGGTGTATATATATACAATGAGATACTACTCAGCAATGAAAAAAGAATGAAATAATGCCATTTGCAGCAACATGGATGGACATGGAGAATGTCATTCTAAGAGAAGTAAGCCAGAAAGAGAAAGAAAAATATCATGTTATATCACTCATATGTGGAATCTGAAAAAAGAAAAAAAAAGAAGACACTAATAAACTTATCTACAAAACAGAAACAGACTCACAAACACAGTAAATAAACTTAAGGTTACCTGGGGGAAAGGGGGTGGGGAGGGATAAATTGGGAGTTTGATGCTTGCAAATATTAACTACTATATACAAACTAGATAAATAATTTTCTTCTGTATAGCATAGGGAACTATATTCAATATCCTATAGTAACCTATAATGAAAAAGAATATGAAAATGAATGTATGTATATGTATGACTGAAACATTATGCTGTACACTAGAAATTGACACATTGTCGACAGATTATACTTCAGTTTTTAAAAAATGGTATCTCACCTTATTGGGTCAAATAGGTCCAATATTTAGGTGGGTAATTAGGTAGTTAGACACACAGAGACAGATATAGAAACAGAGAAAGGTTAGATGGATAGATAGATAGGTAGATAGAACATGACACATAGATAGGTAGACAGACAGACAGACAGATAGGGTAGATATGAACATAAATGTAAAAGTTTGTATTCCTAAGTCTTTAGTAGCCTATCAATATTTTTCTTACTTCTCTTCTTGTAAGTATCTTAAATATTAATTTATATTTAAAAATAAAATTCTCAGACAAGAATGAGATAAACTAAACATAGTCCATTAAAACATAGCGGAGACAGGGACAATAATTATTCTGAAAACCAGGAAATACTTAATATATAAGAAACGAGTGTGAAGCAGTGTGGACTACTGCTTATTTATGCCTTCTCTCTCTGAATCTGAATGAGTTGAAGATAACCTTGAATTCTCACTAGAGTAGACTACAAAGCAAATATTTCAACATACCTGCTTTCAAAGTATCAAATCTCAAATTTTATTCTAATAAATTACCTATATGTTTAAGTATTAATTCTGTTATAAGAAAATATTAAACGAATGCTAGAAAAATTCAAATTATCTAATCATACCACCAATTATTATAACTGCAACTATTGCAATGAAGTTTATGATCACAGCAATATGGGACATTCTTTTGAAATAAAATCCAAGGTTTTTGTATAAACACTTTACTTTCAAAGTGTCTATTTGCATTTTAAGAGGATAGCAAAGATAAAAAAATGCATTTCAGGATTTGTTCACTTGTCACTCATTATCTGAAAATAACTGGAGAAATAAGAGTCAGAAGTGAGAAAGATAGGAACAAGAAAACTGCTAACTGAAGTTTGACTAGAAATAAAACAACGCTCAACCTTTAATGTAAATCAACAGAAAGAAATTCATTCTTTTTGCAATTTTCTGGTGCACATCTATTTCATAAAGAAATGTCTAAATACTGACATTGTCATATACATGAGTAAAAGGGAGTCAGTAGTATATCCATGATTATTAGATTATCAGTAGTCGGAATACCGTGATGCTAACTTTCAGAGAACAGAACACACATCATTAGACTCTGCTATAATTTAAAGTAATATTCAAAAAGGTTGTAACTTTAAGATATAAAATCGTCCTTGACTTTCATAATTCTTAAGCACTTTCTTTTATCATTTTGCTGATGTATGTTCTTTTTTAAAATTGTAAGGATAATGGATGTGCTTCTTAAACTGTAAATTAGGTTTTCTATCAGAGCCTTGTCAGCGCCATGACAGGTGACCTGACAGTGGTCTTCCCTCTGCAGCTCTCTTTCTTGTCTGCTTCTCAAGGAGAGATGGTCAGACTTAAAGAAAGTGCGGGAGATTGCTGAATCCCTCAGGAAACATCTTAGGACCATAATAACATTTACTGCAAGCCATAATCATTTTATGTTCTCTCTAACAGCTTAAAAGCAGAGCTATACTTTGCTGTCACATGTATTTTTATTAATCAAGGGCATTTAAAGTTTGAATGGATATTGTAAATTTAGAAGTCTGTATACTTCTGATTTGTGTGAGGCATGTTTTGAAAGTTAGAAAAAAAACACAAAAAACAGAGAACCTGCCAAGATCATTAACTGATTTCATGAAAACAGAACCTACATGCACTTAGTGGGTATCTTAATTAAGTGTATTCTTAAATGTCATTAAAAAGAGAACCTGGCTCATTCAGTATAATTATAGAGATAAAATAGCACATAGATAAAATAGTAAACTCATATAAATGCTTAACATCATAATGTAAATCAAGGTTACACTTTGCTGTAAGACAATATTATACTCAAATCAATAGAATTCCTATCAGAAAGTAAAGATCATGCTTGCAAAATGCAAAACTAATCTTCCTAAACTGATTATTCACTGTTCCATATGTAAAATGGATTTTAAAATCTGTTATCTTCAGCATACAAGATACAAATGGTGACCTATTCACATATTGTAAATTAGCATCCATGATGAAAAGAACACAAAGTCAAAGTCCATGGGTATCTCTGCTATGCTAAGCTCTATTTTGGCCAAAATACATGTAGTTTTTTAAGTCTTAAGGAAACACACACACACACCTATACATATCTGGCCTCTTAAACTAAAATCCACAAATAATATAAAGAAAATGAATCCCAGAGTTCTCATGATTCCTACTTCTTAACACCCCTCCCCCATCCCACAGATGCTCCAATGTGGAAAGAGAATGAAGTCCGTGGAGATCAAGGTCCTATAATTGATTCATCACAAATCAGCTTTCCAGCCTCAATTCTCAATGCTTTCGCAGAAGAGAAAGTATGCTTTTTATAACTCCTTGGCTTTTTTCAGTGCTTTCTTGGCTTAGAGTAAACTGATTCCTGTTTTCAACCTGTTGAAATCCTTCTCACTCTTAAAGACTCTTTGGAATAACATGTCTGCTATGAGGCTCCCAATCAGAACCAGGTTCTCCTTCCTCAGTAATTCAAGCACCATGTTGATAATACCCTAATAAATTGGTTCATTCATTCAACAATTACTTATTGAGAACTTACGAAATGCCAGTTAGTGTAACAATGAACATGACAGTGGAATTCCCAGATCACATAGAGTTTACTAGACCTGTTTGTTTCCTTGTATATTTAAAGATATTATAAAGTAGGTAAGTTTAGCTTCACTCAGATGGGCTTTTGAAATTCCCCTTACTGGGTGTTTTATTTTGTTTTATTTTAGGCAATTCACTTAACCTTTGTGAATCAATTTTCTCACCTATAAGTTCTGCATCTTACCATCTAATACCTGGGGCTGTTACATTAAAAGAGATGTATAATCAGTACAGTGCTCAGCACTGACAGTGGGGGAAAATATTCAAAATCAAAACATATTATGATTTCTAAAGGGAATAAGATACTTCATATCGGTGGGAAAATAAATCTTGATTCTGCTTCTTTCTCTTTAAAGAATTGTAGTGAATAGAAAAAGGAAAGACAATTTAAAAAGTTCTACCAGCTCATCTATATTGCTAGAGGGTTAGAAAGACCCAACCATAGATGGCACTTTGTTTAGGAGTGCAAACCAAGGGTTAGTCTTTGGATATGCATAGGTGAACCCAGGGACAAGCTAAATGGGGAACTAACTGGTTCTTCCCAGGTTAAGTAGAGGGATTCAAGTTTCCAGGGGCAGCATGTTGGAAAGAAGTTTGAATCACAGAGAAGCAGGGAGAGTGAAGTTACTCAGGCACTTGGGGAGGCTGGACCCTGTGGAGATGAGTGGCCAGAAAGAAAGCCACATAGGATTTTATTCTTCTATTTCCTCATACACATCCCTAACCCCATCTATCCAAGACATCAGCAAATGCTCCAGTGAGGCTATCTACCTTGAGTTTACTTGGTTCTCCATATATAACTGAGGCTACCCTCATCTGAGTCACCATCACTTCATGTCCAACTGCTAAAAAGTTTCCTTATCTTCTGCCCACACAGCCCTAAGGTCTGTTCTGGACACAGCATCCTATTACCATAACACCTTCCCTTACAGTCCTTCAGCGGACTGTCCCACCTAGGGTAAAAGCTGAAGTCCTTTCAAAGGCCTATAAATCCCTACACTTTTTAAGCCTCTGCTCTTTCATTTCATCTTCTACCATTTCAACTTTCTACATGGTTCACTCTCCTCCAGTTACTCTGGCCTCCTTGTGGTTCCTTAATCACTTCAAGCCATGAACCATCTCCACTGGCCATGCATGTCACTTAAAATAATCCTTAAATTCCTCCCTTTCCCAATAGGCTCTTGGTAGCCTGGTCCTTTTCTACCCCTTTGAGCTGCTCTTCTGTAACTGCCCCCCTATCCTCATTATGGTCCTCAAGCATCCCATACGGATTCCTGCTTCTGAAAATGTGTCCTTGCTCTGCCTGAAACTCCCCTTCTCTGATCACCAAGTATGGACTCCATCAACAGTTATTGAAACAATGAAGGTTCCACCTTTGTGGTAGGTGCCCCATGCAAATCCTCAGGGGGTCCTGTGTGCATCACAGCTGACAGCACACACCTGCCACCTTCTCAGGAGGACTGAGCTTGGGATACTGGAGTGGTATTGCCCAGAAAGACCTGGGAGTGATGACCCCCCAAACTGGATTAGTCACATCAGTGGCCATGCCTGACAGCTTCAGAGTGCATGAATAGCTTTCCTGCACAAAAGTCTCACCCCTCTGCCTCAGGTCAGGACTGAACCTTTGGTGCAATCTCTGTATGGGGTCAGGCTGAGGCTAGACCTCCCTAGGAGCCACATCTTTGCTTAGCTCTCCCTCTTCCTCCTGTCTCACATACTCCCTTCATGAGTTACTTGCACAAGAATCCCTGCTTCAGGCTTTACTTCTGGGCAACCAGAACTAAGACATATATATAAATATTTGAAGATTTATTTTCAAGAAAAATAGTCCTAATATTGGACTTTTAGAACACTGTGTTAAACACAAGTACTAGACCTGAAGCTGCATTTACATTACTGTAGGTGAAAATAATAGCTCATACTTAACCATACATTCTATTAAGTGAATTTTCAGTAGTTCTGGTTATCTAAGATTCTTGAATAGTAGATTTACTACCTCTCTATATCCAAAAATATATGTCTCTTGTCCCCCAAAGTATATTCAGATCTAATCAAAGTGGTGAAAAAAGCATTAGTTACTTTAATTATTAGTAAATCTGGGAGGAAAGTTGCTAAGAAAATAAAATTATGGCATCAATGTATTATAAAATTGATTTCAGTGAATGATATCCACCATTTCTCTTCCTATATCTCACCTCAACTCTTATTCCTGTAGATGTTAGATGTGGATCTGGAGCTTTTACTCCTGTATAATTTCCAAATGACCAAGAATATTCTCAGAAACATGAGGTGACCATTCTAATGGCTCATATAACCTAGAAGTCATATCTAGATTTACTCTCAGGTGCCGAAATCCTAATATTTACACTCATATGAAGACAATATAAAAAATGGAAGGATATGTTCTTGACTAACAGAAGAATTCTTACTCCTAATAACACTAATTTATTGTTTTATTCAATGAAGTCTGGTCTTCGCAGTTTACAAATAAGATCAATGGTACTAAGTGGAAATCATCTGATTATCTCTGTATTCTTGGGAGCTGATTCTATTTATTCAATGAATATTCCTCTACCCACTTACTTATATTAATGATAAAGGAAATTCTATGCCAATATATGCAGAAGTAGCCTAATTTTTGTTCAACAGTTAGGAACACAAAGGCTTCTATTTTCACATGAAAATGTGAAGTACTTCCCTAAAACTTAGAATCTGGGGAGTCAAAAGTATGTCCTCTTTTGAGTGAAAAACATTTAAATACTATGCATTTCAAGATTTCAAAAATGTGTACCATTTTTCTCTTGAAAAACTTCTTGAAAATAGATTCTAAATTGTACAGGTACATGATTTTTATTTAGGGCTAAGGAAATGACCTATTTTCAAGGCCAAGAAAATGGCTTGTTTTCAAGTCATGGTACAGATATCTACATCCTCATACTAATAAATACAGCTAACATATGCTTAGCAGGCACTAGTCTTAGTATTTTGAAAATATTAGCCTTAGCTAATCCCCATATTCATATGAGGCATATATGCTGATTATCATATTTTATAGGTGGAGAAACTGGGAGGGAGAGAAGTAACTCACCAGCATACAGATAGCATAGCTGGGATTTCTAAGCCACTCAGTCTGCTCTGCTCTTCATGTTTGCAATGATTACAGTATAGTAACATCCCCATCTGTAATTATCTATGTATCAATAGAAATACAATAAATAATGTACTGAGTAGTCTTAGGGAAACTAGTTGAAAACTGGGCAATTGAAGATCAGATAGAAGCTAACTCTAAAATCCTACACATAGGCTGAAAATATGTGATAGTCAAGAGAGAAGAAAAGAATGTAAGTTTGTGTATACTGAGAGTCATGCAAAAGCATGAGCTGTTTGTACATCACAAGAATCTAGAACTGGAAGCTTTAAAAAAAATACATTGCTAATGCCTCACTTTACAAAAAAAGTAAGAGATCAAGGGAAATAATGATTTGCAAAATAATACACAGCTGTCTGATGAGAAAACTAAAAATAAAACTAAGGTACTTTAACACCAAAGCCACTGTATCTTACTGTTTCATGTATACATAGCAAACATGGCATATTTATAAATTGAACTATATATATTCCTTAATATTCTAATGGCAGTTTCATTTTATTTTCACAATATACAGAGACATCCAGAAAGGATAATGTGACAGGGAAAATTATAGGTAAATATCATTTAGAAGCATAAATATAAAATTCATAAACAAAATATTAGTAAACCAATCCCAAGCACATGATCATCTCAATAGATATAAAATTATAAAACCAATATCTAAGATATAAACAAAGTAAATTGAAAATAGAAGAATAATGCATTAATCTTATTAAGGGATTCTAAATTAAAACTATAAAAAGTACTATAGTTTATCATGAAGTATTGAAGGCTTTCGTTGTGGGATCAAGAAGAAGCAAGGATGTCCAGTAATACTTATCTATTCAACAATGAACTGGAAAGCCAACCCCAGTCAGTAAGATAATAAAAATGCTATATGGATTGGAAAAGAAGAAAAAAATCAATCACACATAATATGATTATGTATGCAAAAAATCCTGAAACTCAAAACACACATTATTAAAATTAATAGGCAATGTTGACAAGTCTCCTGTATTAAAAAAAAATAACTGTACATGCCAAAAATCAGAAAAAAAATCTCAAAAACCATACCATATACACTGGCATCAAATGTACTAAGGGAGAGAAAAAAATGTGACAATGAATATATATATGTTCATGTATAACTGAAAAATTGTGCTCTACATTGGAATTTGACACAACACTGTAAAGTGATTATAACTCAATAAAAAATGTTAAAAGAAATGTACTAAGGGATAACTACCAAGAAGTATATGTAATACGTCTACAGAGAATATAATAACATTGTATAAAACAAAGTAAAAAAGATGTAAATAACTAGTGATATACCATGTTCATGGCTTAGAAGTTTCAACTTGATAAAGATGCCAGTTGCCACCACTGATGTAAACCTATCACTATATCCAAATCAATATCTAAACTCTTTTTTCTGTAACTTGACAAACTTTATATGGACATTTAAAGTTTATACAGAAATTCTAAGAGCCAAGAACATCCAAGTCACTTCTGAAGAAGAAAAATGTTGGCAGACTTACACTTCCAGGTAGCAACACACAATACAAAGTTACAATGAGCTGAGCTGTGAGTAGCAAACAGAATAGTGAGTTCAGAAGTAAATCCAACATGTATGAATACTTTATCTATAATAAAGGTTGTACTGTGAAGCCATGGGGAAATGGTGGTGTTTTCAAAAAACGGGGCTGTGTCAACCAGATATGCAGACTGACAAAATGAAACTAGCTCCGTAGAGCTTACTCAAAAACTAACTAAAGGTGGACTGTAGATCTAAATGAGAAAGTAAGGATATTTTTATAGCCTCAGATAGGGAATGACTTCTTAAGACAAAAAAAGTTTTAACCATGAAGGAAAAGATTGACAAAGTTGACAATATTAAAGTAATAACGTTTTGTGTACCAGAAGGCTCTACTAATTGAATGAAAAGATGAGCCACATAAGGGGATATTTACAAAACATATAATAAAAGATCTAAAGGCCTGCAGTATATAAAGAGCTCTGACAAGTCAGTAATAAAAAGACAGGCACCTAATATAAAAATGAGCAGGAAAGTACAATGAGCACTTCACAAAGATGATATTCAAATGGCCAGTAAACAAATAAAAAGCTGTTTAACCTGATTATAAGTGAGAGAAAAGCAAAAGAAAACTGTAATATACTATACAATCTTCAGATTTCCTCAAATTGAGAAGTCTGACAATAAAGAATACAAACATATATATTTGTTTAAAAGGCATAAAATATTTCTGTAAGGCACAAATATCTGGCTGACTCTGTAAAGGATAAATGGATAGAAAGACTTTTAGGGTATGCCCTTCTGACTTTTAAGCTACTGTTAATTATCTACTTAATCTGTAGCCTATTCAAAAACATCACAAAGTATACAATATAGTTCAGGTAGCTAGACAGATGTTTTCTTGACCTAACTTATTGAGTAAAAAATCAAACCTGTCAAAATAATTGTAGCTGTGCATCAGGGTGCACAGTACTTGAAAACTGCTATGTATTTGTTGCCTATGTCCTAGCTCTTAAAAGAAAAACAGTAACTCACTTCTAAAGATACACTCTATTTACCCCTGCACAAAATGTGCACATGGTTTCAAACTTCTTCCTGAAGTATGCAGTGGCATAAAGTACCCTACGCTAGGATACAAGTATCTAGCACACATATTTCAACAACACATAAAATAGGTAATATATCATTTATACTATATCACACATAGTATGTATTTTAATACTTTTCTGATACAGCAGATTTCTCTGTATGGATCTGTTACTATTTATAAAAACAGAACTACAGTAAGCACCACATTTTTCTTATCCCTGACACTCTAGAGCTGAAGTGTGCCACCACATTCAGTCTCTTTCCAACCTGGGGCTCACTGTGTATAGATGCTCTATTCTGTTAACCTTCTTAGCAGGTTGGTCTCTTTTACAAATCCTTGGTTTACTAAGATTTATGGGGGGTTCAGCATATTTTGTCTTAAATTTTAAAAGTCACAGATAATTTTCTGCATTTATTCTTGTTGAAATCAAGGAAACAATGTAAGTCTCCAGAGAAGTTGTTTGTGTTAATGGAGATCTGTACCATTGGAATATGCTGGTTTGTCATCACTCCCCATTATCCCTGCCTTTGCTGAGACCATTTTGTTCTTCTCCTTTTGCTTTGACTCCTCATTTATTTCATTACTCTTCACTTTCTCAACTCATACCAAAGACAAACCTTTAAAGACAATTAGAGTTCAGCTTTTCTTTCACACAGTAAAATAGATAAATTGCCTTTTTGGTGTGTATAGAATAGACCTTCACTTCTTCTAAGCTGTCTTTATTACCTGATGTTAAAAATTCTTCATCTAAATTTTCTGCACTAACTATATGGCTTCTGGATCAGCAGTCGCAATGTTTCAGATGATTGGTTTCTAAATAACTAAACTTTCACTGAGCTTCATGTTTTTTCCTATGATGTGTCTTAACAGGTATGGATAAAACGAAAACTAATTTCATTTCATGTTAAAAAAAACAATTAAATATGTAAAAAAGGCATTTGGTATCAAAAATCAGCCTAGAGGGTTAGATCTGACCACAAGGCAGTATTCTGAAGAGAAGCATTTTTGGGTTGGAGTGTGAAAATTTTATCAATGTACTGTTCAGAATGATAAGTGTTTCGGGTGGAGGACAATTATGGTAACAGTACTACTTCTACCTCATTCTGTCTTCAACCAGCAATACACTTTTCCAGTTTCCACAGCAACCCAATCAATTTCTGATTACAAATGCAAGGAGAGCAATTTAGGCCCAGACTAGGGAAAATGAAGAATATATTTGTAGATTTAGAGAAAATTTGAAATTAGCCCATATCACTCATCTGCGAGGCTCTATTTGATATTCACAATTAAGAAAAAGACTAAAAATTTGAAAGAAAAACATTCTAACTGAAGATAAATTACATTTTATAGAAGACTCTTATTCTTTTTCTTTATTATGTTTTGCAAAGATACAAAAGCTTTCAGGACTGCTGCTGGATGAATGACATCATTTAATTATAGCAGTTGAACTGATTAAAGCAGAAACAAGTGACAATTAGACACCGATGTTTAAACAAGATGGGAACGTGAATAATCTCTATAATCTCTATTTGTTTGGATTAATGCATTTAGTTGCCAAATTACAATATAAAATACTTAGATAAGAATTTTTTTACTTAGACTTTTATTATTTACTTAAAACATAAGGATCATCCTCACTAACTATAACAGAAAACAGAAACACCAACATGGTTAGAGGTCATGCTAATTTTAAAGTAGAATAAAAAGTAAAAAAAAAAATTTATAAAATTGCTTGAATCACATATACCACCCAAATAAATATAACGTATATGGCTTGGAACCACCTTTCACTAATGAAAAAACTTCAGGAGAAGTACTCTTCCTCACTGAATTAAGTGCATTTGTAAAATAAGGTAAAGGCCAATGAAGCGATTAGGCAAACAGGAAATAGTATGTCAGTGACTTGTAGGCATTAATAAGCCTTCCTGAGCACATAACTCACTACCATGAGTGGCTAAATCATCAAGGAGATTAGAATCCTATTAAAATCCTTAAAGGTCTGGGTTATAGAACAGGCCGATTACATGTTAGCAGATCTGGGAAAAAACTGAAAACCACCATCTCCTGAGACTTACTACATTTGATTCTTATGTCGCTGAGTATGTGTCTGTTTCACTGCATTATTTCATTTAATCTCCATGAAAACCCTCTGAAGTTGTAGCAGTCTTTCCATCTGCTGATGAAGCATTTGAGGCTTTGCAAGTTTAAAACTAATATTAAACACTGACAGGGACTATTTGAAGACAATAACTTTAATTGCAGCAAAACGTAGTATTTAACATGTGAAGAGCATTACAGACGCCACACGGAAGACTTTTCAAGAATTTTACTCTATTGGTTGAAGATGGATAATTTAGTTACAAAATGCCTGGTCTAGCTTTCCGAAACGAGATTTTGTTATCTTGCAGTTGGGTCAAATCATTTGATCCCCAGGAAAGATCTGTTGATTATTTTCAAGGCTCAGGAATTCATGATCTAACTTATGATCCTAGAATAATTTTAATGAGTAAAATGACAGTGTGAATGTCTAAGAAATAATTTTTCTGAATGCTATAAAAATTTTTATTGGTTCATTATTCCAGCTTAATGTGTTGTAGTTCAAATTTGCAAAATTCACTGACTAAATTGCACATATGCATCTAGGTCAGCATGAAAGCTAGCTGCTGGCCCTAGGCTGAAATAAATTTATGGTTCCTTACAAAATGTGAAGGATTTCTAAGATATCTTTGAAGGAAAATGAAGGAAGGCAGATATAAATTTGAGTTTTATGTACAAGGAATAAATAAATCTCAACAAATGAAGCAAAATGTTACAGTACTACCTACCAGAGTTTTTAATGAGAAGTCCTAAATATTAATATCTGCTGGGTAACCTGTAGTGGAGACAGCGAATGGGGACATAAATATATTTAGTAGAGAAGATTATGAAGACTTTGTTTTCATAATCTAATGTAACAATGCTTCAATAAAGCTCATATAATAACTATATCCTTAATATCATATATAAATCATGATGGATGTTTTCAGACTATGATAATTGTGCTGTAGACAGTGATACAGTTTACACTTATTAAAATAAGAAATAATGATTTTTTTCTTTAATTCTATGTACTATAGGCCTAAGAGTACAATCCTCATATAATAAGCAGTCTTATACATACTCTGTGAACTTCCAAATGTCTCAAAGATGATAAGGATGAACTTGTCATTCCATTAATAACTTCATGTACCAGCTGGGAGTAAGGCTGACATGATGTGGTTTTGATCCTCTCTACTTCTTGACCTTTGGTATAGCTAATCCACTCTTAGGTATTTAACCAAGAATTAACCAAGAGAGATAAACACCTACTTGTACAAACACTTGTACATTCATAGTGGCTGTTTTTAACAGCCATACACTGGACACTGGTCACCAACAGTGAGTGCTTAAACAAACTGTGCTACATTCATATGAATGGAATATTTTAGCAATAAAAGGAATGTAATATCAATACACACAACAACATGGAGGCATCTCCATGTTGCAAAATAATTATGCTGACTGAAAAAGAATCTGGGAAAATAAAGAGTATATTTCTATATAATTCTATTTATATAAAATTCTAGAAAAATCAAGCTCATCTACAGTAACAGAAAACAGAGATAGGAGAGAGACGGAGGGATTACAAAGAGGCACAGGAAACTTGGGGGTGATGGACACGTTCATTATTTTGATTGCTGTGATGGCTTCACAGTTGTATATGTATGCCAAAACGTATTCACTTCTATACTTTTTGTAGTTTATTGTTAGTACCTCAATTCAACTCTTTAAGAAAAGATATAGTAGTGCAAGCATATTATTTACAGATTTGAAATAACTGTATTAAAATATTTAAAATAAGAAATACTTAAAAGAGGTAGAACTGAAGGAATGTGGCCTGGGGTGGGATGGTGGGAGCCGGCGTAGGCTGGGGTTGATAAGCCCTGACAAGCTAGTCTCACAACTTTATCTATCAACCCTGTGCATGAATCGGATTGATACTTTAAAGAAATAATCTTCTTTTGAAAAAACATTGACAATGCAAAGGAGATTATATGGTTCTTCACCGTAAGCTGAATGAGTTCTGAGTTTGTTTTCCAATATTTTAATATATTTCAGCAGATTCACTCCAACCTACTTTTGTGACTTACAAATGTTGCTAAATTACTTGTGGGTGACTGAACAGGGATGGAGGTGAGATCTATAGTTTTAAAGCAGAGTAAAATTAACAAGTCACCAATTATTTCCCAGAATAGAGAAAGTTATAAAGACACACGATTTTAGCCTGCTTAGCACCTGTACTCAGAAAGCTCTCCACCATCCCCAGAGGGTGAGCCTGTGCTTCCCCTAACAGGAGACTAAGTGCTTCAGTGTCTTTTTTTTTTTTTTTCCTCTGAGCCTCCTGCCTCTTGTTACTATGTATGTATGTATGTATGTATCTATGTATCTATGTATCTATGTATCTATCTATCTATCTATAGCTGGCTCTTGGTTCACTTTGCGACCATAGGTTTGGATTTTAACTCAAACATTGCCTCAGCTGAATCCTGTTAAGCTGTCTCCCATGTCTGTCTCACCTTAAGTCCTACCCTGGCTGAGTCAGTCTGGTTGATTCTGGGTTTGCCAGTGTTAACTCTGGATACAGCTGGTGCTTGTGCTGTGTAAGTCACAGGACGTATTTCAGTCATGTCCAGTACACCCAATACACTGGTGCTGATTCAGGCCTTTGAGATCCTCCCAAGGTTTTTGATTCCTTTGGTTTTCAAGGTCCTAATCTAAAACACCATTGTTGTGATTTTTATCAAAGCATCAACTGTTGACAAGTTTCAAATCAATTCAAATTAGGCTCTACTCGTATAAACAGCCAAATGTGACTTAGAGAAGGTCTTTTTACCTATAAGTTCTTTGTCAATAAATCATCTATTTTTTACTGTAAGTGATGAATATGAAAGAAATGCATAACAGATGTAGATAAGCATTCACAGTAGAATTACTTTCACAAAATAAGTTAGGATGAAACAATCAAGAAGTTACTGAGACTCTCCGATGTCCAGAACACTGTGTAAAGTGTTGAGAGCACAGGGACCAACAATTATAAGATACTGGCCACTTAAACTTTGCACTTCATCTTATAAAAGCTACATTTGATAAATTTCTTCTAAAATATTTTCATTATTTACTCCTAAAAATGACAGAAGATAATTATGTGTGTATAAATCCCTGTGAATGTTTGTATCATCTAGTGTAATCATGAGTAAATAGGATACGTCATTTACTCAAGAAATTCCAAAGGGAAATAAAGCCTACACAGAGGTGTCCTTCATTATTGCATAAAAGTACGAATATTTATTTTATACAACTGTTACTGCTCTGGGTCAATAATCACTATATTACATAAACTCTAAAATACACTGAATTATAGTAGAGGTTTAAATCCAAATACTATTTTAAGTTCATGTGAAAACAATTAATGATTTTACTCAATTTTGAAATAAAGTTATAGTTTTATCATGTAAAACAACTGTCTTTTTTTAATACAAAGTGCAGAACACAGAAGATCTGGTAAAGGATTTACTGTTTGTCTCAGGGACCATTTATTCAGAGGTACTGTGATTGAGAAAGACAATCTGTGAAATATATTTCTCTATGGATTCTGTCGTAAGTAAAAACCACAAAAGAAAGGTAGTTATCCATGATCCATCTTGTACTCATTATTTTATCTGGCACTTATTATATAATCATATTTTTTCTAATCTTACTTTTTCTAGCCTACGCTACATCATGACTTTAACTTGAATTGGTTTAGGAGGATACTTCTAAAATATAAATTATTATTTTTACAACACAATTATTCTTTGTAATATGATCAATTCAAATGCTTTTTCCTAAATGATAGTACATTTGCTAAATAAGCAAATTCAAGGATAATGATATCTGAAATGTTCATTTAGGCTATGATCCTTAAATGTATGTGGAAAACTTAAAAGTAAGCCTCTCCCTGAACATAACACTTCTTCTCTACCACAGACTAACTGAATTACCTTATTCATTCTTTAGAGTTTCAACTTTTGTATCCCAGATATTAAACCTGAATCTCTGTTGCCTCACCTGCTAGGTCCCACAGAATCAATGGTCACCTTTTGTATCAAACTTTAGTACACTTTGCACCAATATATGGTCACTGTCTGATCAATGATGTGTCTGTAAAACCCGCCACAACCCCTTGAGAGTGATAGTTGGATTTTTGGGGGTGGGGGATGTTTGAAACTTTTATTTTGTTCAAAATAAAGTATTTATCACATTTATTTTAGGTCTGATTCAAAATTGTACTTTATGGGAGCTATAAGCACAGTGGAAGTAGAGTCTGGTTCAGCAGGGTTGTGACTGGCACTGCTCTAGATTGACTTTGCTTATAGATGCATTTTTAAGTCAATTCTTATTAAGTAGAAGCAAAACCAATAGGTCTTCCTTAATCCTTTTTTTAAAATTTCATTTTAAGGGCATTAATATGCAACATATATGCTGAAAATATAAATATATATTTTCCATAAAATAAAATAATTGAAATACTATAGACAGGTTCTAGTATTCTGGGTCCCTAAGTGAGTGTGAGTAAAGATTGTTACCCATGGTTAGGTCATTTTCAGAACTCCTAAACCAGGAATTTGATAGGTCCTCTGACATGGTTAAGAAGAAGCAAAGGAACACATCTTGATGTAATTTTCTTCATTATATCCTGATTTCTGTTTGTAACTTGTTTTCTTTTGTATTTTTCTCTTTACTGATCAAAATCACAAGAGTCATGGACATTTAATAATATAAATGGATTTTTAGTAGTTAGTTATGTTTTTAAAATCTTCAATTAAGATAACCTAGGAGAAATTACTAACTTATAGACTATTAAGTAGAAATACAGATAATAAGTAGAGAGAAATACAAAAATTTATCTGCCTATTTCATATTTGTTTAAGATGGACCTAATCTTTATCCTTCATAATATAACATTAAGCAGTAACAATACTTTTATGCAGACGTTCTTTGTAATCTTCTGCTCTAAGACAAATTATCTGGAATTAACAATCCAAAATAAGTATAGACAAAAATGTCTTTTTCCAAGTTTCCATAGAACATTTCTAAAAAATGGCCTTATTCTAGGCCAATAACTTTAATAAATTCCAAGCAGAAAAAACTTTAGAAACCAAATTATATAACCATCAATCAACAAATCTATTAATTAGAAAATCATGATTAAAACATGATCACAAAGTCCCAATTAATGGGAGAAATAATCGCTCATAAATAACAACTCTATATAAGTGGAAAGCAAAAATAAAATTATCTTTTTTAATAACAAGACTAATAATATCTATCAAAAATAAAGGTGTTTTAAAAGAAAGACATGAAATAAATATTCCAATCAAAAAATCTAATTTTTTTTAATAAAGGAGAACAAGAGAACAAAAATGTAGGAGTAGAAATAAGAAATTTGTCAAAACTAGAAGAATCAGTACATTAATTCAGAGTATAGTATATGAAGAGAGAAACAAAAAGAGGAAAATAAACCTTAAGCAAACCTATCAAGAATAAAAGGAATAGATTAGCAATGAGAATATAAAAGCAGACAGTACAATTTTAAATATATTAATGTATGTATGACATGATAGCTCCAGTTTTACACAAAAGCATGTAATGATGCTTTTCAGGAATAATTCAAGGTGATAAACTCTAGTGAAAGGGATTTGATACTTAATTTTTTTCCTCTTTTAGGTATTTTCTTAAAAGTCGACACAAGAATTTTCCCCTTTTATAATTAAAATAATTTCTCAAAAACACAATAGTAAAAGGAAAACATACTAAAAGCCAATAAATTATCTTTTGTAGAATGAAACTGTAGTATGTATATTTAGTTTTCTTCCTAAAGGGAAGTTTTAGCTTTAGTTTATAGAAACATTATTTTGCTCAAGCAGCAAAGAACTCCAGGAAGGCAGGTCCCTCCTAAAGCCCCAAAGGATGAGTGAAACCTAGCAATCCTGTCTCCTTACCTGTTACTGACTGAATATCTGTGTCCCTGAATTCATATGCTGAAGCCTTAATCCCTAAGGTGATGGTATTTAGAAATAGGGCCTTCGAGAGACAATTAGGGTTCAGTTAGGTCATGCACAGAGTAAAGAACATGTGAGGACACAGTGGGAAGTCCTACCATCTACAAGCCGGAAGGGGAATCTCACCGAGAACTGAATTGTCCAGCACTTCGATCTTGGACTGCCCAGCCTTGAGAATTCTGAGAGGTAAATTTCCATGTGTAAACCCCTGGTTTGTAGTATTCTGCTATGGCGGCCTGAGCTAAGACACTAGTCATCTGGAATATTAAACTGGTAAAATGTTAAAATTTAAATTTGATATTATGGATATGACTTAACAGGAGAGATTAGCTTCACCAGTTTCTAAACATATTACTGAATTACAGTACTTTAAATTGTGTTATATTGGTAAAAATTTCCTCTGAAATATCTGAGTATTATGTAGAATTATAATATAAAACAAATAATAATATAAATCAGCAGGGAATAGAACATTGCTTAATAAATGTCTTTGGTGGGGGTGGGTATATAGCTCAGTGGTAGAGCACATGCTTAGCATGCATGAGGTCCTGGGTTCAATCACCAGTCTTTCCATTTAAAAAATAATAATAAAATAAAATAAATCAATAAAAAAATGTAAATGTCTTTGGAAAAACTGAATAGCATAATGCTATGTCCCTAAATATTCTTAACCTTTATTAAACACTAATTAAATCAACTCCAGACATAACTAGAATAATTAAATCAGAATCTTGGAGGATGACCCAGGAATCATTTTTTAAGCTCCCCAGGTGATTAAAATTTGCAACCTATGAATCACAGCCTTAGATGTTTCCAAACCTTTTATAATATATATCATGAATGGTTTTCAGAGGTGCTGAGATATTAATCCTCTCAACACTTACTAGGTGGATAGGGTGGATGGCAGGGAGGGCTGGGGGACTAGTGCCTGAGGCCATAGGAGAGAGAACAGGCAAAGTCAAGCATTGCAGGGGTGGTATAGATCAAATCTTCATCTGAGTCTTTAGATTCTGAAGATCTCTGATTCAGTAGTTCTACTTTCTACTTCAGAAATTATATTTCAAAGAGATATTTTAAAATATGGAGCAAAATTATATAAAAATATTCATTTTGACATTATATATAATGCCATTATATATACATTATATATAATAGCAAAAAACTGAAAGCAACCTGAGTGAATGACTAAGTAAATTATGGCACATTCAGAGAACAGAACTTTATGAAGTTTTTTAAATGCTCAAGAGCAGTTTGCAATGACATGCAAAATATTAGCAAGTTAGGAGGAATCCATAAAACTTCATTAAAATGTTATAATTACACACAATACAAACTAAACATGTTAACCATATAAACATATGTGTATTATGCACATATATTCTCCACAAAGAACATAAATATACTTCATTTATATATGTAAGTTCTATAAAAATATATATAATTAAAGAATTTTAAACATGTATATAATGAATAGAATTTACAAATTAATCCTTTTTGGCACAGAAAGCAGAAAATAAAATTGAATACTGAATGAACAGAAGCCTGGTCTGTTTTGTCTCCGGGCCTTTTCCCATTACCACTAACTATTCCCCTCAGTCCCTCTCATTTTTTGTATTTCACCAAACAAAAATTCCCTTTGGGAATCCTTCCCAGACATAGCCTCTTTCAGGTCTTTGGCTCTGTGTTCTGGTAGCATCACACACTTCCCCTCTGACATCCTATAAAAACAGCAGCCATCTTGCTCCTGTCACAAAATGAACTGAAAACATCAGACTTAAAATAAATCTACATTCTCCTGTAGGAACTGTCAGTTCTGTCCTTGGATCACACTGGACCACCAAAAGGCTACATACAGGTACCATGTGAATTTAACCTCATGCAGAATCCAGTTCCTCAAGATAGGATTTAATATCACCTATTTGATCTTTACTGAAGTCTTCTGTGGATGAAATTTGCAACTGTATTTCTTGTAAGAAATAAGAACATAGACATGGTGTGTTGCATGTATTTAAATGCTATAGGATCAATTTCTCTGAGAACTCAGTGCAGAGAAAGCTTGAATTCCCTATAGGAACTGATAGGCTACCTCTTTTGTGATAATGAGAAGTGTATAATGTTCCCCTTTCGGCAACAGATGCCAAGAAGCTCAGAATGAAATTTGAACATCGATCAATAAATATACTGACCCTTATGAATGGAAAAATTGATTCTCCTTTTCTTTAGCTCAAGCTTTCTACTTAAATTACATTTTACTTCACTGTTTCACTATTGTTAGTTCTATTTTGTTTCAGATCACTCCAATTTATTTTCAAAGCCAATTATTTTAATATAGATGTATCTCATTGTCAGCCTATTAAAATTGGTTGATGAGAACATTATAAATAAATACATAAATAAAATGTTTGAGATCTTTCCTCTCACAAATATATATTTTAAAAAGAGAGGGATGAAAGTCATCATTAAGAGAATGGAAAGGACAGTCACAGAGTGGAAAATTATATTTGCAATTCATGTATTTGACAAATACTAGAGTATGAAAAATAAGAAGCACTACAAATAAATAAACCTAATCAAGCCAAGAGAAAAACAGGTAAAAGTCTTGAAAGGCACTTCACAAAAGAGAATCAAATGGCCAATACATATTTTTTAAAGTTTTTAACCCCATTAGTCACAATAAAAATGAATATTAGATCCACAGTGAGATAACATACACTCACTAGAACACATAAAATCCAAAATAAAGAATATAGTAATTATCAATAATACTATAGCGCAAAGGGCACTTTCATACAGAGCTGACAGGAGCTTAAATTGATTGAAAACTCAATTTTGAAAATGGCTTTGATATAGTTATTAAAACAAACATATGCATACCCTAGAACCCAGTGGTTTTAAGGTATTTATACTTGGACATTCATACATATAGTTCTCTAATAAAGATGTACTAGAAAAGAAGAACAGAGTTGGAAGTCTTATGCTCTATGACTTCCAACTATACTACAAAGCCACAGTAATGAAAATAGTATGGTACTGGGGAAAGAAAAGAGACACATAGATCCATGGAAAAGAATAGAGAGCCCAGAAATAAACCCATGCACTTATGGCCAATTAATCTACCATAAAGGAGGCAAGATATACAATGGAGAAAAGACAGTCTCTTCAATAAGTGATGCTGGGAAAACTGGAGAGCTACACGTAAAACAATGAAATTAGAACATTTTCTCATACTGTGTAAAAATAAACTTAAAATGGATTAAAGACTTAAATGTAAGACCAGAAACCAGAAAATTCCTAGAAGAAAATACAGGCAGTATGCTGTTTAACATAGGTTTAGCAATGTTTTTATTTTTTATTTTTTTAGCAAATTTACTGGATTAAAAAATGGGCAGAAGAACTGAATAGACATTTTTCCAAAGAAGACATATATACAGATGAACAACAGGCACATGAAAAGACATTCAACATCACTAATTGTCAGGGAAATGCAAATCAAAACCACAGTAAGATATTACCTCACACCTGTCAGAATGGTTATCATCAAAAAGACCACGAATAACAAATACTGGCAAATATGATGGGAAATGGAATACTTGTACACTATTGGTGGGAATGTGAATTGGTGCAGCCACTATGGAATACAATATGGAGATTTCTTAAAAAGCTAAAAATAGGACCACCATATGATTCAGAAATTCCACTTCTGGGTATATATCCAACGAAAATGAAAACACTAGTTCAAAAAGATACAAGCAGCTCAACATTATTAACAACATTATTATTTACAATAACCAACATATGGAAGCAACCTGAGTGTCCATCAAAAGATGAGTGGATAAAGAAGATGTGGTATTATATATATACACACATAATGAAATTTTATACACACACACACATACACACACACACACATACACACACACATGAAATACTACTCAGCCATAAAAAAGAATGAAATTTTGTCATTTGCAACAACATGAATGGACTTAGAGAGTATTATGCTTAGTGAAAAAAGTCTGACAGAGAAAGACAAATACCATCCGTTATCACTTATACATGAAATCAAAAAAGTAAAACAAATTAGTGAATATAACAAAAAAGAACCAGACTCATAGATATAGAGAACAAACTAAGTTACTAGTGGGGAGAGTGAAGCAGGGAGGGGCAAGATAGGATTAGGGGATTAAGAGGTACAATCTACTATGCACAAAAAAATAAGCTACAAGGATATATTTTACAGCACAGCAAATATAGCCAATATTTTATAATAACTATAAATGAAGAATAATCTTTAAAAATTGTGAATCACTATGTTGTACATCTGAAATATATAATATTATACATCAACTATATCTTAAGTTTGTAAAAAGGTTCTAGAATTTTCATGGTAGCACTATTTGTAATAGTCTTATCCTAGAAATCACACAAATACTCATCAACAGAGGAATGAATCAACAAATTGTTATATTCCCACACAAAAATAGTATAAATGAGTAAGTATGAAGGATCGATAATCGTATGCAGTAATGTGGGTGAATTTCACAAATACAATGGTGATCCCAGACGCCAGACATAAAACAACTACATATTTTATGATTCCATGAATATAAGCACATATCTGTTGACTGAAGTCAGGATAAAGTTAGCTTAGGGTGTATTTGGGCAGTGACTAGACAGGTCCTGAAGGAGTTTTGTGGTGTTGGCAATTCTTGTTCTGGGTGCTAGGTACATGAGAGCATTTGACTTAATATTTATCGAATGATACACATGCATTTTCTATTCGCATATTAGGCATCAACCAAAGTCTAAAAAAAGTGATCAAGAGGCGACTGGTCTGAGTTAGAAAAATCTAGTAATACAACATCCATTATTTGCTCTGCCATTTAATAAGTGACCCACAACAACCAAAAATTAAATTGTCTGAGATTTGTATGCTAAGTAGAGAAAAAAGTCTGTCCTGCCTCCACATAGGGTTGCTTGGAAAGCCAAATGGTTAAGAGATGACTAGCTCTGTCACATATTAAAGCATATACAAAGCCACTATGATTAGTATACCTATAGTACTGATAGAGCATTTAAGTTAATTAGGAAGATGTTTGATATCATTTAGTTTATATGTAAAAGGTACTGTAACAACCATCTGACCATTTTGGGGAAAAAAAAGTAAAAATTTATACCTCACTTCTTAAACCAAAATGAATTAAGATGAAGTAAAGCTTTAAAAAAAAAACACTGAAATTATAAGAGGACTAGGGGAAAAAAGGTTAAAATTTTCTCTGTAATCTTAAATAGGAGAAAACTTTACTAAGCCAAGACACTTTAAGATTTTACAATGGGCACGTATAACTTTAATAAGAAGCTCATTAAAAATGGCATAAAACATGTGTATATTATTATCATTCCTGTATTTTATATTTATGTAACACTATTAGCATTTTCTTGAAGGTGCTAATTTGAAGATGATTGCTAATCATGGTATAAAACATGGTCATTCATTAATTTATTGACAAAAACAAAAAAAAATAGCACCTACTATGTGCCAGGAATTTTCTCGAGCTGGGATGTAGCAGTGAGTGAAAGAGTGTGTGCACGTATGTAGGCAGAAGGGCATTCAAGCAAAGGGAACAATATAAGCAAAATCAAAACAATGAAGAGTTAGTTTAATTCAGTGGAAGCAAATGAGAATAGTGGGAGATGAAATTAAAACCACAGAATAGGGTTAGACCACAGAAGGCCTTGGTGGTTTTGTGGCAGAACCACAATTTTTTCTGTAAGAACCAAGGAACTCCAAAAGCTTTCAGCAGTGATAAGAGGAGAACTTTGTCCTGAAAGTATGAATGGAACAGTACTGACAGCTGACTGAGGCAATCAACCAATTGGTGGGTAGTCTAGAGACCAGTTTGGATGATACTGTAAGAATCTAGACAAATGGTAATGAGGGCCTCTATCAGGTTATTGTCACTTGGTCCACTTCCATTGTCCTGAGTAGGTGTTTATAAGCCTTACCATAGCTGTGTATTTATTTGTACTATAATTTACTTGTGTATCTCCTTTTCTGTACTTGCAATAATTAGCACTCATGGCGGACACTTTAAATCATCTCCCGATTTCCCTTCTTCCCTTTATAACAGTAATGAAAAACCTCAAGTCTCAGCTAGACACAGAGCTACCAGTCAGAGACTACATTTCCTAGCCTCTCCTGGAACTGGATGTGGTCACAAGCCTAAGTTTTGGCAATGGATTTGAGTGATGAGTGCAGCTTCTGGGACATGCTGCTTGCTCTCCATTCTCCCTACCTCTTCTTACAGGTTGCTCCTTACCCATTTTTCTCTCCATGTGCATGAAGTAGGTGTTGGAGATTATGCCCTTTTGGGGTTAAAAAATACTCAGCCCTTTTCCTATGGAATAGTTATGGAGGGCCTATAATTGCTGCAAGCATCAGTCTTTCATAGGTTTTTGCAAAAAGGGAAAATACAGGCCTATGACTAAAGCCTGGCCAGTGGGATGTGAGTGCAAGTGGGGTGCTGCATCTGGGTCATGCCCATAAAAGGAAGCACTCTGTTTCTTATTTTCTCCATCTTGAGAGTAGGGATTTGATCCTGGTGGTGGTGAACCTGGACCCAGGGCATCATCCTACGAGATACAAAGCAAAAATATACAAGGCTTCTGTGTCCTTGGACCTGTCTCACAGGGAAGCAGAGCCCAGTCTCCAAGGATTGCCCACAAACTTGGATTCTTACACACGAGAGTAACGACTTCTATCTTAGTCAAGCTGCTGTTACTTAGTCACTGTTAAAACAGCCAAATCAATATTTTAAGATATAATTTATCAATATTGAGCATTAATGCTATGTGTTGAATGCATTGATAAGTTTAAAAGTTTCTATATAAGTAAAGCAATATTTAAAAAAAATTATTTCTCCCATTCCCCTAAGCTTTGATGACAAAACATCTATAGTCTACTGAAAAGGAAAGCTGTAATATAAAGTTTAAGTTCAAGTCAATATCTCATTCATCACAGCCTTGGGTCCACATCTTAACTAGCTTTATGATAAGGTAGATCAGCACAGTAAGCATCCACTTACTGGCTGTTGAGATGAACCCAATACAACACTACATTACTGGTTTCTGGTTATGGGTTCTATCATACCACATACAAGGCTTTTAAAGGGAAAGTAAATGATGAAATCTTCAAATTCTGCATCACCTAGCATTGTTTTTAGTCAAATAACATAATAAAATGAATTTGACTATTACTCCCTGATTGCAGGACTTCTGTCATTGCTTGTTTCCATATAGAATGCAACAGTTTCAAAGATGTAAAGGAACTACTCACTACTGAAGAACAACATTTGACATTGGAATTTAAAAAACTAGCCATTTACATTTATCATTATAGTGTAAATAAATTTGCAGTCACATGTACAGATTATAACTGTTTAAGGATTTCGGTTTGCACAGCCCATGTGATCATATCTGTCTATGATCAAGCTTGTCTACTTATCTTACTAAAGTACCCTTAAAGAAACACTCTTAGATTAAAGAATAACAAACAAACAAAAAACTGTTGTTGATTGAATGAATGAATGGATGGATGGATGGATGAATAATGTGTGTATCATACATTGTATTATAATCTAACAATTATGATATCCACAAAATAAAATGAATGAATGACTCATCCTCTTTTGAGGATCCCAAAGGAGACATAATTATCACACTAAGGGAGTTTCCTTAAATATATGAAAACAAGAAGATAATTTATCTCAAGTTGTTTATAATGAAGGCTACCTCATAATCAGTGCAATTTTTTTGAGCCTTGTAAGCATATTTGTTACATTTGGCAATACTGAAATACTTGATTTTCCAGAATTATGACTTTAGATGAAAGGCAATGCTTTTTAAAAAAATAAACATGAATATAAATGTAGGTTTAGAAAAAAAAATCTGATCAATTTTCACATCTTTGAAGAAATAAAACATTGAAAAAAAATCACCAAAATTTTAATAATAAATATTGTGTAGAAGAAATAAAACAAATAATTAATTTGAGTGTTATGATATTCTGTATTACTAATAAATGAGCCATCTGGGCTCCTATGACCACCTATTCACATGAAATACATGCAAAACCACTGCAGTTACAACAAAACACAAGTTCTAGTCTATTTCTAAGAATTTTAACTATTGTAATTCAACTGACATATTCCAATAACCAGAATTTCATTTTGTGTAGCAATACAGGAATCTGGCTTAGGGGTCTAAAGGTGATCTGTTTCATTCAGGTATTTTAAAGTTGTGGTTTAGGAGTAAGGTATTACGTTTGCAACATTTATGTGAAACAAATAATGTGACACTGGAAAGCAACACTCTTCATTTAACATAATGAGTTGCTATGCAGTAAGTCACACTCCCAGAGTGTGAATTACACAAATTTGAAAGCTGCATTTATTATTTAATATCTCATGCCCAGACAAGTGCTTACTCAGTAGTAAAAGCTGGTGTAGCATGCCAAATTTAAAGCTTTTTTTCTTTAAACTATTATGCATGTAGCAAACCATTTGTGTGCAGTTCAAACCGTTTTCCCCAACAGTGTTGAGAATAATTTATTTTTACTATCACAAAAAATAGAAATGGAATATGAATTGTGTTAATAGGCAGAGATACTTGAACTGAAGCTTGCATTATTTAAAATCAATGGTTTAACAGTTCTATCTGGAAACAGACTTCTCATTAAGTTGCCTTTCATTACTCTAACATGCCATTTTGTGAGAAATAGTGTTAGAATAAATGCTAGGATATTCTAAAAATGCCTAGGTTGAATTGATGAAATTTCTTATTGTTAATTAATGAGTTTATGTTCCCATTTATACATCAGCACATGTCAAATTTTGCAAGAGATTTTATGAATTTATAAGAACTCTCCTTCTATAAGGCCCTTTGCTGAGTGGGGCTCGTTTAAGAAACATTAAATAAAGGAGATCTTTCCTCTTCGTGTAAATAGCTTAAGAGTAGTTTTGGGTGGTCTAGAAACCGTGAGTTATTAGGAAGATGTTTGTAAATGGGCACAGTTGCCCGAGATCCTTTCTAACAAACTAGCCCGGACCTCCGCACTCTGCTGGGCACCGTCTGCTACTGGCCGAGTAGTTGCCTTTTTTTTGGCAAAGACCACCCAGGAAGTGGGCTCAGAATCCACCTGGCCAGCCAACCTCTCTAGCCTGGTGTCCCCTGATTCGGAGCGAGTGCATTCGATTCGGGAAGATCACTTACGACTGAGTTTTTCATCATGGCTTTGACTGTGAAGCCCTCAGAAACCAGGGAGTGAGGCTGGTGCACCGGGAGCGGCTGTTGCGCCAGCAGCTTGGTCCTCTTCGGCATCTTGTCTGGGCATTTGTTTAAGCTCAGGGTCTCTTTTTCTGCCACCATCTTCCTAGAAAATAGCTTGTTCTCATAAAACGTGTAGCAAAACAATCAGTGAGTTTTACGGATGTGAGAAGGAGGTCGGGAAAAAATGTAAAAAGGCCCGAGAATGGTAGAAATTCAACCCCTTGTGGTGCCCAGGTCGATCCAGGTGTTTGGCAGCTCCTAGGTGAAGGGAGTCAAGGGGACGGGAGGGGCGGGAAGAAGGCGGCACCGTGGCTAGAGCTGAAACAAGCTTCCAAAGGCGGCCCTCCCGGTTGCTAAGCTACACGTCAACACTGCGGCCGAGCGGCCCTGCCTCCCGGTGACGTGCGTTTCCTGGGCCTCAGGCCGGAAGGGCCGCGGGCGGCGGGCGGCACGGGCGGCGCGGGCGGCTGGCGGCGGGCGCTGGGCGGCGGGCGGCGGGCGGCGGGCTGCGACGGGCGACCGACGGGCGGCGGGCGGTCTGAGGAGAAATTACGCGTTAGAACTACGACTCCCAGAAGGCCTCGGGCTGCGCGCCCTTTGCGCGTGCGCACTCTGCCGGCCGGGCGCGGGGGAGGGGCGTCCAGGAAGGTTTAACCCCGGAGCGCCGCTGGTGGGAGGTGCAGGCGGGCGCCGGTGTGGGTGTAGGCCTCCGTGTGTGCCCCGCAGCCTCCACCTGCCTGCCCAGTGACCATGATAGGTACGTGGGTACCTGCCAGGTACCGCCTCTCTGCGCCGCCCCGCGCCCAGCTGTGGTGTCCCGCCGGGCCTCAGCTGACAGGGACCCCAGGGTGCCCGCCCGTGTCAACTGTCAGTGGCAGGGTGGCCGCGCCGCCCTCAGCCCGCGCCAGCTTGCCAGTGCCCGCCGTGGGCCTGGAGCATAAGTGTGTGTGTGTGTGCTCTAAGCCCCCGCCGGCCCGGTGTGACAGGCTGCCCCTGGAGACCACTTCGCTAGGAGCCTGGGTGCGCGTCGGCGCCGCCCGCGGTGAAGGCTGGTCTGGCGGCCCCGACGCGAGCGCCCTGCCCCGCCCGGACCCTGAGGGTCCGTGCCGGCCCCGACTCCCTCCCTCAGGGCTCGCTGGTAATTCTCCAGTTTGGGACGGATTGGGACCCACTGTCTGGAGAACTCTTTAAGGGAAACCCTAGCGAAGCGTTAAACTCTAATGGGAGGAACCTGGTGATGATGGTTGAGAGCAAAAGAAATTCCCACAGGTGGATTTACACTTCTTGATCCCTTGGATTTTGCGTTCTAGATCTCTCATTGGAGATCTGAGATGAAAGAGTGATTTAAAGTAAATGGTAGCAAGAATGAAAACTTTCACATAATGAACTAATGATTCATTATGCCAAAAAAACCCACACAAAGCACTTTTTAAATACACAAAATGACCTAGGTGCGTTTTTGTGAATAAAGCTTTGAAAGTGGCTATTAGAATTGCTTTTAAACCCTGATAATATGTGAGATTCGAAAAGTTCTTCACTTCCAGGATTGTCAAACCAAAAGTTATTTTAAGGGTAGTCTCTGAAAATTAGTGAGAATGTACAGTATGATTACAAAATATTGCTATTTTGGGAGTATATTATGACAGAGATTTCCTCTAGATTACGTATTGGTTTGGCGAGTTTATTAGGGGATTATTCCTGACGGGCACAACTTAAAAAACACTGATTGCTGCAACAACATCTGAAGTCAGATGTAGTCTATCCAGGAAGATGAGAGGTGAATTTTTAAAATATGTTGTTTGTATGCACTGATAGACTCTTCTTAAGTCTTTTATTTATTAAATTAATGTTAAAATGTAGAACATTCTATCCATCACTAGGAGAATCATGCCAGCTAACTGACGCTGTCTTTGCAGCAATGATAAAACCTAAGGATGTTGTGCAGTTTTTCTTACCTTTCTAGCATGCTGTGACTTATGGTGAATGACTTTGAGAATTATCAAATTAAGAAAAATGTATAAATTTTTATGAATCTTTTGAGCCTTTTTAAAGTGACAATTACATAAGATCTATTTGTACACACAAATCTGTACTGAATCAGAAAACCAAGTAGAAAATGTTCAAAATCTATGCTGTCAGTATTTTACAGGAGGGAAAAAAAAAAAAAACCAGCCTTTTCCTATCTTGAAGACAGTTGTGCAAATTTTATTTTAATCATTGTAATCTAGTGCATGAATAATTCTAAAATAAATAAACTAATGGTAAGGCTATTTAAGACAAGAATTTAAGATCTAAAAACCATCACTTAATTCTAAATTGTTTTCTAATAGATGATTATATAAATAATTTTGTTAGGATGGATTATATTTAGGCAGTTTAGTTTATTTGGGATTTAGGAACACGAGAAGGAAGAATATTATCTTTAGACTTAATGATTAGATATTTATTAATAACTGATAATGACACTGTGACTATAAAGTGGATTTTTAAAAGTGTTCTTTCTTATAATTCAGCTATTGTTTTACATAGTGCAAATAAGTGTACTGCAACATAAATAAATCCATGCGCTCTCCCAAGAAAAGTACCTTACTTGTAGACATGTAGACAATATGCAGTAAATTGTTTTATACAGCTAGTCAACTATTTGCATTGCCGAATTCTGTCAGTGGGTACATTTTACTAAGAATCTTAATTGCTAATTTTGGACTTGGTTGTGTTGAATAATGCCAAAGGTAAGTGAAAGTGGAAGCAACTGAAGGAAAGTCTTGGAGTGAAGGGTTTCCTGTTTCTAACTAACCTTTGAAGCCAGAAAAGGCACTGTAGTCTATACACAGTGATAAACTGGAGATTAAAATATAATGAATATGAATCTGGGGATTATTTTATTTCTTGTTAAAGATGTGTGCTGCTCAGAACTTGTCCCCTTTGTGCCTATGCTCTCTTTAATTGCTATACTCTCTTTAATGAAAATAGCACTTTTCTACTTTATTTAAATAGACTCATTTTTGAGGAAAAACAAAAATTAAATTTCTTGGTAGAACAGGAGTAAAGGGGATTGACTGTTACCTCATAACCAATAAAATTACCTTCCTTTTACTTTCTCAGAACCCAGGGTTCTCTCTTGGCACAGAAACTGTTTTAAAAGTTCTTACAATCCCACTTGGATTAGGATTAATATGTTAAATGCCTTAACCCAGACAGCTACAGAAACCTAATTGAAGTAGGTGAAAAATTATGGCGTTTTGAGAAGTAGAGAGAAAGATTTCAAAACAATATAAAGCAGCATAGAAAAACTTAAGAAACTTCAGCATAGAAAAATATAATTTTGGTGCCTCTATTAAAAATGTATTTCACAATTTTTTAAAAATTAGCAATTTTGGTGTTTAAAATTTAATTTTAATAGTGATATTTGCGATATAGTCTATATGTAGGTTGTGTAGGACTGGATTTAGGTATTTAAGTACTATCAGATGTTAAAGTGAATTAATATACATATATATATATAATATATACATATTATATATATATAATATATATATACACAACCAAGTTGCCACTATTGAAATTCAAATTCAATGTCTTAAAAATGATTTTGATTGATTTAAAAATAATTAATAATATAATCTCTTCTATACCTTGTTTAACTTAACATCTCTTAGAAAATTACATATCTGCATTCAAGATTTGCCACATAGTAATTCCTGTCTAGTCTTTTGTTTTATGGATGTATGTAAATCATGCAGATACTCTCCAATAAATAAGTATGTAGTGGGTTTACAGACAGTTGCTATCATCAGAAATGCTTTTGTCCATATCATTTTATATTCATATGTAAACATAAATGTAAAAATCTTACTACAATTTCTGAGTAGATTTTCTAGTTAAAGGGCTTGTAGATTTTGAATTTTGCTAGGTATTTGCAAATTGTTTAAAATAAATCACCATATTTTACACTTCTGTCTACCATAATGAAGTAGCAAAGAGCTGTCCTACCTCTCTGGGTTAAAATGTTACAAAAAGGACATCCGCAGAACTGACTCAGCTTTCAATAGCAAAGCACCTACTGGGTTTCCCCTCTCTCCCCACCACTCCCCACTTCCTCACCCTAGATTTATTTATTGCATTTGAGCAGTGCACAAGATGCACGACTGTCCTTGATGGCCCTGTCCTCCCTGACAGTGTTTAAAACAGAGCCCATATTCCCTCTGTGTTCCATAAAATATTTTAATTTTTGCCCTACTGATAGATGAAAAACAGTTTATTTTAGATTTTATAATGAATTTATGAAGGAAAAAACCTCTCACTTCTCATTTTATAATGTTTTATTTTCGTGAAAGCAGATTCAATAATTGAGTACCTACTGTGCACCCAGTACTGTTCCAGGTGCCAAGGATACATGGTGAAAAAAAAATACCCTGCCATCATGAATGTACGGTCTAACTTTACTATTTGCCCACAAATCTAAATATTTGTTTTAAAGCTTGTATGTGGTGAATTTTAAAGTTGCAGAATTTGCATTTTAGTTAAATATACTGCGTACTGCTACTTGCTCTGCCATTTCAATAATTTTAGATGAGAAGTGACCCTATATCTAAGTACCCAGGGTAGGCTTTGAAAGCTTCTGTTTATGATGAGGTACAACTGTTTCACAAAAGAAGTTCAACTAAATTTTTGCATAGATTTCGTGTAATTATGTACAGTTCTTCTTTGGATCCAAAGGCTCATAGATGACTCTATGCCCTTTTGAACTTTGAAACTGTTTCTAAGGATTTTTTTGAAGTCTGCATATTTTCAAAACCTCATGGCTTCATTGCTTGAAAATGACACATTTGAAAGAACTTTGTATTAAAGTATGCAAATCCATTTCTACCTCAGAAGCTTCTTTGAAAAATGAAGAAAAAAAGTTATCCTTACTTCGTAATGTTTCATATTCATGAAAGCAGTTTCAATGCAGAATACTTTATTCTGTTAGGTTTTAGTTTTTTTGATCAATGAAAATTGTTTCTTACCTGCTGTTCCTTCAGCCTTTAATTGTGGCCCAGTGCTTATATAGTGTTTCTGTTTTAATTTGCATTTAATAAGCTCATTTTAAATATTTCTTTGTAGTAATCTGAATGATTTCTCTTTTAAGTTTTATAATATTAAAGAAATAAATTTATGTGACTGTTGGCTGATTTATGTTGCAGCTCACCTTCCTGGCTTGTTTACGTCACCCTGTAGGAGAGAATCTTGGCTAAAAGGAATTGGAGTAATATGACTATTTCCCCCAGTACTATATGTCCTGATTATCTAAGACTTCCACCAGGTTAACTCAAATATCTGTTTTTACTAAATAGAAAGCTTTCTTCTTTTGATTAATAGGTATTTCTGTTCACAATAATGATTTCAGTAGCAGTTCTTTCTAAGGTACTGGACAAGGTGGTGCTGTGCAGGGTTTCCAGGCGGGTGGTGTATGTGTACATACTACTATCGGGAAGAGGCACAGAGAAACATGAGACTGTTTCTCCCCAACCAGTTTGTGATTTAGTTGGACTGATCAGGCATATGCTTGGGGAAAGGATGCCATCCTATCCTCAACAGAAGCAGAATACTTACAAAGACATGTGTATGCATGTGTACACACATACACACGTTCACACTATGATTTTTCATTTTTCTTTTGCACGTGTCATTCTCTCAGCTTTGAATGTCCTTCCTCTTTGTAGTACATCTGGAAATCACTGTTCATCCTTCAAGATCTATTTCAGATGACACAGACTTTACATAAAAGTTTTCCTTGAGATCGCCAGTTATGTGTCACCTCTCACCCACTTCTCAATCTGAAGCAGTTAGCACCTGCTAGTTAGCAGCCGCTGTTTGTAGGGTCCTTCTCATAGTGTAGAAGGTGTACAGACAAATCAAGATTTGCAATCCAAAATGGTAAGTACCATGATAAACATTTAGGCACTGGAGAAGGCAGCTAATGGAGCCTGGCTGATCCCCTGTTTCCAGGGGAGCTGGGTAGGAATCATCCAGGTGAAGGCGGTGTTCCAGACTGAGGGAGAGACACAAGCTGAGGCATGGAGGTGAGAGGGAAGAATGGAATGAAGGACATGTGGTGAAGCCGAGGCAGGAGGAAGAGGCTGGTATCAGGCTAGAAGAGCGTGGTAGCGAGCAGTGTCAAGGAGGGTAGCCTTTAATTAGGTGGCTAGAAAATTTCATTGAACCATTGCATACAGAAGAGCATTGTGAACAGAGTGTCTTAGAAAGATGTCAACAGCAGTAGTGGAAAGCTATAGTACAGTGCCGGTAGTGCCAAGAAGTCCAGGTAACCATTAATGGCTTCTATCTTCTCTCAAGCAGGAGATGTTATTCATTGAGAGTGACAGGGTGGGTGTGGAGTAGGTGATGGCTTTTCTTAGAGTGGTGGCATTAATTTGATATTTCATTAACTCATCTGGGATCAAAGACCATATTTCTTTAAAAAATCTTATGTTTATATAATGTGTTGATATTTTTCATTGACAGATACGTTTTTTCATGTTACTAAAGTTTTAAATTTATTTGTGTTCCTAAAATAATCTGCATCACCTCCTTTGATATGTGGCATATGATGCCTCTGGATCTATTTACAGTTTCTTTTTTTATATGGAGAGAACAGTGTTGCTAGAGCTAGAGCTACTGAGTGACTCAAAGTGCAGAGTAGAGCTGCTTCCTCTTCAATATCTGTGTAACTCATATGCTTGGCCATGTATTGGATCCTCCTTGGACATTTGTATTTTTAAGAGTGTTGATGGGTTCATGATGATTTCTCCAATTGACTTTTACTGTAAGACTTGAATAGGGTTCCCCATAAAGGATAACATTAGAGCCCTATACATTAGAAGAGAGAAAAGTCTCTATGCAATATAGCAACTTTACCCATCCTTCAAAACTCCACCCCACTCTTATCAAACTAGGAAAAAAATAAGGATTAGTGAATTAATATTGGTATTCCAATTGAGACATGTTCATTATTTATCTATAATTTTAGCCATAAATTTGTTTTCTATGTCTGTGAGTCTTCCTGTTTTGTAAATAAGTTCATTTGTATCATATTTTAGATTTCACATATAAGTGATGAATATACCAGTTATTCCATTTATTAAATATTTTTGAAGTTTCAGTGCATAAATAAGATCAACTAAGATGAAACCTCTTGCAACTACAATAAAAATAGTCATTTTTAAAGCTCATTGTTCAGAGAATATCCATTTTCCAGATTGTGGACAGATAGGAATTAGACGTTTGAAACTTACTCTATATTAATAGCATGGAAATAGGACTGAGGTTTATAATGTCTGTGTTTCTAAGGTGAACCTTTGATTTTAGCATCCACCTACATTCTCCCCCTTTGCTCATCCCTCACTTTTCTCTTCCCCACATTCCTTGATTTTTTTCAGAAGCTGAAATTTTTACATTTTATTCCTCAGTTCACAGAAACAGCTGTTGTCTGACTAATTAAAGAGGTGAGCTCTTTCCTTGCTCGCCTCTGGGCTTTCCACAGGGCTTGGTTAGTTATACAAGTGTTCCTGAGGGTCATGCCAGGAATGGCATGACTAAACAGACCAGGACCAGGACCACCATGGCTTCTCTATAGAAACTCCCTCGACAGAGGATTGTCTGCTGTAAAACTGCACATAAGGCCACTCTCTGCATTTTGCTTTCAGAGGAATCTGGTCCTGATTACATTTTTCCCTGAGCCAGAGTTTGCGGGAGAAAGGAACCTTGGGCTGATTAGAGGATAGATGGAAAGTTAGGCTTACTGCTTGGAGAAATGAAGACTGAATAATAATTAATGCTCTAGGTCTTCTCTTTACTCTTAAATTCTGGCTTGGAGTCCTCAGAGAGTGAGAGGTACAGATTTTAAGTACAACTGAGGCAGCATTCTGTGAGTTGATGCTTATCCAGGATGTTGATCACAAGCAGATGTAGACTGCACAGTTGGCATCTACTAAGTCTGGATAAGTATGTGTGACAACATCTAAAGATTTTGTTGTTGTTTTTGTTTTTTTAATTTTATTTTGAAATATAGTTGATATGCAATGCTGTGTTAGTTTCTGGTGTATAGCAAAGTGATTCAGATATACACACACACACACACACACACACGCACATATTCTTTTTCACATTCTTTTCCATTGTGGCTCACTACAGGGTATTGAATATAGTTCCCTGTGCTATACATTAAGACGTTGTTTATCTGTTTTATATATAGTAGTTTGTATTTGCTAATCCCAGACTCCTAGTCTATCCCTCCCCGACTCCTTTCCCTTTGTTAGCCATAAATTTGTTTTCTCTGTCTGTGAGTCTTCCTGTTTTGTAAATAAGTTCGTTTGTATCATATTTTAGATTCCACATATAAGTGATATCATACGGTATTTGTCTTTCTTTTTCTGATTTAGTATGATAATCTCTAGGTCCATCCATGTTGCTGCAAATGGCATTAGTTTTTATGGCTGAGTAGTAGTCCATTGTCTAAAGATGTTTTTAAATGAAGATGCCTGAATTCATAGTGTCAGAAGAGAATTGTATCTGTTTTACTGTGTAGTCAATTTGGACATAATTATATGATACAAATAAAAATAGGTCTTTCACTAAAAGACCTCCTCCTTATAGTGGAGATCTGATATTTGCTTCCTGCTGCTGTTCATTGAGTTATTGGTGACATGCCCAGTCAGTGGCAGGTAATGGAATTTCTTCCTTATTGTGGCCCTCTCTAGGGTTTTCATCTTTCTTTATTGCCTGTGTGTGTGTTTGTATGTTGAATGTAGCACTTGCTAATTTCTCATCTCATGCAAAGTTTCTGTCAAACGTATTGATTTTTTTCCCCATCAGCTTGGTATCTAGAAAGTCACCAAATAATCTTATTCATAGTGTGTGACACTAGAGTTTCACACTGGGTATGTATCTTTGCTTTTGTACCTTGGCAACTGCTGGGCACTGTGCAGCACTGAAGTATGTTTTATAACTCTGTGTTTAGGGGGACTTGGGGAAACTCTGGAAGAATTTATTTGGGATCTAACATCTAAGGAACTTTGTTGCGTTTAGTTATTGTTGTTACAATTCTTTGTGAATAAATTTACTAAAAATCCCTTTTGGCTTTTGCAGCGAATTTAATCATTTCATGCCCAGCAGAATTCAAGTTTTATACATGAAGTTAGTCAGAGAAGCATGGTAATGCTGTATGAGGTCAGGTTTCTGGGATGATATTTTTCTTTTTTTTGTCCTCAAACAACAATGATAACAAAATGATTGACATTAATGACCGAAGACTGATAAATATGTGTGAATTCTTTAATAGTTAAGAAAGTTTTTTTAAATTAATATAAGAGCTTACTTACCATATGAGAACTAGAAAGCATTAGGTACCACTTATATATATAAATATATTGAAAAGTGTACCTTAAAATTATCTTTCCAATGTGGGATTTTTTTTTTGCTGTGTTTTTTGTGTTTTCCAGATCTTCAGCATTAATCATATAATATTTTGGAAATACAAAAGTACAGTAAGTGTTACAAACATAGTCTTAAGGATAGGTCAAATGTATCACTGATTGGAATATATGTAAAACTGATTATACTTTTGTGACAAATTATGTCAGCTAAATTAGTAATGGTAGCATACTTTGAGTAATTCCATGTTCTGGTCATAAAAATAATGTTTTCAGAAAAACAATATTATAATCTCATTAATTTTTTTCAGTGATATTACACACTATTGAGGCATGACTCAGTCACTATATCTGTATCAGTTTCTTGTTGCTGTTATAACAAGTTACCATAAGTTTTGTGGCTTAACATACATTGATTCTTTTACAATTCTGGAGGCCACAAGTCTAAATAAGATTTTTTTTCTTTTTTTTTTTTTACTTCTTTAAAAAAATTTTTATTTTATATAATTTTAAAGGTTACTTTTCATTTACAGTTATTACAAAATATTGACTATACTCCCCGAGTTGTACAATACATCCTTGAGCCTATCTTACACTCAATAGTTTGTGCCTCCCACTCCTCTACCCCTTTATTGCCCCTTCCCTCTCCCCACTAGTAACCACTAGTTTGTGTCTGTATCTGTGAGTCTGTTGCTTCTTTGTTATATTCACTAGTTTGTTGTATTTTTTAGATTCCACATATAAATATCATGCAGTATTTATCTTTCTATGTCTGACTTATTTCACTAAGCATAATGCCCTTCAAGTCCATTTACTGTAAATGGCAAATTTTCATTCTTTTTAGTATTCTAGTGTGTGTGTACTAACATCTTCTTTACCCATTTATCTGTTGATGGACACTTAAGACACTTAGGACACTTAGAAACACTTGTTTCTAAAGTCTTGGCAATTGTAAATAATGCTGCTGTGGATGTTGGGGAGAATGTATCTTTTTAAATTAGTGTTTTCATTTTCTTCAGATGTATACCTAGGGATTAAATTGCTGAATCATATGGTAGGTCTACTTTTAGTTTTTTGGAAAACCTCCATACTGTTTTCCATAGCTGCTGTACCAATTTACATTCCTACCAACAGTGTCCAAAGGTTCCCTTTTCTTCACATTCTTGCCAACATTTACTATTTGTAGAATATTTCATAATAGTCATTCTGACATGTGAGATGATATGTCATTGTGGTTTTGATTCACATTTCTCTGATTAGTGATATTGAACATCTTTTCCTGTGCTTATTGGCCAATGCATTTCTTCTTTGGAAAAATGTCTATTCAGTTCTTCTGCTCATTTTTAAGCCAGTTGTTGTTGTTGTTGTTGTTGTTGTTGTTGTTGTTGTCTGATGTTGAGTTGTATGAACTCTTTATGTATGTTAAATATTAATCCCTTAATGGTCGTATCATTTGTAAGTATTTATTCCCTTTCAGTAGATTGTCTTTGTGTTCTGTTGATGCTTTCCTTTGCTGTACAAAAGCTATTAAGTTTAATTAGGTCCTATTTGTTTGTTTTTGCTTGTATTTCTTTTGTTTTACCAGAAGTGTGTGGTTTTATTTCTGGACTGTCTATCCTGTTACACTGATCTGTGTGTCTGTTTTTGTGCCAGTACTATACTGTTTTTGATTACTGTACCTTTATAGGATAGCCTGAAGTCAGAGAGTGATTCCTCCAGCTCTGTTCTTCCTTCTCAAGATTGTTTTGGCTATTGGGGTCTTTTGTGTTTCCATACAAATTTTAAAATTCTTTGTTCTACTTCTATGAAAAATACCATTGGTATTTTGATAGGCATTGCACTGAATCTGTAGATTTGCCTTGGATATTATGGCCATTTTAACAATACTGATTCTTCCAATCCAAGAACCTGGTATATCTTTCCATCTGTTTGTATTATCTTCAGTTTCTTTCATCAGTGTCTTGTAGTTTTCGGAGTATAGGTCTTTTTCCTCCTTAGGTAGGTTTATTCCTAGGTATATGATGCAATGGTAAATGGAACTATTTCCTGAATTTCTCTCTCTGATATTCATTGTTAGTGTATAGAAATGCAACAAATTTCTGTATATTAATTTTGTATCCTGTAACTTTGCTGAGTTCACAGATGAGCTTTTCAAAATGAGTTTTAAGGGACTAAAATCAAGGTGTTAGCAGGACTAGTTCCTTCTGGAAGCTTTAGCAGAGGATTTGCTTCCACTTCTATAGGCTGCTGGCTCCTTGGCTCCTGGCTGCCTCATTCCAATCTCTGTTTCTGTGGTCATATTGCCTTCTCTTTAACTGTAGTCAAATTTCCCTTTGCTTTTCTCTTATAAGAACACTTCCTATTACATTTGGGGGCCACTAGTGTAACCCCCCATCTCAGTACCCTTAATTTCATTGCATATGCAAAGTCCCTTTACCATGTAAGGTGACAGTCACAGGTTTCAGGGATTGGGTATAGACATTCTGAGTAGGTCTGTTCAGCCCACCGCAGTTACCATCACGGCTTTCACCATTTGAAATCTGGTTTTAAAGTGTCTTATGAGGAACTAAGGATGACAGATACAGTTCATTGAATTGATAGCAATATCGCTTGATTTTTCCTTTTCTGAGGTTATTTAAGGCGATGAAGTAATGTTACACATGAGAAATCTAGTATTTATCTAGTATTTTTGTGTATGTGTGTGTGGACTAGTTGATAAAGTTGGCCAAGAACATAACTCACTTTCAAGGTAGTTTTCCCAGGTGGCAAAAGAACATGTGGCTACACTCCAGGACCGAAATGGTGAATTACAGCTGCATAATTTGCTCTACCAGGTTGCTCATTTGTATCCTGTAGAGCAGGGGAAGCTTTGTTACGCTTCTGACAGGAAATACAACTTCACACAACAACACATGATCAGGCAAAGCGGGAACAAATAACCATTTTATGTACATTTTGATTTCTGATTTGCCAGTTCGGTTAGAACACTAGGCAACTAATGCTTCTGTGGAATAGCTTAACATTGTCCTGCCCTTCGTAAATAATAACTAATCTGGCTTTGTTGGAACTACACAGTTAGAAGTTTTACATAAATTCTAGTAAAGCTATGAAGGACAAAAAAAGAATCAGCCTTAATTTGCTTCATTTTTTAAAAGATGTCAGTTACAGAATTTGGTTTCCTGAAGCAGTTATAGCTGAAATATTTGGAAAATATTCCATTGTGCATTGTTAGTACAGTTAGAAGAAGTTCTAAAGGAAATATGGAATACATTTTTAAAATAGATGCAGAATTTGATTTGTAAGAAAATAAAATGTTTATTTTTCTTGGAAAAAATAAAATGTTAACTTCAACAAGCATTCATTGAGACCGTAAGTTATGACCTGTGACATCACCAAGTGTCCTTAGCTAAATGAGGAAGTCACAATTTCATGATGATGCTGTGTATAGCTACAAAGTTATATCAGCAATAACAGAAGCTATAATGGAGGAATGTTTTCTTCCATGATAAGGCCAGGAACCTCCAGAGCAAAGGTGGTATTTGAGCTGGACCTTCAGGGCTGAGTGGTTTCCTAAGTGCAGACAGTAAAATATGGGGGCTTGGAGGCAGAGGCTGCAGGGGGCAGGAGGAGGAGTTGACAGGGATAAGACGTGTGGAGGAGGAAGTGATGAGCAATCTGGGTGAAAAGGGTCAGGGCCTGCTGGAGAATTTGGGTTTTGCTCTGTGAGTAATGAGAAGCCACTTGGTCTTAATGCTGGGAATGGTCATGTTCAGGTTTATTTTTAGAAAGATAGCTTTGGCAGCAGGACCATGTTAAATCTCACTCATTTACTTTTGGCTCACACAGAAGTTATAACAATACTAATCTGGTTTATCCCAATTTAATAAAAAAGCAGCATGTGTGTGGCAAATGAATACTGTGTTGAATTCTGAAGCCTTTTTGAGCAAAGAAGAAGCAAACCGAAGCTTGCAGTGGTCAGTGACAGGTGAACATAACTTTGTGAATCAGGCCGCTTCCGAGGGAGTAGGAAGTGGCAAGGCCTGTGGCTGAAAGTGAGAAGTGAATTCAAGTTAAAAATAAATGAATAGATAGAATTGGCATTAGCCAAAGTAAACACCCAGAGTCCAATGCACTGCTTCTTACTTAGGCTCCTTAAGCTATTAGGACAATTAGCTGTGCTTTGATACGATCCGAATAAACAAATCCTTCAAAAGCTTTGCATACTTCAGATTATTTTGATAGAATCATTTTCCTATTAAAGTTTGAAAACCTAATCTCATTCCATTTTAATATTTACCTACCTGCCTCATTCTTGAGGGAAGGAGTATGTTTGTACTTAATAAATAATTATTGAATGAGTAAAAGTATGAATCAAAGGAGAAAAGGTGAGACTGCTGTCTTGTCTCCTGTCTTCTCTATTCTCCCTTCCTATCTGACATTGAAGTACCAAGTTAAAGAATCCAATTTCTGCTGATATTTGCTGTGGTGATGGGGCCTCATCTCATTTATCTTTGTGTTCCCCAAGCCCACCATAATCCCAGTAAGTGTTGAAGTGTATGAAAGAATTAATAAATAGAGGTAGTAACTATATGATTTGCTTTTGGTAAATAGCAAGTATATTAAAGTGTTTCAAATTCTGAGAAGATGATTCATTAATTTTAAGAGAGAGATTTTAGTCTGTAACATTTTTCTGTTGGAAAATTAGAGTTTACACAGGATGATGACTTTTTTCTTTTTTCTTCCCGGTCCTTTACTGTTCTTTCTCCTTGTTGCTTCTGTAATGCTTGCCCTTAGAGGGAAGCCATTACATTACTTTAACTCTGAAATGACCTGGGATTTTTAAAGTGGTTACTCTACGCAGGATGTTTAGAGTATTAATCTCATGAATGCACTGTCTCTTGTTCAACCTTTAGCTTTTAACTTTACAACAAATGTATTTTTACATCATTAGGGTCTGTATCTACTTGTTTCTCTAATGCAGCTTTTCTCTGTGGAATACTCTCACTAGAAACATATGCTCGAAGCTTCAAAGTAATTACAATATCACTAAAAGCTTCATAATCACATTACTGAAACTAAATGTTAAAAAATTTGATTTTGCTTGATCCAATCATTTCAATTTAATTTTAGGCTACTGCATGATTGATTGAGGAAACCTGGCAGGCCAAAGTCAAGGAGTGTTTATAATGCCTAAAGCCTTGCACAGAAAACTTCAAGGCAATTTAATTTGGATTGAATTCATTTTAATTCTGAAGGATTTTTTTATGGAAAAAATAGATTTGTTTTCATGCTGTTTGTGTTTGTTTGCCCAGCTCTGATGTCATCTATACAGTCTTCTGCCTGGAGTATTCACCCACCTTCTCAACCCTGCCGGATAGAGACCCTGGGTGATACAAAAGTCCTAGTTCTACCAACAAAGAACTGAAGTTGGAATTTTTTTTTGTAATTGTTCTAAAGATGTTCTTTCACATTGTTTATATGATAGGTTTAAATTTTAACCTTTTAAAAAATTATGGATAGTTTTGAAATATTTGTATCTGGTTTACAGTAAGCAAGCGCAACTCCAGCGGTGGCTTGCATCAGGCATTTATTCTGCTCCCACATAATTAAATAACAGGATATGCCAGCAGCATCACTTATCCAGGAGGATACAGAACATTATGAATAAACGTAAAAACCTTTTCCTCATGGCTCACAGAGGGTGGAGAAATGGTCATCCATCAAACTCATGTCTTTGGTTGTTCTCAGAAACCATTTATTTTTGTTTTTAGTGAATTATGGAGACAAGTGAATATGAAGTTACTTTCTGAAGTAATGTGAATTTTCCTAATTTTTAAGCACAGTTTGTTTTAATCATATATGTTGTAAGCAGTAAATCTAGAATATTTATTGATCATACTTTATACTTACCCAGCCAGAAGTCTAGATATTAAACTACTCTGAAGTAGTTTAATGTTGACTTTTATAATTTTGCTTCTAAATTGTTATTTCATTCTTTTTCTCGAGTTGTTCCTTTGCTTTTAATAGTAAATAACAGCTAATAGACAAGTCTTTTGCATTTAGTCATACATAAAACACTTGATAACATTTGAGTCTTTTTTATTAAATTTTTGAAGGTGAATTTTGAATCTTAAATACTTTGCTTTTGTAGGATTTTTTGACAGTGGAAAATCGAATATTTCTCAACTTCTTTATTCCCTGAATCTTGCATACTTTTCCTGCTTTCCCTCCTGTTTGGCGGGTCTTAATTTTGTAAATAATGGTCTTCTAGCCATTTTTCTCCCTCCATGAAGGTAGGCTTATTGTCTGGTTGATTGATTAATAGATTGATGATACTTTTGAAAATCAGATTTGGAATTTAAAAAATACAATATTTATGGCTAGTAGCATTCCTTATTTACTTCCTTCCCTATTTAAGCCATATCTCAAGTTACCCTTCCCCCTCCACTAGAATATAACAGTATCACCCATATAGGTAATCTTTCTTCCTCACACTAAAAGGTACTACAGTGGTAGTAACATTATCCTTCATAGGGGTTTTGCTATGGGGGGACTGGAACTGAAGTGGAGATTTCCAGTTTTATGTGGAGGCCTGGTAGAACGCATAGGTTTAGGTTCTAGAATATAGGGAAGTGACCTTGGCTTTTACATTCTAATGTTAAAGATTTTCTCTTGCTTCTATCAAAGAATCTAGGATGAATAGCTTCAACATTAGAACATCTATGTAAGTTGGTATTTGAACATTAAGTATGGAGATGATTGCCTGAACTGGGCTTTATATCAGGTATCATGGGTGGTTCAAGCCAGAGATAAGCATGTTGGATCTGGGCTTGATTTTTACTCTACTTACAATCAAGTGAATTAGCCTGTAGTGTATCATGGATCCAATCAGAAGACACAAGACTCATGGGTCAGAGACATTACTTATTAGTCATGGCACAGCAAAGTGCATAACTGTTATCATATTTACAACACTTTCCTTTGCCCCCAAATCCAAAAGGGGTGATGTGTTATGGCCCAAATGAATGCCATGCATGCAGTGGATTTGCTTTGCAGATGAGGACCATTTATTGAGATTGAAGCATCCACCACTATTATAGCAATCAGTAAGCAAATCTTCTCATCGGGGACTAATGTTACCTTGTTTCTTGAGGTTACTGGATGCATAAACAAGCCTGAGAACTTGTCTAGGTAAAAGAGATGTCAGGGCTATGCATTCTTGGTCCACCCAGCAAGCCATATAGGGGGTTGTAAGAGGCCCAAATAAAACTATTTGAAAAACCAACAGCTTTTACTGTACCATCTTGGCTTGTGATGAATTTTCACGTGCATGTGCCACTCCATAGTTGCTCTGATTAATTGGGCCAGCAGAGACTGGGACCAAATCTATTAAACTTGTCTCATACAGAATTTAATTCCGGCTATGATCAATAAGATCCCAAGCAGCAGGATGAGGCCAACTTGCAGTATTGATTCCATCCACCTGCCCCTACCCTCCCAGAGTCCCTGACTCAGCCTAATGTGAATAAATCCCAGAGAGAGATCAGTAGTTCTTAATTAAGACCGTCTAAGTTGAGTCTATTATCTATTTTGACCTGTATAAGAAGGCTTGGAATGACATTGCCAATAATAACATGGGACAGTAGATGGCCCAGAAAGCAGCCCTTCCAACCAACAGAGACCCAGTCCATGGTCTGCCGTCTTCCACATAGAGAGCACAGGTCACTCTAATTTGGAATTTGCTGCTACCATTGACTTGAATCACTATTTCACTGGTTTGATTAAGCCACATAGATAATACTCTGAGTAGCTGCAGCCTTGATTGCCACGCATGGCATAGCTTTAGGCTGCTTTGGAGTCAGCTATATAAATATAGCTATACAAATATAAATTTGTATCAGTCAAATTGAAATAAGGTTGTGCCAGTGTGGGAGTCTGTACAGGTGTGAGGGGGAGGTCCATGTTTTGGAGCTGCTGTCGATGGCATTAGGCACAGCAGAATAGTTCAGGACCAACTATGTCCTATGGCTTTTTCTGTTTTTATAGCCCATGGTTGGGGATGACAAGCTCAGAAACAGGTAAATGAGTCAGAGTACCAGCCACCACTGCTGCTTGGCTCACTTGGATCATATGACTATTTTGCCAGGATGAGACACTGGATATAAAGAGACAAGAGAGCATTAATCACACCCTCTCTTATTTTCTGGTGTTTGAGATGATCCCTCCCATTTGCCAGATTTGTTGCTTTCCCTCCACAGCTATGAAATTGGTATGTCCCTTTCTGGTAGCTGTAACTTTACCTTTTCTCCAGTTATTCCCCTATTTGTACTGATATGTTTTGTCTGAAAGGGTCTGGTGCAAGGGGGATAAGGTCATTTTTACAAAATTTACAGAGACTCATTATGTTTACCACTTTAGCCACTGTGGAGGAACTTGTTGAGCAGTATACTCAACTCAGTGACCCAAATGGTCATTATCTTCATGACCTAGGACCATTTCTGTCCAACACAAATATCCAATGGCTGAACCAAAGTTATGTTTGAATCTTCTAGGACTCTTTTTGATTGGGCTTCCACCTGGAGGGTTTATCAGTTATGCTGGCCTAGGGTTCCTATCAGGGGACAGAAAATATATCATGCCCAGAGATAAATCTCAAATTTTCAAAATAGGTCTGTGTAACTCTTTCTGGTAGTGGCTACATCTAATGACCAAACCTTTCTAAAGTGTATAGACCAAGAGGCAGTGAGAGAGGTAGAGTCAGAAAATTTTTTGAGCTGATTTTTTTAAGTTTATTTTACTTCTCAATAATGCCAGCAACTTGAGGATAGTAAAGGTCACCCATTTTCCATTGTTCACTTTAACTATTGGTGCACTGTTGGTTGGTCTTTATGGGAAAAGACACACCATTATCAAACTAAAGACAAAATGGAAAGTTTAAAACATGACACTGCTTAGTTTCAAGAGCCACAATGCTGAAACCAAAGTCAACTAATTGGACAGTAGCCTGCAAAAATGTTGACAGAGGGAAGGCATTAGGGTTATCCCAAACTGGGAGTCAAAGATTTGATATAGTCAGTTTTCTAGGAAAGGACAGGGCAAAAATGACCTCCTTCACTAAAAGACAAATGGGCCAACTTTTGGCAGGAGTCACAAGTCTGATATGAAGTGGTAGGCTCTGTCTCAGAAACACCTTAACTTTGTGTTCTATCCATGATGGTAGATATGCTGCCATGTCTGGTACTATGATGGATCCCAATAGTGTTGGCAGTGATCTAGTCAGCACAGGCTTGAACAACAGCTTGACTCCAGTTAGTCTCATCAGGGAATGGGCCTCTACCCTGGGCATCTATCTCAGTGACCCAGACTGATTAGCAGTCACAATTTATTTTCACAGTTTGTGGCCCTACAGAAGGGGTCATTAGTCTGCCAGACTATAGTCTTTCAAATGGCAGACCAGATGGACAGCTAGGCCATTGGCAGTAATCTGAGAGTCAGTAAAAATAGAAAATGCCTGGCCCCTTAGGACCATTGTCTAAGACAAGAGTGACAGCTTTCAATTCAGACCATTGTACTGACTGGTCCTTACCACAGTTGGTCTTCCAAAACTGTCATTGGGGTTGGATGGCTGCTGCTGTTCAAAGGAACCATCAGCTTTTAACTTAGCCAAACCATCAGTGGCCTAGGCCCAGTCGTTGAAAGGAAACTGTGAGAGCTTTGTTGAATCAGCAGCTTTGTTTCAGGCGGTGGGGTGGTGAATGTAGTTTCCCCCACAGGAGTAGATGCCATTTTTTCATGTAAAGTTGAGATGATGCTAGGGCCCGAACAGCTTCACTCTTGAATATAAAGTTATCATTATAGACACTACTGGGAGCTTTGAGGACTCCATGACTCAGCACCCACAAACACATTGCTTTTCTCCTGGGTTGAAGGCCTTGCTGCCCCATTGCCATTACAACATCCCTTCCTCCCCTGCATGGAGGAGAGTGAATGAGCAACAACCAAGGAACTGTTGATGTAGATTATTCCAGTCCTGCCTGTCTTCTCTCAGTGGGACAGTGGGTACCCTTCTTTGTACCCCTCCTCACTTGGGTATGTGCATTCACTCATAGATCCTGGGAAGTTCATGTCCCCAAATGCAACCTTTGGCTATTTTTCCTTCTTTCAGAAAGCCATGTTGCTGTCAGTATCCCTCCTTTTGCCCAAACTATCAGATCTGAGATTTGATTTTACCCTACTGATCAACTAAGAATTTAGCCAGTTACTAGTTCATGATTGCTGGCAGGGACAGGAGACTCCTGGGTCAGAGACAAAGGACATTTTTATCTATGCCACAAACAGCAGCGTGAGTATCAGCACATTGATATCAGTTGCTCTACTCCCAAATCCTGTGATCCAGATGAATACTATGTACATAGTGAGTTTGCATTGCAACTTAGGAACCCTGAGCTTGAGGGATTCGCTGCTTTTATAGTAAGCAGTAATCAACCTTGCTCTTTGTCCAGGGAAAGAGGTTACCTTACCTCTTATCTTCAAAGCAACCCTGAGAAATGGCTCAGGTAAAAAAGCAGTCAGACCCTTGCAGTCTTGGCATACCTTGGAAGATATACAGGGTTCAAGAGGCCTAAAGATGGCTGCTTTTCTAACAAGGCACATCCCTTTTGAACTTCCCCTTGACCTTGTATCAGAGCAGGCAGGCCGTGTTATTTCCAAAGCTGCCTAGAATGGGGTTAGGCCAGAGGTTGACACTTAATAGCAAAGGCTGTAAGATTTTTGGCCTTTGGGTTAGTGAAATGATAGATATTTTCAAAGTGGGGGCACAATCTGGGTGTAGAATAGAAATATGACAATTTTATCTTTTAATATTTCATCACTGTTTAGAATCAATATCACAAAAGCCCTGTTTGGTTGTTTCTAAGGGAATCAGCCCTCCATGTCAAATGGCTAATTTATAGAAAATGTAAAATTGTCTTATTTGCTCTTCTCTAGAACTTAGGGAAATTTTATTTTATATTAACTTTATAAATAATTAAAGATATGATTTCCATTCCTTTATCTTCCCTTTTAGACTCTTCTCAGATTGTTTGCTGGTCTTAATTGGGGCATAACATCTGTTAAATGTCATATATATTTTTTTCCTCATATTGTTTTTAAATAATTCATACCATAAGCACTTATTCAGTTTCCTTGGGGCACAGCTAGACTGAGTCACTAGGGATGTAAAAAATTAAGTATAGTAACAGTTCTTTTTAGATTTTCTAGTTTTAAAATATGCAGGTTGCTCTTGTGTTTGTCTTGTCTGAACCTAAATATATTGACAATTAAATTGATGATCATTTCTTTGGGATATTTTTCCCTTCAGAAAGAGAATATAGTACCAAAAAATAGTGATGCTGTTTCTTTAATATGGCAGTGAAATTGAATACTTGTGATTTTCTCAAAATCAATCCAAAGATAACCAAGCAAAACTAAAATATTTTTATTTTAGTTCTTCATGTTGAGTAATCTTTCTAAAAATGTGTTCCTTTCTTCTGCCATGGTGAAAACAGTAGACTGAACATAATTGTGCATTGCTTTGTTCAGAAAGTATCTTTTATTCTCTTAGAAGCATCAGTTTTCATGGAACAATATTACAAGTGTAAAAAAAGAAAAGTAGGTTAACTTGGTTGCCTAATGATCCCATAACTTAACTTGAATACTTTTAGTTTTTGCTAAATAAATAATATTTATATGTTGTATATCCTAAAAGTGTGGCTGCTGGTGCCTTTTCCATCCCAATAGCCATTATTTACAGCTTGATGGGGAAAACTTTGCTTTCCTAGTTAAGAAGCATCTTTTATATTTATGAGAATTCTAACATACAATTTAATGAGCTTTTCTATATTAATTTCACAACTATTTTTCTTAAAGAAGTAATTTTATGTAGAAAAATGTCTTTAAAATTCTTGATCCAAGGATAAGATTATCTGAATTATTTTACTCTTTCCCTGTGATAGCAAAACAAAAGAGAAATTGTTTTCACACATATAAATTTCATCAAGTATGATCAGTAGATTAATATAACATTTAGCTCTTACTATGTTCTTAAGAATTTAGTCACATATATATGTGTGTATGTATGTATATATATATGTGTGTGTATAATATATTTCTTTTTACATTTTGTAAATAAAAGAGAAAATGACATGGTTGAAAATAGTGCCCAAAGTTAATAGCGAGCTCATATTGTACGTTATACTTTAAGTACTGAACCTGCATCATGCTACTTAATCTTCACAACCTCTGTGACACATATGGTCCCCATGGTACTCAGGGGAAAACTGAAGCTCTAAGGGGTCAGACGGCTTGTCCAGGGTTACAGTGAGTGACTGGTAGAGTGAGAATGTGAGCCCAGGTTGTGTGGCCTTGCAGCTTCTGTCCTTGGACAACATTGCTGCCCAAGTTTGCACAGTGCTCTCTTTTATTTCCCCAACTCCCTTTCCAGGTCTCTTATTTCTTTCCTAACAGAATCCTCCCTGCCTGCCTCCTGATTCAGTTTAGAATCACTAGGGATGTAAAAAATTAAAATAGCAGATGAAGCTGAAAAGTTTCTTTGACGTATAACAATTTCCTCCAGAATTATCTTGTTGAAAGTAAATAGCCCATCTGGCTTCCTCTTTTCACAGAGCAAAACTCCTAAGTGAGCTTTGTGACTGAAGCTGGCTGAATTCCATGCAGTGCGGCTGTTGGCCCTAGGGAGATGAACACAATCTGTTTCTTCTATTTCTAATAAAGGAAAAGAGTTCCTTCATTTGCCTCTTAATTCATTGCTTGAATTTTATGCCCTTTTTTCTCACAATAACAGCTTTTCTGCTGTGGTCTCACTCTCTTGCTCTCTCTCTCTCTTTTTAACACACAGGTAAAATGGAAACTATATAATAAACACATTTTAGTACAAGGACACTACAATGAAGTATCATTAAAACTTGCATTTTAAGACCATCACATGAGGTTGTTGGCTGTGTGACTCCCATTGATTACCAGGAGCTGGAGGAGATGATTGGGAAACCTGTGTTTCTGCTGCTCCGTTCTGTACCTGCTCTCTGAATAAATAGAGTTGTTTAGTGTTCTGCTCTAGAATCCACGGGAGTCAAACAGCTACGCTCTGCACAACCTGTGAGTTTACATCTGAGTACCTTAATTTAGCTCTGCGTTTACTTCTAAGAAGCCACAGGGACCATCCCTCTGGCCCTGGTAATGACGCTCCTAAAGAGCTGACTGAAGGTTACAGAGTAGGGCCTTAAAAAATGCAACCTGAATTTCCCTGGCCACGAAAATAATTTGATTCCTTCCATGTTTCAGAGCAGGTAAGAATCTTATAAACTTCAAAAGTGGTTAAATATTATTTCAATTTCTAATTTTCTTTTGGAACAAGATTTCAAGAGTTCATCATACAATGTTTGGTTGTGTCTTTCCCTGACTGACAGCTGTCCTCCAAATCTTATTATTTCGAGGGGAGAGTTCAAAAAAGCCAGTTCCTTGCCTCCTAGAGGCCGGATACTGCTTGTTTATGTCAGTTCAGAGAGAGGGATATCTGGATTTTATAACTGGGAACATGCCTTCTCCAAGAAGTACTACCAGGTTCCACTTGATTGAGGGGAACATCTGATGAAGACCGTGGAATTTTAAGCCCAGAATATTTGGGCTGGCCATGCAGTTTTAAGTTTACATCTACAAAATTACAAGTGCAAATGATGTTACCATATAGTTGTTTCTAAAACCATGTACCTTTGAGGAAGCAAAGAGATCTTCAAGGGTATCACTTGAAGGCTGGGCAGGGGAGGGGGCAGCCTAAGAAAGGTCCTGACCCTTAATCCTGCTCCTTTTGCACCCAGCTGCTCCCAAGACTGCATGCAAACTACATGTTAGTGCTTCTCTGACATCAAGCTGGTATATGGCTGGGTGTGGAGGGTTTCCATCACAGACATCAAAAAAGCTAGAAGAGATAATTTCTAGAACTTGTTATAAAAGTGTTTTTATTTTAACACTTTACATTTTTAATTTTTGTTGCTAAAGATAGCAAACAAAAAAATAAAAAAAAGGAACATTAAGAAGTTTTATGTAAAGTACGTCCTTATCTTTGGAACTCTAGTTCTCAGTAAGTTTTTATTTGCCAATATAAATCTCTACACACTTGATAAATGCAATAAAATTATTTGATATAGCTTAAAAGTGGTTAACAAGAGTACTGTATTTCTTATGTTTTTATAATATAGATAAAACATAAAGTCCTTTTGTTTTACGAGTCAAATATGGTCATCTTTGAGCATCTGTTGGTGCTAGATCCTACCAGGCCCATTCATAAACAAAAACTAATTTAATATAGTTCTCATGATCCTTAACTTGCAGATAAGGACATCAAACCTTGCTTTTTTCTATTCAGAACATCCTTCTATATATTCACAAATATTTATACAATATTATAACAATGACTAAAATTTCTTAGCTGATTATGCTTCACAGGAGTCATGCTTAAGCTGCATGTTTGGAACTCAAAATGCATTACTCCTAAAAGCATTTTAAGGTGTCCATTTAGCAAAATATTCCAGTGAGCTTTGACATAGGGTCTAGAATGGCTGAGGCATTCATGTATCTAATTATTTTATTGGAAACCTAAGACAGAAGACTGAAGGCGAGAATTTGGCTGCTAGTGCTCTAGTTTCATTCCTGATGCCCAGTCTTCTAGGGAGTTAAGGGGCAGAAATGGCAGAGTTTTTACGTTCTTTTACAAAAGGTGCAGAACCAGTATAACTAAGCACCGGAAACAAAGCACAGGGTTAGAGCTAAAGGAACAGATCTAATACAGAATCAGATTTGTTTTTCTCCGTTACAGGAAGGAGTGCAGATACAGCGTTCCCCAAATGATGCTAAGATAGTTTGTCTCCCAGGATAGACATTCTGGTTACAACCTCCTGTGGTCCACTGGTGCCTGGTGGTGTTGGGCCCCTCTTGCCCAGATGGAGGGCACCACCAAATCAAGCAGTTGTGTTAGTTCTCAGAGCCTGGGCTGCCATTTCTTCACACTTTCCTCTTACTGTTTTTCTCTCAGAATCCCTGGTTTTACGAAGCTCTTCATTCCTCTCTGATGCTAACTAAAGAGGATTTCTGTGTCTCAGATTTACCCATCCCCAGGTCCTGCTGGTCTCTTAAGCAAGGGGTTTAGTTACAAAGCAAACCTCTCTTCCTCCCAGCACTGCTGCCTGTGGCCTCTGGGCAGAAGAGCCACATTTGTGTTGTGGCCACTGCAGTCCCAGTGTCTGGGAGCGTATGTGTACTTGACTGACTCTCAAATGTATTGAATCAATGAAGGAACAACTGAATAGAAGCTAACACCTCCACATTATACTGACAGATTAAATAATGACAATCCTGCAAAGATAATCTAGGTAGAAAGGCTTTGCCAAACAGTGTGTGTGGATTCTGCATTCCAGTCATCTTAGTTCACAGTTGGGCTCCACTCACTACCATCAGGTGGGAGTGCCTGTGGGACAGGGACCCCTGTAAGCACTCCTCACCTCTAAAGTGGGGATAGTGTTGCCTAGCGCTATGGAGGGCTCCAGGATTGAATATTAAGTTCTTAGCCCAGTGCCTGATGCACACTCAAGCTAGACAGTTGGTATATGTGAAAGATATGGAAGAGCTGGTCTGTATTATGTTTTATCTTTCATCTGCATAGCCCTGTTGCTGGGAATGTGTTCATTTTTCTCTTTTCCAGGTATTTAGAAATATAAATCAGTTTTGGCCTTACCCGTAGGATTTAAAACACAGACTTGAACAGTATAGCTATGAGTTAATTAACATGAATTGGAGGTAAAGGATGAATATAAAATGGAAAAGTTCAATGTGGTAAAAATAACATTTTAATAAATTTTTGCATGTACTAAAAATTTATTTCAAGAAGCGTGAAGATTTATTTCATTATATTGTAGTTGTCTTTCATTAGAATTCTCAAATATACGTGTCAGAAACATACTCTCTTCACTGCTTTTCAAATACAGTGGCTTAGGTTTTACTTTTTTCTTTTAGATAACATGGAGTTTAATACTAAAGTCTGTTTTGCTGAAACTCTTTGGAAAGATTGAATATTTCTTAGTAGACAAATAAAATGTAAAATAAGGTCTTTCTAATAATCCAGCATCTAGAATACTACTGAAATCCACAGTAAAATCTTAGGTAACTATTTCAAATATTAAGTGAAATTTGGGTCATTTAATTTTTACTCAAATGATTTTAAAAATTGACTTTTAGTATGCTTTTATGGTTAAATCAATCCCCTTAGATATCCATCAACAAGGTACAGGCAATGAAGCTTTCCTCTGACACTGATTCATTAGGAAAGCTCATTTAAGGAGTTCAACATCTCTCACTTGTCAACACTGAGATAATTATGCGCTATTAATTCTCATGTCATTTCAAAAAATGCTATTTTAAAACTATTCATTTCATCAATCCTGAGAACTAGGATAAGGTAGACAGCCTGCTGTAAACCAATTTATGATGTGATTACATTGCTTTATTCCTGCAATGCAGGAATCAGAAAGTTGATTTAATGTGAATACAGCTTTTGAAATGTTTCTTACTTCATTTTAAGAGATGAATATGATTAGGCAACCTTGAGAGGACAAAGGAGTTGATGTAGAAGAAAGAAGCTTTAATTTATTCTGCCATTTGCAGAATCAAGGTGGTGGGAGGGGAGGGCTGAAGGAGAAAATCAGGAAATGGTAGTTTTCTTTGTCGTTTTATCTAAATGAAGCTTTTGTGTGTGTCTGCTCTCAGCATATTATTAACTGAGAATTAGAGTTGTTTAAACTTCTTGGCAATGACCATCTATGGAGAACTAGAATATGAATTGTTTTCAAAATAGAGGACTTTTGTTGTTTAACTACTTAAAGTTTCTTTCAAAGGAACAATTTAAAATAAACCAGGGATCAATATATCATGGTAGATATTCAGAAACACTGAGTTCAATATCCTGCCAAGTATATAATAAGTGACATTCATTAATCTGCAGACTTTACATAAATGTTATTGCATAAAATTTCAGTTCTTTTAACTTATTTTTAATTTTTTTGGACCTTATAGAACAATTGTCAAGATAATTTTCAGCTTTTATTTTAAAGGCACATCAATTTACAGGAGATACTTAGTTTTACAAAGACATTATAATATGGTTTTATTTTTAAGCACCTTGTTTAATAAAAGATACATGGAAATAGTTTGTTTATGAGACTACTCCCCCACATGCAGTCATATGCTTCTGTTGATTTTATTTTATGGAGTGTGTGTATGTGTGTGTGTGTATAAACAAAAAGATTTTAAAGCTACAGTTTTGCTAACCCCAAGGATCAGTGATGAGGTCATAAATGAAGTATTAAATGTTGAGTCTGATTGTGTAATGACCTAAAGAAAAATCAGACTCTTACTTGTTGATCCTTGACTTTCCAGGCTGCCTTATTACATTGTTTCAAGCCCTAGGTAAACTGACTGGCACACAGGTGTGCTGGACTTCTGCATAAATGGATTGTTTTTCATCATGTTTAAAATGATTTATAGTTTATGTATAAATTTCCTGCTGTAGTAGGTTTCATTCTAGTGTTGACCCACTGAGCCAAAGTTTTTTAAAGAATGCATCTCAAACTAAAAAATTATTTTTAAGTTACTTAAACCTCTTACTTGTGATTCTATCAAAAATATGATAAAAGGTCCATTTGAATTCTTAATTCTTGCCTTATATGCAGTTGTTAAATATTATTGTATAGGGTCATTTCCAAAAAAGTCCCTTATTATAGTATCTCATTTAAGCAGTGCTTTTAAGCAAACCAATAGCTATTTTTCCTGTTCATTTTAATTATAATCATAATGAATTTTGATTTTCTCGCCAACTGACAGTAAAGAAAAAATGATGTAAGTCATTTTTAAGTTTAATTGGTATATCTGAATTGATATTAGTCCTCAGATTTTAGTGATTAACATCACTGATTTCTTTGTTCAACAAGTTTTTTTTTTTTAATTGATCTTTGAAGGAAGCCAGAGCCCAGTGTTACAAACTAGAACAATTTTAGACACAGATTCTGCTGTTTAGAAGCTTGTGTTTAGTTGGGGAGACAAGCTATAAATACATAAAATAATTCATAGCAACATAATGTCATGAGACATTTAGAAAAGGAAAAATTAGTATAGATTGGAGTGATTGTTTGCTCATCAAAAAGATGTGCCTTGAATTGGACCTTGAAGAATGTATAGCACTTGTAAAATTGAGAAGAATGGAAAAAAAAATAAGATGTGTGATTGATATAAGTTTATCATGTTCAAGGATGGTTAGAACATGGGTCAGTCTCAAGACTCATACAGAATCAAAGTTGGGTTTCAAAAAGAGACTAGGAAGAAGGAAGAATGAAAGGTATATTAATAGTTAATAACTACTATTTGCTAGGTATTTTACTTGAATTGTACCACTTAATTCTCAAAATAAAATCCTGTAGTTTGATGTTGTGATCCCAATTTTGTAGCCAGGGAAATCAAATCTTAAAATCTAGCTGAAGGCACCAAACAAGGAAGCGGATTGAGTTCAGATGTGAATAGTCTGGTCTTTGTGTTATCAAGGGTTTCCACTATTTTGCTTGCACCATACTAAAAATGATGGGCAAAGCAGACATTGTCCTGCTGTTTATGCAAATTGAACATGCTCGAAATATAATTTATCTCTTTATTTCTTCCCAATCAATTTCTTCCAACTTATTTTTATTAATGGATTCGTTATTCTCCCAGTAAGTCAGACTTAAAACATTGGAGTCATTTTTATTCTTAAAGTTAGCTTTTATTTCATATATAATGTTTGAATGAAAAATTGAAGAAAATATGGACCAAGAATAGATCATACATTAAAATGTTTATCCTTAACTATCTGTTACTACAGTAGTCCTACATTACTGATGATCTGCAGTATACTGTATATACTAATCATGTTCCACAATTTACCAGATATTATCTGTTCAGGGTTTCAGCATAATATCTAGAAAGAGTTGATTCAGTAATCTCATTTTAGCCTATATTTTGTCATAATTTGATAGATTTTTTGGCATGTATTTTTTCTCTATATTTCAGCATTTGAGTGTATATTGATTTCAATTAATTTTTTCTTCTTGTGATTTTTTTCTCTTCAGTAAGATTCTGAAAAGGCAAGGATGATATTATATACTTCCTCAAAGTCTTCCCCACCCTTTGCTCATCAGCTGGTAGTCAAAATGTATCTACTAACTTACAGTACCTGAAATGATCTGAAACGCATTGATATGGAAGACATTCATAGCCTTTTTTCTATTCCAGTGGCTGTATATAGCCAATACCAACCATAAGTTAATCCTAAACCATGGGGTAACTTAATAATATTTGTAAAGTGGTTGACAGAATCTTTTAATGGACAATGAAGAGCTCTTCAAAATATGTTGAGGTACCATTGTTTCTGTGCACTCCATCACTGGGTCTGGTTTCATGAGTTCCATTCTTTGATCAAGAAACCATTTATAGTAATGTCTAGATACTGGCAATTCTTTGGGGCTTAGGGATGAAATTTAAGGGATTATGCTTCCAAGTATGAGCAACTAAGACCCTACTGGAATTCCCTCCCCCTTCCCTCTGCCAAGAGCAACAGCTGTAAAACCTGGACAAAATACAAACCAACTGACTGAAGGAACTGGAGGGTGACAAGAAGCAGAAAGCCTGGTGGCAAGTGCATCTGACTTGGGGGAAGGGAGATAGGGAGCTACAGAAGTGAGTTCAAGTGTCACTGGCTTTTAGCTTGAGGCCAAGTCTGGTACCTGTGTGTGCATGAGGTACAGGGGACAGCTCTCAGTCTTTCTGGTCAGGGGGCCCAGAAAAGTAAAGCCCTTTGGCTTTGGGAACAGCCGTCCTTAGGAGTTGGCCAGGTCCTCGTGCTCCTGTGGTGGTTCTTGAGTTGGAGGCAGCAGAGTTAGCATCAGGAAGACAAGAAAAGCAAACTGCTAATGGCAAAGTGCAGTGAACCAGCCTGCCTATGCCCTTGTAAAGGGCTCCATCACAGCCCACCAGCGACACGCACTTAAATCTCAGTAACAAGGACTGTGTAATATGGCCACCAATGGTTGTGAAATGTAGTTTTTAAAATCTAGGCACTCTGTTACCCCCAGTGATATCAGAGTTCTATTAACAAAGAGGGAGAGACTAGGCAACCAGCAGGATTTGCCGTAGTTAACATGCTTTGTATTTGCTGATCCTCTTCAGAAACCCACTGCCACATCTGCTGAGGTGTTTGAGCAAGGATGAAAAGCATCCGTTATACATCAACAAGACACTGACTTAACATATATGTAAGTCTAAAGATATGTGCCAGTCAGGTTCCCGGAGTCTCCTCTGAGTGCCATTCCCAAGGGAAACAGGTGAGGCCGCTGAGGAAAGTATGTATGTGTCAATCTCTGTTTTCTTCATGGCTCAGAGGTCTTAAAATGACTTCTCTTCCCCAATCATGAGCTCCTGACTTGTGCTGTGATGTGAGAGCACCACTCATCCAATAGAATACATAAGAGGGGATGAAATGGGACCCAGGGATTTTTGTTTTTAACAAACACCCTTTCCTCAAGAAATGGTATTATCAAAGTATTAATAATTACTAAAACTAGTTAGTTATGCAAAGATTGATTCCATAAACTTAATTAAAAGCTTTCGAAGTTTCTCAATAAGTTTGCATTGAACGTCAACAGAAGCCTTAACTATTGCTTGAATAGATGCTTCCCAACTTTTTGTTGCCATAGCATACATAGAAAGTACAACTATTTCTATTTTTCCATTTGTATTGTTGTTTTTGTTTAATTTTCTATTATAGAAAATTTAAAACATCTTTATTATCAAAAACTTGAAAGTTATACAGAAGTTAGGAGATTAACATGATGAACGCTCATATACCAGTCCCCAACTTTAGCAATTATCATCTCATATCTGACCTTTTTCATCTATGCTCTCAATCCAAACATTTGGATTCTGAGTTGAACAATTTTTTTTCTTAAATTTTAAGACAGTGGAACATAATTGAATACTAATTTTATATTAAATATTGTCAATATTTTTAGATATGTAATGGTATTTTCGTATTCTTTAAAGGAGTCCTTACCTTTTAGAGATACATTCTGCAATATTTATGGGTTACATAATGTAATGTCAGCGATTGGCTGAACATCTTTTTTAAAGTCTTTCCCGTCACAAATCATTTGAATAAACAATTCAGGGAATTCCGTGTCTAATTTCCTCACAAACAAATGAATGCTCTTCCAAATGGCCTTTCCATTCCCTGTCACTGAAGCCCAGTCAGGGGCACAGGAGAAATCTACCCACCTTTAAATCAGAAGTTTCAAGAGTAAACTCACAAGGGAAATGGGCCCTGAGCCTCCTTTTCTTCTTCCTCTTATAAGCATGGCCTTTTCTCATATAGGCAGAACCACATCTTCCTAAGGATTTAGAATGGATTCCTTGGCCTCAAAACCAAAGATTTTAATGATCTAGCACTCTAATTGTTTTCCAAATTTTTTTGTTTGCGTGATACTTAGCAATCATTATTACTAGGATATATTTTGTCTTTATTTTACTCTCTTTCTCTTTCTCTCTCTCTCTCTCTCTCTCCTCCCTAGAACCTGCTCCCTTCCTCCCTCCTGCCCTCACTCTAGCCTTCACTCCCACAGGCATGTGTTTTCTGTAATCAATTCATATGCAGAAGAGAGAAAATAGCATTTACTGAACAACTGGTGCCAGACTTCGTGGTTAGAAAGATAGATGCTCATTTTTCTTCAGAGCAGCCATGCATTCTGCATATTCCAGTTGTACAAAAAGTGGATCTTAGACTCAAGGAGGCCACAACTACCTCAAAATCAGCAGTTAATAGCATAATTTGGACTGTAGATTCTCTGACTCTAAACACCATTACTTCCAATTTTACCATGTTTTACTATTAATACTTTTTAATATTCCTAAATATTCGTTGATGTCTCTTTAATTTATATAGTTATAACATGTTTTATAACTCACGTCCAATTAACGTTTTTTTTGCTCAGATTCAGAATTCATTTCCTAAAGTATGATAGATCATTGGAAGTTGCTCTGACTCAACTTGGCATTGTTCTCTTTAAATGTACAAATGATATGGCTAGGTAATCAAGAAATACCTATTTCCAAAGGTCAGAAATAATACTGAACACTGTAGTTTTAAGAAAAATTTCCTGTTGAATTGATGAAGCAATGAATGGGAAAAATATTCTATTATGAGTAAAGACATAGAATGTTTTTACAGGTCTAATTTTACAAAGAAAGTCATGTCCTGGCATTTTTTAATGGGGCTATAAATTTAGTAATATTTAGTGGCAATAACAGGATGTTAAATATGACTCTTCATTCCTGAAATTTTAGGTTTTCCTAATGACAGTTGCCATTACTGGGAGCAACCAACCTTGAGAGTGTATTTAACTTAGATTTTGAAGTAATGCTTGATATGACTTCAATTTCTGTGACCCAGAAATATTGACGTGCTAATTTTCTGAGTTAAAATTTTCCTTTTATGTTTTTGTCCTTGCTTAAATGGGCAAATGCTGGCTAAATGTCTTGGAGAATACAGTATTTTCAGGAAATGACAAGGGGTATTGATTTACCTTATTCTTCTTCCCTCAAGCAGAACAGCCATAAAATATGTTCAATTTCTTCTCATTTCTGTCTGCAGATTGCACTGACTTGTGCAGATGACGGTTGTGGACATGATAGGAGCATATTGACAGTTACGGGGGTTTGACTTTAAAGCTTTAGAGCTTAAAAGCATACTGACAAGTCCAGCTACCGCTTTATTCACTTAATTATTGTGGTGCTAAATTTATTTGTTAGTCATAAAAATGAATGTAGACCTGACATAGAAAATCCAGATAAGGACCATTCCTTTTGGAATAAAATTTCACATTTAACGTGAAACCTGCTTTGGAACTATTGTGGAAAACTTAAACTACTCCACATGTAATGTATTATTAAATTTCCAAAAAAATGTATCATTAAATGAAGTTAATTCAAATCCAGTTTAAAAAATTCTACACCAGATACTGATACTTCTTAAAGGATGAAAGGTTAAAATTTAACTTAATTTGACTTGTATATAATTTTCAACTACGTTGACTGTTCTTAGGTTAGTCACAGGTAAATAATTCTTCCAGGACTATAATTTCTCTTGAGTGATACAGTTTAATTTTGAATCAGTTTAAGTGGGTCTCTAAGCTTGGAGGTACCCATCTGCTCACTTGCTTCCAGGAGCACTGGTGCTAATGGGCAGTTTTCCAAAGGGCTGCCGTAAAAGACATACATCATGTGTGCTTATTCTTTATATTAATTCCACTCTGGAGGCCTCTTGTTCTGCCAGTTACCGTGATTATCCCCTTTATCTCTGGACTGTAGAATGAGGGAAGCAATCATGGGTAAGCTACTGACTGCAGCTATTGACAGAAATGCCCACCAGAACTCTGTATTTCCTCTTCTGTGTCTAAAAAACACCAAGTTGCTCCAATATTTATCCCTGGAACTGCACAAGGTCAATAGGCACATGTTTAAGAAAATGTATTTACTTTTTTTTCCTTTTCTTTATTTTTTTAAATTGACATACAATGTGTCAATTTCTGGTGTACAGCATAATGTCCCAGTCACGCATATATATGCACATATTCATTTTCATATTCTTTTTCATTAAAGGTTACCGTAAGATATTGAATATAGTTCCCTGTGCCATGCAAAAGAAATTTGTTATTTATTTATTTTTACATATTGTGGTTAACATTTGCAAATCTCAAACTACCAAATGTATCCCTTCCTACTCCCTTTCCCCCAGTAACCATAAGATTGTTTACTGTGTCTGTGAGTCTGTTTCTGTTTTGTAAATGAGTTCATTAGTGCCCTCTTTTTTTCTTTTCTTCTTCTTTTTTTTTTAGATTCCACATATGAGTGATATCATATGGTATTTTTCTTTCTCTTTCTGATTTACTTCACTTAGATTGATGATCTCCAGGTCCATTCATGTTGCTGCAAATGGCATTACTTTATTCTTTTTTATGGCTGAGTAATATTCCATTGTATAAATATACCACAACTTCTTTATCCAGTCTTCTGTTTATGGATATTTAGATGGCTTCCATGTCTTGGCTATTGTAAATAGTGCTGCCATGAACATTGGTGTGCATGTATCTTTTTGAATTAGAGTTTCCTCCAGATATATGCCCAGCAGTGGGATTGCTGGATCATATGGTAAGTCTATTTTCTCTTTTTAAGTATATTCAGAAATTTTTATATGTCATAATAAAAATTCATGTGCAGGTTGAATTAGCTGATTTATTCCTAATATTTACCTCCTGTTTGAATGATTCTGTCGGTCACTATGCACCTCCTCAAATAGCTCTTTTAAAAAGGCTGCAATTAAACTTTTATTATGCACCAAGTTTTCTGAGATTGGAATTGGTAAATTTGAGTATTTGGAGGGATCTGTGTGTCTGTAACCAAAGTTTCTTAAAAGCAAAAAAGCTAGTTATTGGCATCTCATATTTTGGTGATAGAGGGAAAGTCTAATGGGTGGAAATTCTCCTTTTTCATGTTGAGTCGATACGTTTGGGGAAGGGGCTGTTAGAGGTGATGATTGGGTCCAGTGCTGTTCCCATCACTCACATTTGTTGTGGACTGCTCTTGGTGCAGCTGCTCACTGTCAGCCCAAAACCATGTTAAGAGAAAAACCTGAAGATAAACTCTCATTACCCTTTATTGCCCAAAGCAGGACTGACAGCATGCTTCTTTGATTCTTACACTTTCATGGTGAATGTTTGAGTGGTTCACTACCTCATCTCTACTGAGGATGCAGCATTGGTGGCAGATGTTGTAAGATGATCAATATGACAAAATAGGTCAGAAAGAAAGACAAGATGGTACTCTAGGCAGGACCTTGTGGGACACATACATCTTACAGGGATAAATTTATGAGGCACATTAATCTCTTACCTGGAAAATAGATCGTCATCAGCAATAAGCTGAAAATGATCTACTTTGCAGTTGGTCAGTCTCATTCATTCATTGTGTGTTGATTCCTACAATTGGTTTACATTTCAGAAGTTGGTGCTTATTTTTCCCTGAGACAAATTAAATAAGCTTATTATTTCTGTGAATTTATTTCTGCTGAGGCCTGAGGCTGATTAAGCTTGAGGGGTTCAATGGATATTAGATGTTTGAACAGAGAGTGGGCATGACCAAAGAGCCAGTCAATAAGGCTGATTGAATATTAGACATACTTGTGGGAAAATAGAGTAGTTTTATGTCCAGGGTCCCCAGGACCACCCTTGGGTTCAGTTATTTGCTGGAAGTACTCACATAACTCAGAAAAGCTGTTATTCTCACAGTTATGGTTTATTACAGCAAAGGATACAGGGTAAAGTAAGCAGAGGTAAAAGGAGTGCAGGCATACCTCAGAGGTACTGTGGGCTCAGCTCCAGAGCACCCGCAATAATATTGCAAATATTGCAATAAGGCTACTCACACAAAATTTTTGGTTTCTCAGTATGTGTGAAAGTTATGTTACACTATACTGTAGTTTGTTATGTGTGTAATAGCATTATGCCCAAAAATTGTACATATTTTAATTAAAAATAACTTTGTTTCTAAAAAGTGCTATCATCTGACAACACAGTGTTGCCACAATGTCTGCAAAATGCAGTAAAACCAGGTGTGCCTGTATAGGGCAGAGCCCAGGTGAGACCAGGCGCAAACTTCCAGGTGTCTTCTCCCAGTGATGTTGTAGGGACGGAGCTTAATTGTCCAGCAATGAATTGTGATGACATTCATGGATTATTTTCAACCAGACAAGCTCACTGAGCTTTGGTTTCCAGGGATTTTGTTACGGTACGGTTTGTGTCATAGCATGGAACATCAGTATGGCTGACCTTAGTGGCTCCATCTCCACCCACTCCAGAGGTCAAACTAACTCAGGGCTCAAAAGTGAACAAAAACAGGTGTTCATCATAAATCACACTGTTAACATAAACTACATGGTATAGCCCAAGGCTCCAGGTATAAAAAGACACTTGGATATTCCAAGGGCTTGCAGGTTCTGTCCCAGGAGCCAGTCAAAGGTCAATCTTTTCTTCAGAGTGTGCAGAGATTCAACACTCCAGGCTTGCTGAGTTACACAGCATAGCACAAGTCTATGCTAATTAATGCACAGAGCAGTGAAATTTCAGTTCAGCTGTCTGTGTGAAGGGCTTAGAAACAAACAACGGTGATCACATAATGGGTAGAAACCTGGAAATAGACAAGCACTGGGGATGCACACACATATGATAATGGGTCACACTACAGTTACAGCCAAGGTCTCAGGGCCAGTATAGTTTGTAGACTTGAGCTGGGCTTCTGGTACCAAGAAACCAGTAACAACAGTCTTTGTAATTAGACATTCATTTCCTAAGCTGAGCACCTGGATCCTTCTGTGCTTTCTGCTTGAAGCCAGAATTAGGGGAGGACTGAGTGAAGAGCTGTAGTGATACTGCAGTGGAAGAGGAGGCCAAGAAACTGTAACAAACATCATTGTTTAGTAACCTCCATTATCTCAAAGTGATTAAAAAAAAAAAGTACTTTCACTGCCACTCATTGGTGCCTTTGAGGTAGAATCTCTCAAAATTTCTGCCGTAATTAATGTTAGCTATGTATAAATCTCTGGGCCTCAGTTTTCTCTTTTGTAAAATAAGGAGGAGTGACTCCATCATTTATGTGATTTCTTCTTTCTCTAATATTTTGTAATTTTATGCCTAAAGGAGACACTTCTATCAGATCTGTTTCTTAGCTTTTTCATGGTGTCTTCTTGTTTTCTTGAGTTTTCCTTTACCTTTTCCATCTTGGCTTGGCTGCTTCTGTTTTGCCAAGTAATAAGCATTTTTTATGGAAATATAATCATGCAGTATTACATAATCAAGTCGGGTGGGGACATGGTTAAGGAAGTCCCAGTTAACTGCAGCTGTGACTCTTACAGGACAGGCCCTGCAGTTTGGCTAAGGGACCATTAGCATGGCTCCTGGAGACTTCAGGAAAGTGAATCTCTGTTCTGGTTCTGTAGAGATGAGTTAGGTAAGTGCTATACAGGTATACAGGTTGAAAGAGATTGAAGATGGTGCATTAGGGCTATACTTGTTTCCTTCTTTTGTCTTTTCTTTTCCTTCCCTCTTTCCCTCCCTCCCTACCTCTCTTTTTCTCTCTCTCTCTCAACAGACGTTTACTGTGTGCCTACAGTGTACCAAACACTGATGTAAGTGAATGAAACAAAGAGAAATCTCCGCCCTCAAAGAGCTTATAGTGGACAAAGAGTAAAATAGACAATATAATATATCTTGATATTTTTATGAAGAAACATAAAAACTAGGAAGGAGGATAGGAGGTATGGAGTGAGGGGCATAAATAAGACTAGCCCTTCTATCTTTGGTGACGGCCTTCAATGAAAATGTTACCACTTATGTGCTTAAAAGCCCAGCAAGGTGGAGATCTAGCAAGAGTAAGTTAGGTGTGGTCCAAAGTACTTGCGTTCTCTTCTCCCTGTCCTGGTCCCTGAGACTGCTGCTGCTTCAGGGAGATGGGGCTGCCCTCCTTCCCCATTGCTCATAAATGGATTCATTTCCCATTGGTTATTTGATGAATTTTTTTTCCTGATAAATACTCATTTTGTACGTATAATAATTGAGAATAATGCAAGTAGAAGTAATTTATTAACTAGGAAACACTGAATACTTTCTCCCAAATGCTTTCATGAAAGAGGATTTTCCAAAATTGTTAATGGTTTGATAGCAAAGGTTATGGGTCAACTGAGCTTGAGAAACATGGGGGTAAGAAAGTTAAAAAAAGCAAAAAAAAAAAAAAAAAAAAGCAAAAAAAAGAAAAAAAAAAGGCAGGGCTTCTCAGAGCCTTTAGTAAGATAAAGCACATTTTGGTTCTGTAAGTATTATCCAAACTTCTTTAAACGTAGAACTTTTCTCCTTGGGATATCTAATGAGATGATTGTTCGGAGGAACACAGAATGGGAGATTGATTTAACCATACTGATTATTATCTTGAAATCTTGAGGGAAACCTTTTTTTTCTTTGGGACATACTTGTGAAATTATGCAAAAAGTTGACATTGCTGGCACTAATCTGTCATGCAGCCTGCTATATAGATGTGTCTATTATGAGATGGTGACATGTATTTTTAATTCACTGAAAAAAGTAATTAAGACATTTGGTGCTAAAACATCTTACTAAATTTATTTTAAGTGTGTACATTGAGAAAAATATTTTTACTTTTATAATTATCTGATTGAAATGTTCTAGTTATACATTTCTATGCCTTAAGTTATAGCAGTAAAGACTTCCTGGCAAAAACTTTTTATATATTTGTGAAAAGTTTCCTTATTTATAATCTGGTACTTGTCACATGTGGGAAATTAATAATATACTCACTTTCATTCTGGTGGAGTTCCTTTTGTTTTGAAAGAGGTCAGTAGGAGATTCCCCAGGTAAATGACTACCGTATTGCTATTGAAGCTCCATTTTTTAGGACATCATATCCTTCATGACCAAAAGTATTTATTGCAGCATGAAGGCATAACATTCAGTAACAGGAGGGAGATCTGGCGGTTATATTCTGTAACCATCGAGTTAGTAGAACTTGAAGTTTGGAATTATCAATAAAGAGAAACCAAAGGGTTTTTCAAAGATCCCTTAATTTCTGCACTTACTCTGTCTTGGAGCATTCCATTAGCAAAAGAAAAAGTAAAGATAGACATCTGATTCTACTTAGTTAGAATCTTAAAGGAAACAGAAACTTTGAAGATGTTGATTTCAAGTAAGGGAAGAAAGCGATACGTGGTTATGGAATCAAATTTCCCAATTAGACGTGTTGTCTGTTATCAGGAACTTTACGTGTTTACATGTTGTCTAAAGCCTCTTCTTTCTTAGTTGTTGAAAATTTTCTGTCTAATTGCTGAGCAGGTTGTCTCTGATGTAGTGATTTTGGTGTGGATTTCTATTTATTTTGTGTAGCATAAATGTAAAGTATCCTCCCCAAAGTTGGTTCCGGCTTGTTAATGAGTGAAAGCTATCCCTTTTCCATAATGATCCTTTCATGTAGAGTAAACAGGTAGTACTTTTAACTAAGAGGCAGAGAGCATCATTTTGGGAGCATGGGCTCTGAAGACAGATGGCTTGGGTTTGAGTAGCAGCTTCATTAATTTTAGTTCTGTGTCTGTGGGCAAATTACTTAACCATTCTGTGTCTGCTTGATGTTCCCATCCGTGAAATGACGGTAATAATAGTACCTATGCCACAGGGTTGTCATGAGCATTGTAAGTGTATTAATACATGCAAAATCCTTAGAGTAGTACCTGTCACATAGTAAGTGCTCAGCAAAATGTAGATATTATTATTTTTAGCTAGAGCAAGATTGCTTTTTACTGATACTGAGAAAGTCTCAATTTTACTTGAAACTTAAGTTGTGTTGAAGTACATCCTTAATAATATCAAGTGTATTTCCTCAAATACGGAAGGAAAAATAAATGTTCTGATCCGATCTAATATGAATGTCTTCCATTTAGAGGTAATAATACATCCTGTTCTGAGTCATCATGTACTCAGAATAAAGAGTTCTGACTTATGCCATCAGTCTGAAATTGGTGACCACACCCGCATATGCAAATTTGGCCCCAGAATATTTAGTTTTGGTTTTATCTTGTTTCTGAGATGCTTTTAAGAAGCAGAGCATGCAGTCGCAGGCCACAGGCTTGCCTTGCTCTACTGTCTTAGGCTCTTGCCTGATTTTCCCCTTTAGGCTTCTGAGAAGGGACTTCTGTTATTTGAGATGAATTTTTTGGAGTGGTCTACATTTTACCTGGGGGGCCTAAGCATATTGAAAAGGACCAGAAAAGATGGTGTTCTTTTTCCTGGAGACTTGTTTCTTCTCAGTTATAAAGACATTGGGATCCTTCATGTATTTCCTTGCTGAATAAATAATGCTGGAAACCAAAAGTTTTAGTGTTTTGATAGATGTCATAGTCCTGCCCAAAGGTTATTTTCAAAAAACTAATTCAGTAAACAGAGACATAATCATACCCATAGCATTGGCTATTTCAACACACAACAAAGTGAAATGATTTTAAAAGAATTTCTGTGTTAATACAACCGATAAAACTCTAACAATGGTTAGATTTAACCTAATAGGCAGTGTAAGCATAAGTGAAGAATGCCGAACTTTTTCTGAGGGGGGTGAGCTCTAGTAACTGGAGCTCTTTAACAGGTCTTAAATGTCCACGGATTCCTAGAAGTCTTTCTGTTTGACTTGTGCATTGAAGGCCCGTTGCCGTTAACGTCTTTCGATGAGAAAGATGCCCTCTGAGTGACGCCCCTGTCGTGAGCTAAGAAAGACCTATGAATTATTAATAACCCGCAGGGTTTCGGAACCCCTGCGGGAGTGAGAGCAGTGTGCTCTGTACAGCAGTTCTGCTCACCTGATCTTGACAAATTAGGAGCATCTAAAACACACTCCTGCGTGTTAATACAAGAAGTGGGGGAAAGGTGACTTGGAAATGGATCAATATTTAGCCCTTTGTAGAATCTCAAAAGGATAATAGTGAATAGTGTTTCTTCATAAATAACCGTCTCTCGTGTCTTCGTGGCTTAGTGCAGCAGCCTAATGCCTTTCTGTCAGGCTAAGTTTTATGGCTCAATTTCGGCTGTACTTGTTGAGAAACAACGAGGGGAAAAAAATAAAAACACAATTATAAAGATGCCTACTCCATAATCATTTAGTCCTGTTTATAGAACTTGATCCTTTTCAAGTGTATTTTTTTGCTGTGTATTAAGCTGATAGGTAACAAGAGCAAATAAACCTTACAGAAGGAGCGATTGCTTTATCAATAGCCCATTATTGTTTGGGACTCGACAGGAGGATTAGGAGTTGTAGCTGTGTTGATGTGTAAAAAATGGGATGCTGTGCTACACAAGGACATGGGTTTTATAACCTTCTGATTGGACCCTTCCTAGTTACTGAAGTTAAAACTGAAAACTTTGTTTTATGAAAGGTAAAGATTATTATATATTTATTAGTTACCTAGTGCTATTGATCTGTTACTCATTTTTATTAGGTAATTATCTAATACTGTAGGCCTATTTTTTCATTTCATTTGAGGTACATCATACAAATAGTGAAATACACAAATCTTATGTGTAGTGCTCAAGGAATTTTTCCATATGTATATACCCATGTTCTCACCCCTCAGGTTAAAATATAAAATACTTCTGTGAGGAAGGCTCCTTCGTACACTCTTCCAATCAGTAATCACACTGCAAGTGACTGCCCTCTGACATCCGTCCCCACAGATTGGTTTTGCCTGTTCTTGGACATCATATTAATGAAATGATGCATTGTGTTTTCTGTCTGGTTTCTCTGAGTCAGTATTACGTCTATGAGACTTACCCATTTGTACAGCAGTACCAGTTGTAATTTAGGTATTTACCTTATGGCTTGGTTTTTAATTCAGGCTGGTTATTTAAGTAAAATATTTGTCTGGTTTGAGCAGAGTAATTACAATAAATACCTTGATCACAGGTATGTATAAGTGCTTCATAACTGTTAGAATCATTACCATAATTTTTTGTAATCCAAATTTAGCACCAAATAATAAGTGTAGTATTAATATAGAGGTCTTCAAAATGTTCCTTTTCTGTTGTTCTGGCTAATCTAAGAGCAGTGTGCTCTCCATTGTATAAATTAATAAGACCTTAATATTCCTAGTTCCTTGTTGCTGGAGGTTGTAAATTACCATTCTTGCAGTCATGCTGAGAATCAAATTGCATTTGTGGGCCGGCAACACCTTGGTTAAGCCATCCCACTGGTATGATAATTAGAGATTCCTGCTAGGTTTGGCCTGTATGGAAAGTAACACAGGTGGGACAATTTGCATACATGTCTTCAATAGCAAATTGTTATCGTTTCTCAGGAGACTGATTTTGTGTTTAGCATAGATTGTTCATAATCAACAGTGTGATCACTTTTCCATCATTTTAAGATACATAACCTTGGCAATATCATGATCACATTAAAAAGAGGCATGACAATTTATGAACATTACCTTAAATTTATCCGGCTTTATCTCATCTCTTTCCCATACAGAAAAAGTGTAAGTAAACTAACTGTTCTTCTAGAAAAGATTCTTAAGATGATCTTAGGAATATAGCTTAAGTCCTTCTCCACACAGCTTTAAGTCTTCCTTTCTTTTATCATATTTTGTGAAGGCAAATTACCTCTAGTCAGTCAACAATTTCCATGAACTGCCAAATAGTCAAGGCCCTCTTCCAGCACTGATTCAATGTAAGTTACTGCCATAGACTGAATTGTCCCACTGCTCCAAAATTCATATGTTAAAGCCCCAGCCCCCTAGTGTGATGGGTCTTTGGGAGGTAGTTAGGTTTAGTTGAGGTTGTAAGGATGGGGCCCTCATGACGGGATTAGTGCCTTTTTAAGAAGAAACACCAGAAAGGTTGCTCTTTCTCTCTCCCCCACCACGTGAGGACACAGTATTCATAACTAGTCATGTGCTCAGATTACTGCAAATGTTCACGGAAACTTTATAGTGCACACTTTCTGTGAGACAGTCTTCATGGCATTGTAATTAGTTATCACAGCAGCGCCATGGAGTTGGTGTCATCATACCCACTTTAAGTTGAGAACATTAGTGCTCAGAGTGCAGGCTGCCCAAAGTCCACAACTAGTCAGTGGCGGGGCTGATCTGAACATGGGCAGGAGGAAGTCAGAACTGCTAACTTACCGGTATGACAGATACAATTTATATAAATTGCAGATCTTCTTTATTTTATATCATAAATCTATTTATAAAGGATATTATGTCTAAATTAAATTTTAAGCTACATTTGAAAAGTCTCAAGAATTTCTATTTAATGGCACATTTGGTAAAGAAATACTTATTCTCTTATTTATATTTTCACAGATTTGTTTGTTCATATTCCTAGTTATATTTAAAGGGAGGTTATCCTGCTGTGGTTTGGTTTTAAATCATAGGTATTTTGTTCTGGTTTTGTTTGAAATGATTTACCTTATTAACATTGATCAGAGTTTAAAATAAGTAACCTGCTCCTTGTGTCATGCTCTGAACCACCACTATAGCCACTCCCTCGATTTTACCTTCTTACTAGCCCCGTTGTCTCCATGATGAAACAGGTGTAAAGAATCAACAGAATTGGCAGTCAAATCCAACTCTTCTAACTCCAAGAACTAAACTTGTTTTTCGTAATATTCTGCCTCTCTAAATAGACACATTTTTAAGCCAGTGATTAAAGTTTGTACTCTTTAAGGATTATCCACTGGTACTAATTGTTATGGGAATAAAATTCCCCACTCAGGAACATTTTGTAACCTTTAAAAAATACCTAATTGTTGAATTGTGTAGAAAGCTATGGGGAATTGAAACACTTTTAAATGCATCTTAGGTCTTAATATTTATAGTTTATTCTGTCTCAATTTTCTTGGCTGAAGTGTTGAGTTTTAAATCTCAAGGGTGGAAAAGGCTGGAAAATCAGAGGATCTTGGCATACTTCAACAAAGATAATCAGCCTGTTGTGTTCACAATATGTCAGTAAAATACTGTCTGCATATTCAGAATGAAGACAGTCTATTAATTTTAAATTGATTGGAACATCTTCATACAATGATGAGGGTAAATCAAGAAAATTAAATAAATATTCTAATGAGAAATGTGTAATATGTAGTGGAATACCAGCTACACAAAATATTGTAGTAGATAAAACTTGCATTAATGATGAAGTGAATTGTATTCTTACTGCTTTATATTACTGCATTTTCTCAAAGAAAGATGTATGTTTTTTCACTCTTAAATATTTGTCTACTTAAATGATTTTGATATTAAGAAGTGTTAGTTTTTCAGAAGAATTTCTTCTTTCTTATCCTTTTTTACAGAAATTTTTAAAAGAAAAAAATTTAAATATGATTGCTAAAATTCTCTTTTTGTTTTCTTTGTTTCTGCCTCCCCAAGACAAGTCATTGTTACATTATGAAGAGGAATTTGTTTATTCTTTGGGAAAGCTGCCTTTTGGTGGAATTGTTCCATTTTAGGATGAATTATAGTTTTTTTTTTAAGTTCATAAACCTCCAAGAGACATGATTTTCATATGAATTTATTAGGCAATAGAAAAACACCCCCATGAAACTAGCCAAATATATAAAATAATGATTGATAGCTCATTTGCTACTGACCCAGGAGCCAGCCATGTTACAGTGTATTCCTTCCTGCAGGTTGGGCCCCATCCCTGGGCTGAGGTTGCTGGTTTAGCATAGACTAACCAGAGAGGTTGCACCTTTTGAATCATCCCTTCTCTGTGAGGTTGTGCAAATTATCTAGAGCAGCTCTTTCCAACAGAATTTTCTGGGCTGATGGCAGTGTTCTCTTTGCTGCTGGTACAGTACCCCCAGCCAAATATCACTATTGAGCACTTGGAATGTAGTTAGTGTGACTGAGGAATTATATTTTATATTTTATTTCATTTAGTTAATGTAAGTTTAAATGGCTGTCTATGCCTGGTGACTGCTTTCTGGGTCAGCAAGGCCTAGAAGACAGGCACCTCCCCTTCACTGCTGGAGAAGCATGAACAGATTTCTATTTCCTGACTCTTATTTAAAATATCAAATATTTTATATTTTTAAATAATATATGCTCATTAACATTTGTAAAATACAAGAAAGTAAAATAAAAAGAAAAATTATTATACTCTCATTGCCCCAATAAAATTACTGTTCAAGTTTTTGGTAATAGTGGATTTCTTCACACTGTTTTTGATTCTGTGAATCATCTTTAATGTAAGTTTAACTACCTTCTTTGTCCAGTTCTGTATCTGAAAATTGTATTTAATATTACAGGGTTAATACATTTTGTTTGCTAGGAGAGTTTAATACATGTGTAATGATTCACCAATTGAATGGAATATACCATATTTTACTTAATCAATTCCTTGTTATTGGATAGCTGGGATGTTTTTAATATATTGCTATTACACATCACACTGCCATGTGCATCTTCGAGTTTGAAGCATTTCCCAGATTTAGAATTAGTTTTTGAGAATTTCCAGTAGATTCAGAAAAATGAAGTTTACTGGATCAAAGGGTTTGAACATTTTAAGGCTGGTAAATATGTATAGCCAGATTATTTTTCTAAAATGTCATCATATATAAAAGTATTCCCAAGATCAACACTGGACATCCAGTACAGCTTTAAGTTTTCTTTAATTTCTGCCATGACAATTTTATTTCATGGTAATATTTTCCTGAGTTACATTTATTTTATAACTTACAAGAAGTCTTACAAGAGACTCTGTCCTTGGTAAATTTCTGTATTTTTTGCTGATATATTACTTTATCTTCCACCTTATTATTTTCTTGATGGAAGAAAAGGAAATAAGAGAGTCTTATATGTTGTTTTATGCTGTTAAGCAAGGAAGAATCTTTCTGGCTACTTTTAGAGTTGTTCAAAACCCTGTGAAGTTGAGAGACTGAATAAGATATTTTCTATGTTTTGCCTATTTCTTGTAATAACTTTTTGTTGTATTTGTCTTTATGCTTTTGAATAATATTTACTTGAAAGTGAGGCTGGATATAATGGTACCTTTTCCAATATTTATCACATTGTGGCTGCTGTGAAAACAATAATAAAGACAATTCAGAAAACAGTTTATATTAAACATCTCCTATTGTGCACTGGTAAAAAGAATTATTTTGGACATAGTGGTCAGAAAATGATTCACTGAAGATTGCTTTAAACAAAGCTTACAGATATAAACTTGAATTTATGAGAAGAATAAGGAGTGGTTATTTACTCTATAAAAATGTTGATTGTAGGTTTATTGCCAGTATAGTGAGCTTCACTAGTGAACTTGTTTCAATTTTTTAAAAAACTGATTTACAAGCCTTTATGATCTTATCTCTTACATTAAGTGAGTTTATTGAAATAAGCATTTTCCTGAAATGCCCTAAGACTAAAAACAGATCTGGTAGTACCTTTAAAAGATGAAAAGTTTATTTCTCTCTCATCAGCTTATCAAGGCTGCTCTGCTGAATTAAAATGCAGTGGAAATCAAATGTTGCATTTACTAGCTAGCTTTGAAGTTGTATGTCAATAATCTTGATACAGCAACATATATATGTATATATGTGTAGTAAATATACTTAATATTATTCTTCCTCAAATAATAGAAGAGAAAGCTAGTTGTATGCATTTGATAATTTTGAGAAAATAGAAAAAAAATACTATAAAAGAAAATAGGATCAGAAATAAGAAAAAAACTCTACATGGCAGTGATATTTTAACACTAACAATGAAAAAGAAATATACTCAAACAGTGCCTAGAGAAGGTAAAATAAGGGAGAATTTAAAATGTATACCCTTAACTTGCTGAGCTCAAGCCCTTAACCCATGGTTCCAACCTCACTCTGGGATATTACTCCTAAGAACCTTCAATTTTGAGGCATCCTGGGTAAGAGGCAAAGTAGGCAGTCCAACTGGGAAGCATCACGCTTACACCATGGTCCTTCTGTGGTAGACGTTGACACTTGAGCAAAGCATTTGAAAGCTTTTGAAAAAGGGTAATGGTATCAAATAATATCAGTCAAGATTTATCCTAAACTGTCTCCTGGGGTGGTTGAGACATAATACTGCAACTTCATCAATTAGGTGTGGTTACTTACCTCTGTTATAGAAGATATGCTTTAAAAGATACACTTTTTTTAATAAACTTTTTTTTAATTTACTTTTTTGTTACATGTTGTTTTAAAAATACACTTTGGAGATAGATCAGTTAAGTGTAAAAGTGGCTTTTCAGATCAGCATATGTTGTACTTTTTTAGACATATCAGTTGTGCCATTGTCTGATAATGTAAGTAACATCTACAGGCAGCATAGAGGTTAGACTGGAAGACCTTTAAGATCACTTTCAGATACAAAATAGTTATTTAACATCCATCCATATCTCACACCACATACAAAAATTAACTAAAAATGGATCGTAGACCTATATGTAAAACTTAAAACTGTAAAACTCCAGGAGAACATAGATACCATTCCCAGTGACCTTGAAATAGGCAAAGAATCCTTAGATACAATACCAAAAGCATGATCCGTAAAATCAAATAAAAAGAAAGAAACAGTTCTTCATTAATTAAGAACTTCCATTCTTCAAAAGACATCATTAAGATTATGAAAAGACAAGGCAAGATTGGGAAAAACGTACTTGCAAATCACATATCTGGTAAAAGAGTTGTATTTAGAATATAGAGTTCTTACAACTCAGTAAATAAGAAGACAACCTAGTAAAACATAGGCAAATAATTTGAACAAGTATTTCACCAAGATGAGATAGATATATATATATATATATATATATAGAATGTGTGTGTGTGTGTGTATATATATATATACATATATATATATATATATATATACACATGTATGTATATGGCAAATAATTACATGAAAAGATGCTGAACATTATTATTAGTTTTTAGGGAAATGCAAATTTAAGCTGCAGTGAGATGCCATTTATACCTATTAGAATGCATGAAATTAAGAAGACTGGTTGGTTATACCAAGTATTGGTGCAGATGTGGAGCAACTGGAAAGAAATCTCTTACACCTACACCACAGGTGGGAATGGAAATGGGAGAACCACTTTAGAAAAACAATTTGGCAGATCTTTGAATAGTTAAAAACACAGCTAATGTGTGACTCAGTCATCCCACTCCTGGACATTTACCTGAGATAAATAAAAGCATGTGTCCATATAAAGACTTGTACACAAATGTCCATAGCAGCTTTATTTGCAATAAGCAAAAATTGAAAATAATCCAAGTGCATGTCAACAAGTAAGTGGGTAAAGACATTTTGGTATATCTATACAATGGAGTACTATTCAGTAATAAAAAGAAATGAACAGTATATGCATGTAACAATATGAATGATTTCCAAAATCATTATCTGCAAGAAAGAAAACAGACAAATAAGAATATAAACTGTATGATTTTATTCATGAGAATTCCTGAAATCTTACTATTGAGACAGAGAACAAATGAGTCATGCCTAGGGAAAGGGGGATAGGAGGGCAAGAGCAGGTCTGGGAGGGGCAGGGAGAAGGGATTACAAAGTAGCAAGAGGAATCTTCTCAGGAAGATTTACTCCTCTTGACTGTGGTAATGGTTTTATGGGTGCATCCATATGTTCAAACATATCAAATTGTACACTTTAAGTATGTGCAGCTTATAGTGTGCCAATTATAACTCTCAAAAAAGCTTTAAAAATATAATCCTTTTAATTTGTTTACTTAGATAAGGCTTTTTTCAAAGAAATTTGCAAGCTAGACAATACTGTCTGAATTGATGTAGGTATAAATGTGAATCTGCTTGACAATTGCGTTTCACACTCTCAGTTGCCACCATGACTTTACAGTCACATAAATCTATTACTGTCTTTCTCCCACTGACCTTCCTTCTAAACTTTGCCACCTCTCCTCTTTGACTGAACCTAGCTAGCTCTCTTTTGGTGATGCTGCTCACCTCCAGTGCTCTCGTAGCTGCTGCACATTCTGTTTCATCTCCTCTGCTGGTGGTCACATTGTGGGGTTGGCTTTAGGTTTTCCAGTACTTCTTCCAGCATACCCTACAACCTCCCTTGACTCTTTAGTAATCTTTTCACACTATGTGTGCTGTGTGTTAGACACTGTGGAGAGAAAAATTATTCACCTGCCTCACAAACTGGTTGTCAGTAACATTTTACCTTAGTCAAAGCTCAAAAAATATTAATCTAAGTCACTTCCTTTTCTTTCTCTTCATCTATTGAGCAGGAGGCCCATCCTCATGGTTATGGAGGACTTCATCACCTCGTTGCCCACCCCTTTTCTGCCTTGATTCTGAGGCGCTTCTTGGGGAACTTCAGGGCTTACATTATTGACCTGTCAAAATCCTGGCCAGACACTTCTCCTGCAGCGGTCTGATTTATTATGCTATTTTTCAGAACTGACAACTCAGAAATCTTAAACTTGGCAAGCCCATTCTCTAACAATAAAGTTTTATTTTTTCACCTCTGCTATTCCTTCATTTTCGGTAAGTCAGATATCAAAACTCATCAAGACATCTCTTCTCAAGAGTTGTTTTATCGTCATAATCAGATTACCCTTCTTGACACTTCCCTTTCTAAAGGCTTTATTTCATTATGGTCAGTGGTTTCATTTTTGCTCCTTCAGCATTAAACATTCACTAGAATCCACAACTCCCCTTTTTCTGTAACTTAGAATGGGTGAAAGTTCTCTTTTGTATTTCTGTGGCTGAAGCCTTCCACTCTGCATATGAAAAGCTTGGACTTCTGGCATTCTCCTCAATCTATCTCAGAAGAAAAACCTTTCTTATGTGTTGCTTCATTTTATCTCTTTCCCTGCTGATTTGCAAGTCCAGGTTTTCATAATTTCAATAATTACTGCCCTTGTGGCTATTTCTAGACTTTCTAATCCAGTAATCTTTCTGTATATGAGTTGGTACTATACTATTATGATTTTATAATATGCTTTGATATGTGTTAGGTCAGGTTCTGCTTTCATTATTCCTCTTTAAAAAAATAGCTATTCTCAGATTATTCCAGATGACTTTAGGGTAATGTTATTAAGCTTCCCAAAATTGTATTGCAGTTTTTGTTAGATTGCATTAAATCTACAGATTAGAGAATGAATGACTTTAACCAAATTATTTCTCCCATTCAGACACATATTTCTCTCTATTAATTAAGGCGTTTCCATTTATCCCTTAGTATATCTTGCAGTCTTCTTCACATAGGTTGTGCTTGGTCATTATTGTAGGTATTTTATACTCTTTATTGATAAGTGGCATTACTGTGGTTTCCTTCTGACTGTAAATGCTCTGTACATGTGATTTCACCCAGTCCTATAAATTTGGCTATCATCTATACATAGGTTACTTCCAAATCTACATTCTGAGCTACAGTGCAATGTTTCCATTTTTTCTGTTGAACATCACCCTTTGTGTTGCAAGGCTATATCCAATTCAGTGTATTTAAAAATAAGCTCTTCTTTCTCTGCCACCCCATATTGCCCTTCCTCTGTTACCTCCCTTAATTAATTTTATACCTGCTCTAGCAACATAACATTGAAACTTGTAATCCCTTTGACTGCCCTGTCTACCAGTTCTTTTGATTGGACCTCGTAGTATTTCTTGTGTCTGTTTTCTTCCTTCCAGCCCAACTGTCTTGTCTTGTTCCAGCCTGTATTATTTGTTCTCTGAGATTGCTGTAATGGCTTCTTTCTTTATTGGAGTTTTGGCCTCTAGTCTCTCTTCCTACTCTCTAAACCCAGTCTGTCTTCTGTAGTGGTTGTGGTATCTAGAACACTGATGTCATAATGGGCCCAAGATGACTCTGCTTTGCTTATCTGATGAATCCCAAATAGCATGACTTAGCCCACAAAATCCTTCAAAAATTGACCCCGACATAATATTACATTTTGTTTTATGGCACATTTCCGCCAGCATCATATTATTCATCTTCCAGCCACTGTCTGCATCTTGTATATTCCCAAGCCTTGGTTTTGTAAGTTCTGTGGTCCAGTCTGCCTGAGATGACTTTCCAACACCATTTCCCTATCTTGATACACTCTGACTTCTCTTTCATATCCCAATTTCTCTACCACTTTTACTGTAATGTCTTTTCTTATTCTCCTGTATCCCGTCCATCAATAATTTATAACGTCCTCCTCTCCCATCGAGGAGCACTGTGTATACCTCTTTGTGCTACACATCACTGAGTCACTATTGTATGTTGGTACTTCTGTTTTTTTCCATTTCCATGAAGCTTTTGAAGGCATTAACTGGGCTTCAGTTAACTGTGTTTTTAACATAGGTCCCGTTAATATTGAATCTATGAAATAAATTCAGCCTGGAAGAACTGAGGGGTATCTCTTGCATGCAGCCAAAACTATAATGTTAGATATAATGGTATTTGGCACACATTGAGCTCTTACTGTGTTCTGACACCATGCGATCAGCACAGAGCTCATGTTAATCTTACAACCCTATGGCGATGTTACCATAATAGTTCTACAGGTGGGGAAAAGGACCCCCAGAAAGAGTGAGTCATTGGTCTCCTTATAATGCTAATACCTGGTGAAGTCATGATTTGAATCCTGTTGGCTTGATTCTAAGAGTTTTAACTTTTAACCACTGTCTTCTGTTGCCTCACTTACAGCATATTGTTGCCTGAAATGCAGGGCAAACATACGACTGATTGATTGTTATGAGCTCTGGTTTCCAATTCTGTGGTTTTCCTCCTTTGCTCTGTATGGTTTGCATGTGTTTCCCCTCCTTACTTGTATTTACATTTGATGTATCTTCTTTAAAGTACAAAATTTAAAACTGATTTATCAAAATTTCCAATCACAGTTTTCGTTTTTCTTTGCCAAGCGGTTAATGCACAAAATAAAAATGAGGGGTTCAGAGATTTTTCTCCTTACCTTAGTTTAGTCATATTAATTTTACTGGAAAACCAGTATCGTAAGTCTTCAGTCAATTTCTTCACAATGGAATGTTTTTGGTTATTTAAGTGAAATTTCAAAGAAACAATATTTCGGTTTAGAAAATTAAGTCATATTTTAAGTTATATTTTTCTTTCTAGTAACAACACCTTTCAAGAGTTGTTTGGGATTTTTTTCTTTGCTGAGAGTAAGCCAAATTACAGCGGCAGTGATTTTCCCAAGATAAAATGCTTAACTCTACATTATGTGGAGTCTCCACCACATCAAATTTAAGTCTTTCTCCCTGATTTTCTGGGGTTTCCAGCATCTGGCCCTGCTCTGGGCCAGCCCATGCTCCTATACAGAACCCCCCAACCATACATGCCCACCAGGGTCTGCCTAGATGAGCAGCCTCCCTCTCTCTCACCTAAGTCTCCTCCCCTCTTGCTCCCACCTGGCCCAATCTCTGTTAATTCTTCAACTATGTAATTTGACATTTGATTATTTTCTACTTTTTTTTACCGTTCTTAAACTTGTATGTATATTTTTCTCAGTCCCTGCTAGTGATAAGTGCACAGCAGAGATTCAATAAGTATTTCTGTTATGACTGACAAGTTCTTCTATGATTTGAAAATTTTTATTAATGCACAAAGTTTCTAAAGGCTTGATTTTTCCCTTATGGAGTAATTTATAATCCTGAGGGGATGCTGGCTTACTATATGTTCTCATCAAAAAGATCGTGTCCCTTCTTTAGTGTGCCTGTAATTTTTCATCAATAAGCACTATAATGAAAAGGATATTATTAGAAGTGTATTTGAGTCCTGTTTCTTCCATTCACTAGCTTTCTAATGTTAGATATGGGGCCTGATTTTCTTTATCTGTAAACGAATTGGATTATCCTAGCTTGTTCCTAAGATTCCTTACATTACTTTGAAATGGCATCACATAGATTCCAGAGTGTGTGTAGTGTCCCGATGTTGATGGCTTGTATTCTGTTGAGCATAACCAAAATAGAACTTTCATTTTTAAGACTTAGTTTGCTCATAGATTAATATTTGTATCAGACAGATAATGTACATATTGACTACTTATAGATTTTAGCTTCAAAACATTTTGGTTCAGCTGGTTGCTTCAGAAAACCCGGTGATTCTTTTAAATGCTATAAGAAAAAAATCATAAATGTTATGTTTCATCTCATGTTTTCCTCCTTAGCTTTAATAATCTTAAATTTTTTTTCTCATTTTTCATCCATAAAACCCATATCATTGAAGCAGGAAGCTTAGATGAATGTCGAGTTTTCTTTTTAATTCAGGTCCCAGCATTCTGTCTGGGTAAGGTATAAGAACTTGACCTCTTTGTGTGACTCTGCTGAAGTATTTGTCCCCTACGAAAGCCAATACAGTCAGCAGCCTCGGCATGGATAAAGAGCTGCATAAGGTTGTATTTTAGTGGCAAGGCTGTTTTGTGACCATGTTCTGCAGGCAGACTGGAGGTGACAGTATTATTTACTTTTGTTGCTTGGGGTCAAAGAGAGAATAAATTGCTATTGATTTCTGAGACATTGCAGTGAAGGGTCTGAATGCCTTCAGAAGAGCTGGGTGGCAGGACAGCCAGTGATGGTACAGACTGCCTTTGAAAATGAAAATTCATTTTCTTGTCATTGTCATAAAGATTTTTTTTTTCATTCTTACAGCCGGTTACAAGAAAATGTGGCAGTGGGGCTGTTGCTATTATAAATGTTTTCTATCCCCGAAAGAACAGAATTCAGCACTTTTCACCACAGTCTGAAATTGATAAATAGAGTTCTGTGTGTACACTTGCATACACGTAATAACCTGGACTTTAAAGTGACAATTCTGTTAGTATATTAACCACTTTACCAAGGACACTTTTGGGTTTTGCAAATGTTTGGCAGCACAGAGGAAGGAAATTTGGTTCTTATTTTGTTTTAACTTATAAAAGGGGAAGTGCTTGAAAGTGATGTTTTTGCTATCCTTGGTGATTTCTTAATTGAACATCCAGATGTAACGGTTAAATGCACATTTTTTTCAATTTGGAGGGTAATGGAGACATTCTAAGTATGTCCATACCCAATGCCCCATTCCTCACCCATATAATCTTTTACAAAATGATTAATCCTTGGAATATTTAGGATCCTTCTTTGTGGTGCCACCTGAGGGACAGATATGAAAGGAGTAGCTGAAGGTTAGCTCACACCACCTACTGTCTGTTATGTTTCTTAAATCAATGGTGCACTCCCAATTTAAGAGCCTGGGAAGACTCTTGCTTTCAAGTATCTGTTTTGGGAGGTGAAAATTATTAGCATCCAGAAATTCACTGGTGTAGGTAAAAGTAAGAACTAAGTATAAGGCTTGTAATGGCATAGACTGGGAAAGGGAATGCAAGTGAGAGCAAGTTCCCCAAATTAAGAAGTAGAAACTTACGTAAACAACAAAGTGTTGAACTTGAATGTCTTAATTGTCAAGTTTAGCTTACTCTTCAGACTTCTCAATAAATAGACCTGCTTAAAACATAGTATTTTTGAATGGAGGATTTGTGACTCAAGAAGACACAACTGTTAATGTTTTCAGCTATCTTGTGTCTATATAAGCATTTTGTATTTTCCAACACTTTGTTACTGTTAATCCATTTAGCTGTGAACGTGTGTAAAAAACATGTTTACTTGAAAAAAGATGTCAACACATTTTTTTAGCTTCACAACTAGAAATTTCAGGCTTTTAAGGCAATGATAGGGTGCCCTTTCCTGTGGAAAGGATGGCATAGTAGGAAAAAAAGCACATACTTTAGTGGTTTAGAGACTTGAGTTCAAAACTCATTTATTCCAGTTTCTCATATAAGTTGGACAAATTGTTTAACTTCTCTAGACCTTGGTGTACCAGGTTCTAAACTGCCGAAAATGGAAATGAAATCAGCATTGTAAGTCAAATCACATTGTTACCATCATCATCATCAGCCCTAAGTGAAGCATGTGTTGTTGAAGACGGGGGAAAATGCAGCGGAAAGGATCTGTTTCTTGTATTCTCACTTTAGGTTTCCCAGGGCCTGTTATGTATTTCTCATTCTATAGTCTTGGATCACCCTAAGCTGTCAATTTTGACCATTAGGGTTTTTCTGTAAGTTGACAGACTTTGGCAGGGTTTGAGGAGTTTAAAGAAATGCTATTACCATCCCCTTCGGGCTGGTTATTCCTGCCTTTCAGCCTCAGGTCCCAGAAGCTGGTGCCTCCCACGTGCTGGGCCCAGGCCTCGAGGTCTCAGGATGCTGCACCTGCAGCCTGCACCTGCACTTCCCAGCACACCACTGCCTCAGCCCTTGAGCTCTGTGGGAGCTTGCTGGGTGATGACTACAGCCATGGCTGTTTGCCCCTTTGTTGGTCTGACGGTGGATGGTTCTGCTCCATCCACAGGCATCTAGTGTTCCCTCCTCTTGCCTCCTGCCTCCTGTCGCAGGGCTGGCCCCTCGCTGTTCCCCTTCTGTAGCCTCTCTTCTGCTCCTAGTCCAGGTCCTCAGTTCAGGGCCTTTCCTGGCATGGCTGGCTCTTGGCACTCCTGCAACTTCAAGTCCTGTGTTGATGGGTTCTGTTTATTCTACTGATGCATTAATGAGAATAAGATAAAGTTCGTTTTTGGTGTTACTACATGTGATGATATGCTTTTCTGATCTAAATTATTCTTCTCTTTTTCAACCATGCCCTCTTTTACAATAAAATTTCATATTTTAATGTTATAATTATGAACTTTTTTCAGTTTCTAAGTATAACTTTCTATTAAAATATTGACTAGATATTTTGGTAAGTCTTACAGAAGCTATATATTCCTTCCTTCGACTCCTAACCCCAGTTGAAAATCATTACTCTAATTGTGCAGAGAATGTATTTTTTGTCATTACTTTAATCATCATCATCATAAGATTAAACTGTGGGCAATATATGACATTACTCTTAAAGGGAAATTCAGTTTTTTCCTTCTTTTGCCTAAGATTTATCCATTTGAAAATAAATATTTTTTGCAGTAGTAAGAGCTAACTTACAGCAAGTATTTAGTATGTGCCAGATTTTGTTCCAGGCACTTCCTATGGATTATCTAATTTATCCTTCACAATAACCCTAAGAGGTAAATACTGGTATTATCCTCATTTTATAGTTGAAGAATTGGATGCAATAAGGAGTTAAAACATTTGCCTGCTCTTACACAGCCGTGGGTGGTGAACTGTGTTTCTAGCCTAGATATTCCTGTTCTTAATCACTACCTAGGTATACTGTATTTCTGTTAGGTGATCAATATTATTTTAATGAATTGTTATAACCAAGAGTCTTAATAGCAATTCAGACCAATATGTAAGAGTCTAAGGAAGCCTGCCTTATAGTTGGCAGCTAATATTGTTGATAGGTAGTTAATTTTGTTGGAAGGTAGTTAATTTAACTATTTCAGTTAATTTTATTGGTTGTGCTTATTTGTTGAAAGAAAAGAGAATGAGAGCAAGAGAGCGAGGGAAAGAACTCAAAAAAGATCTGTGTTTTAATAGATAAGTTAAAAAATAGGACACCTATTCACTTACCACATGTAACTCAGTATGTAACTTCTTGAAGACTGTATAATTTTATCTGTAAAATGAAACAGTAGTAACTCACAGGGCACTTTATTTGGCTTAAATTTGGGATACGTTCAATGTGATAGAAAAAAGTTAGTTTTTTTTTTCATTTTTATCATATTTTATGTACCTAACATGCATTTATTGAATGTATTTTTGAAAGCTTAGCTAAAAGATTTTAAACAGCAGTCTGATTTTACCCACTGTATATGTGGATAATATACTTTGTAATTACTTATTGTAAGCTGAGAAATTCCTATCTGGCTTGCATTATAATCTACCAAGAAAGGAAAAACTTATTTTTAATATTGAACGGAGAAAAGTAAAATGTTCAGATAAATCTGTCACGCCCAGAAATATAATCTGTGCCAATGAAAAGAACTGTTAAATTACCCACTTTCAGGATTAGCCAGCTCTCTTAATTAGCATGGATAATTGAGGCTTGACAGTTCTTAGCAGTATTATCATGAGTGTCTTTCAGATGATAATTTCCTTTATTGTCCTTGATTAATTTGTAAGTAATTAGATGGAGTTTAGCAGTAACCTGATGTGTTCACTCTTCTTATTAATACAGGTTGAAATCCATAATCCTAAATACTTTGTAACCTCATTTTAATATTACATCTGTAAATTCAATGTTTGTTTATAATGGAAACAAGAATTAGTTGAATTTGGTTGTCCTGACTGTTATGCAAGTGCTTACTTGTTAAATTTCAGTATGCAGATTATAGGTACCAAGTACCTCAAAGTACCAGGAAACCTCTGTTATTTTCCTGATGTGCTGTAACGCTTTTAACATAGTTGCTAACTAGCCTAAAAATGAGTTCTCTGTTTTTAAACCTTGACATAATTTTGAAATTGAGTTTATACAAACTGTTTCTTGGGAAAATAACTAATCCCAAACGTATTTGTGACACAGAACCATTATAGAATGGCACTCTATGTGGACAGCCTAATTCACCAACTGCATTTGTTTATGTCCTTATTTCCTCTGCTTTCTTCAGCTTCCAGAACCTTTTACTCTACTAGGACTAATTTCTTAAGGGCTGTATGGAAATATGAAATTTGGGTGCTATAACTGGTTTCTTAGAAGAAATGACAACAGCATTTGTGTATATACCAATGTCTTTTTTTAAACGATGGAATAGTTCACTTCTGTTTGCCAAGGAGTTACAGATCTTTTGCAGATTTCATTATTTTCCTGGAATCAGTGGAAAACCCAAGGTATTTACTCACACGTGTTAATATTTTTATACTATCATAATGATCCTCAGACTTGGAAAACAAGCCTCATTACAATCACAGTATGAAAAAGCATGCATCTCATCGTGATAGAAACAAAAGCTACCTCCTCTTATTCCCCTGGGGAGACCTTAGAACTGAATTGGGACTAAAATTGCTCAAAATATAAATGATTGGAAGTCTGGTGGGTCTTCACCACTGCAGCTAATAACTGCGTTTGATAATTCCTTCCCCTCCAAAGTCTGGGCTTTTCTTCCTAGGCGCCTGTAACTTAAGCTGGGTGGGGCTGTTTGTTTTTAAATTCTGTCTTCTCTTTTCCTAAGTGAGGAAACTTAATCCCCTACCCTCCTTATTTCTCTACTCTCCTTATCTTCTCTTTTGTTGGGTGTACAAACTTTTCTTCCGTCTGCAGAATCTCTAATCATGGCATTTTTTTTTTAAACCTGTACAAATAGAACACTCTAAAACAATTTTAAAATGCCCTTTTTTTGTGATTATTTCCTGTGGACATAAAGCAGTTTCAAGATGATTTTGACTAAACAGAGACACAGTGATGCTATGTCTGCAAGTGATCAGACTCTGTACCTTCCTGAGGGGTGTGCAATCTCCCTCTGCGTTCTGTGCTAGTCCCCATACAAGGTGGTCAGGCTCCTACCTCCTTGTTCAGAGAAGCATATAAATCTCTATGGCCTTGGGCAGATGCTTAACCTTTCTCTGTGAAATGGAGATGATAACAATGCCCACATCACAGGGCTATTGTGCATATTGAAAGAAGCAATACATGTGAAATGTTTTGAGTGATTCTGGCTCAGAGAAGGCTCTTTACTAAGAATTAGCTAATACTTAAAGAACCTTTGGCTCCTGGATTGCTCACAGATGGCAAGTTGTAGAGGTGGAGGCACATTTGGGAGCAGCTGGATGCTGGGTCACTCTGCACCCACATTCTCCCAATGCAGGATGCTTCACCCTCCTTTCATTTCAAGTCCTCTGGTCCCTCCACTCCTTCCTTTTCAGCCTAGATTACTCCTCTACCACCCTTTCACCCAGCCCCAGGCTTTGGAACAGAAAAACTCTATACGCTTGCATCTGAATCTTTCTTGCCTCACATGTAACTAGTTGTTTCTCTGAGCCTTTGATTCTGCCTTGAAAAAAAAAGTGTGAGGGACTAGGGAACATATCAAATACACAGATATTCATAGGTTATTACTTCAGTCATACCCTGCTGTATTTAATAAGCCAGCCAACCGAGTTTGCTGAATATCAACTTCCAGGACACAGGAAACTTCAGGTGTCCTAGGGCAAAACATTGTTTCTACTAAAGCAGTCACTGTGTTCAGGGTTCTCCTCTGTGTTTAGATCACGCCACCGGTGGGTTTCCCAACCGACCCAAACTAACCTTAATATCTGTGGGAACTCCATGTCTCAGCACCCTTGTATTTCCCCCACTTTTATTTAGTTGTCTTTATTCTTCAACTTCCTTCTGATTTTATTCTCTTCAGCTTCCTGCTGTGTTTAGGCATTGAGATTTTTATAAAAATATTTTTAGAAACTTGTTCTTTGAGTTCCTGACTCAACATAAGAAATTGAAGTCAGTGCAAGCCAATGTTCCCTATCCACTGAACTTTCTTAAATATTGTTGTTCAGCACTCAGAATCCTCAGAGTCATAATTTCATTTCTTCTTCAGTTTGAAAGTCAGACACATGAGAACCAAACCGTGGAACACTCGTACACAAACTGAATACAGACGAATTAGATAGGCATTTATTACTGAGTGAGCAAGTCCACAGTTCGAGGCTGACCACTTTAAGGTCAGTGCATAGAATATGTGGATTACAGTCCTTCATCCCATTCATCTATGTACCACCTTGGTTGAGGGTCTACTGTGTGGTGGATCTGAGAGGTCCTCAGGATACAAGGATGAATAACAGCTCTACTCTCTAGGAGCCTCCCACTCACATGAGGAAGACAGACAAGTAAATAAATAAGTAGAGTGCACGATGAGCACTGGATTGAAAGTATGCATGAACAGCCGTGGGATCATTGAGAAAGAAGGAAGCAGTTATCCAAGGAAGTCAGGGAAGACTGCACAACAGACAGTGCTTGAGTTTGACTCTGAAGGATCAGATTGGATTTCCTAGGTGGAAAGGGGAGAACATGCAAAGGAAATTGCATCCAAGGACACAGTGCATTGATGAAACAGCTCTTTAGTGGTCCATAGGCCACGGCACAACAAGAGGTGAGAAAGGAGCCTCCTGGACGTCTTAGTAAGGACTGGCAGTTAATCACTGAGCGGCAACAAGCCCACTGTGGTTTAGACAAGGAGTAGAGCACTTAGGCTTGTCTTGCAGTAAATGGCCAATCAGGATGGACTCTGAAATTGAAAAAGCAAGAGTGACTTCCTTAAAATAATTTTTGAATTTTTACATAATTATTGAAGGAGGCAATTTTGTATTGTGTTATGGGAGAAATTTGTGTTCTTTGGACATTCTAATAGAGCAGTCAAAAATAAGTTGGTAGAATAGGAGGATGATCATAAAATACATTGTATTTTTATACCATGTATGCATGTCATAGGAGTTTTTAAGATTGTTTTTGCTAGTTGATGATAGTTATTAATAATATGACAAATTAATTTTGTTTAAATAAAATATTTTCTTTGCAGATAAAATGCACACTGTCTAAAGCAGAGGCAGTGTATTTGGGCATGTCATCACCTTCATCTGATAAGCCTTTTATGGTTCTATTATTTAATGAAAGTACATTACTTTTTATTTTTTATAATCAAAATATAATAATGTAACTTTTTATGAAATGTACCTGTGGGAAATGTGAAGTAGAAGAGAGTTTGGTTTCATTATTTTTCTGATACAGAACTTCAGAGACAAAATAATTTCCTTTTTGGCATCTAGTGGGTTAATGCTTCGTGGTTTAAAACCCATTTTTGTGTTAGAGTAAAATTACTTTGAAAAATATGCTTTAATTGAAATCCTATTTAAGGGTAAAATTATGTTATTGATTATGATCAAAATGCCCCAGACAGTGATGAATTCATCAATTCTTGTTTCAGTGGTGTTATAAATCTTTTAGTAGGAGCTGGAGAATGTGAACAAGATGAATACTTTCAAATTATAGTGGCACATCACTTATTATGTGTAACTTTCTTAATCTGTATACTGTGCAGGAATGAAAATGGCTCTTAAGAAGCAATGTAGTAAAAGTAGCTTATGATGTTATCTGTGTCACAAATCAAACTGGAATGGAACTTGTTCCAGTGTAAACTTTAAAAATATGAAACTGGAAGTTGACTGAACAGTATATTTGAGTTAAAGGAAGAATGGCATAAAGTATATAATTATTAGGCATTGCCAGAAAGGAATTTTATTTACACTTACAGAGTAGCAGCCCCTTGAATTCACATAGGAAGATATTATGACACTTAACCTTCCTACTATTTTATAAAGTTGTGAAAGATTGTAAATAATTAACATAAAGAGTAATACTTTTAAAGTCGCTATCATCTATGTAAATTAAAGAATTTTCAAGTTTCTTACAGCTTGGTTCTTTCCATCTCTATATGTAGATGTATATTTTTATCTCTCTATATCTGTCTATCTACCTAAATAACTACCTGCCTACCTGTCTATCTCCATAGAATATACTATTTCTTGTGTTTTCCACCAAAAAAGTGGTAAGACCTACATTTTTTTTAAATGTCATAAAAAATTTAAGTACACTTACCCATTTAAAATTTTTCTTAAGACCCTTGAAGTATAGTTTGTCTTGAGTTTACTTGTAATCCAAGTGATTTATATGATATTGGTGTCTTAGGTGTCTAATTATGAATCAACTTACTGAGAATGGGATGTATAGAGATTTAAACATTTAACATTTAAATCTTAAGGTTATTTTTTGAACGGCTCACATGGCTATGAGTACTGAATGTTCAGTTTGTCTTATTGTGAATAACTATTATGTCATTATCATTTGGCTCTTCACAAGAATTTTATTAAGTGTATCTGGGCATAAAGATGTATCCCCTACAGAAGGAAAGTTGAATAGATACAGTCCCTGTCCACTAAAAACTTAGTAAGACTAAAATAATGTGTCATAAGAAATGTGTGAGAATGACTCACTGTGGAGCCAGCGTGCACTGCAGTACTTTTAAATGCATTTGGTTAAATTTCAGTGGGACTTAGAAATGTTGTAGCATGCAAGGATTTTATTTTGTTACAAGAGTTGGCAATATGTTGCATTCCTTTTGTAAATGACTTTGAAATCTCAGAATTATTCTCAAGAAATTTTATATTACTAATTTTTTTCTGACTCCTAAAATACTGCAGAGTATATCATCTCCTTCCAATAATTATGTGAGATAGAAAACACAAATATCATTTCAGACTTGGAGTTTCAGAAACTGAAGTCTTCAGGTGATATGTTACCCAATAATTTGGTGTTTGCGTTGGGCCCAGAACCCTCATGTTCTTTTTACATTCCCACGGGAGACCAAACTGAAGTAGCAGTAGTAGAGAGTCATGATGAGAGTGTTCAGGTCTGCATACAAGATCAAGAGTCTCCCACTCTTTTTAGTTGGAGCTTCTTTGCCATAGAGATTTTGCAGGTGTTCTCTTTCAGCCATTTTGATTTACTGGGTTTAATTTGTTTAATTATAGTAGAGAATATGGCAAAAACAAGGCTTAGAAAGCATATAACCTAAATAACCTAAATACTTTAAATATCTTAAATGTCTACAATAACTCTTGAAATAAGTTCTTGGATATAGTTGTGACATCACCATCTTGGAGTTCATTAAGCAGAATAATGTTACTAATCACAAGTATTGTGATTAGTATTGAACACACTTACTGGGTCAGAAGAACCACCCTCCAATGGCATTTCCAAACCCCCATGTTCTCATCACTTTGCTCCGTTGTTGGGCGTCTATGGCAGCATGTGTACTGGAGTCCACTGTAATGGTTGACTTACCAGATCCTTGTTGAATTTTTTTTTTTAATTTTGCTCTATTCATAGGGGATAACAATAGAGCTTCTGATTTTAGGCCAGGTGTTGGGCTGTTAGACAGTTACAAATATGACTAGTGCCATTTGGATCAGGCCTCTCTAGGACATGTATATCCAGCCCGAATTTCTATTATCTGACTTGCATAGTCTTTACATGTATGTACAATCCAGAAAATGAAAATATAGAGCCTTAGGATTTTAGTGAAAAAAAATCACATTCTAAAGTTTTAACCTCATACTGTATTTATTGCTTAATATTGATAATAAGTAAGATTATTAATCATTATCTCTCTACTCCAGGAAAACATGTGATTATGCATACCCTAGGTTGATTTTCAAGCATAACCATATGCATATGCCTCAATATAGATTGGCATAAATACATTCTAATTTCTTGTTGTTATACTCTTTATTGTGTTATCATGTCTCCTCCAGAGAAATATGATGAGATCTGAACAACCCTGACAAAAATGTTGCCCCCAGCCTTATGTTAACACAAAACTATGACTAAGAGTTAAAGTTTTGGAAAGAAAATTCAAAGTTTATGGTCCTCACAACAAGCATAATTTATGTAGACTGCATACACAGTGTATAGTCAGGCATGCGTTTTACTGCATATCTGCTAATAAGAAGGTACCACATACATCGAATAGGCTGAGTTAGGGTTGCTGTGGGAACTGTAATTCTGAACTTCATCATTTGCATGTTAAATTCTCTACCATAACATGGCAAACATAATGTTTGTATTGGATATATTATTTGATCCCAATAGTTTGGTAGGTAAGAAAGATTTTTTTTTTTTTAAAGAGGAGGAAAAGTTAATAAAAATGGAGTTGTTTTGAAAAAGTCATATTAGAAAATAATGAGTATGGTTATTTTAGCATAGATTAAGAAAGCAGTAATAAAACTTGCTTTACTAATCTTTGTACACTAAGAAAGCTATCCTTAGAGGTCTTGTCCAGGTCATACTGGCACACATCATGACTTAAGTGTCTTTAGAACCAGTAACATTGCAAGGACTCTGATGTCATATAGCCAAAACTCTTCAGCTACAAATCTGAAAACCAAGGTCCAAGAGAGCTAAATGTTTCCCTCTAGGTCACACAATGAGTTCATGGCCAAGATGGGACTCTAAGTGCTATTTTATGGCTTCCCATTCATTGCTTAATTGTTTGTACTGTTCTTATATTTAGAATAGCTGATTATTAATTATCTTTTATGGAGCTTTGATGCTAACTGTCACATACAATAGATATATATTTTATGAAGTATACATTATACATGGCTCATCCACTTTATTTCTAACTTGAGGTGACTTATATGTGGAACATTTGTATAAAAATACTCAGGAACTGGAACAGTTCAGACAACTGTATTTAAATTCCCCTTTGAACTTAATCTTTAACATTAAGCAAAAAAAAAGAAACTACATATATGTATATGTATGTGTGTGTGTGTGTGTGTGTGTGTGTGTATATATATATATATATATATATATATATATATATATATATATATATAAAGTAAAACGCCTTATGTTTCCTAATACTGTGGAGCATATGGAAATTTCTTTGAATGTATTATTTGTGTTGTGTTGCAAAACTAGAAAACAGCATGTTAAGAAACAAAATGGAAATGTGCCTTAACATTCAATTTTGTTATTTGATGAAGTAGTAGCATATAAAATTCAGTTGAATTCTTATACTGTAAACCTCAAATGCAGACAACGTAGGCATAAGGTGGACTGTCATTAAAATGAGAGAGAAGAGACCGTCGAGATCCAGAGTTCCGTGAAGTGGTCCTTGCTTGCGGTCCATTAACAGTGCTTCCTCTGGTTCCTGCTTAGGTAGCCTCCTTGCTGCCTGTGGCAGTCTTTCCCAGTAGACCAGCTCCTTGGGTGGCTGTCCCCTTCTGTTCTCCCCCTGGGGAACTGTACACTCGTCAGAGAGACGCAGAGAGAGAGCATCAAAGTGTTGACTAAGAGATACTGAGTCTTTTAAAGTTCATAAGAACTTTTTTTTTTATAGGAATAATGTGGCTGTGTGGCATTTCTATTTTGTAGAATTTGTTAAACACAACTCTGAAACTTTAGGATGGTGTCATGCTCCTTCAGTAAATGAAACATGATGTATCCCTTGCCCTGAAAACTTTTAAAAACAATTGTTTTGTTGCTGAGCTTCCTATATTTTTCTGAAATTTAATAATTGTTGGAATAATTAAATGAATGTAATGAAAACGTGTAGATTGAGAATTATATAAATTTACTCAACTTTGATTTTAAGGAGTTTTGTCAGTACAGATTTGGGGGTTTTCATCAAACTCACATGCGATTATTACAGCAGCAAAATTGTAATTTATTTACAATACTGAGTAAATGCATGGTATCAAATGAACAGAATGCCATGCACACCAGACAAATCTCTGTTGAGCCAGAAACTAAATGTTCTGTAGTACTGGCTCTGTCAAGGATGTGATAATTATGGATAACTGCATCAACTTACTCATTCTTTTATTCATTCATTCGTACTGGCTTTCAAACAGTATTTACTAAGCATCTACCATTGCTAGGCACTATACCAGGTGCTATGGGTATAATATAAGCAGGCGCTCCAGAAATACAGCCCCTATTTTCAAGGAGCAAAAAAAAAAAATTGAACCCAAGGCAAGTGAAGGCCACATCACAGGAGTCTATAAAGAATGGTGGTGAGGGAAGGAGACTTGAGGGAGTGAGAGTATAGTGAGCTCAGAGGGGAGAGTAAGTGTTTCACAAACTTAAGAGGAGAGGAAGAGCCTGTCCCAGGCTCTGTGGTGGTAGGGTGCCTGGAGGGTGAGTGCCTCGGGCAGAAAAAAGGCAGTGTGGCTGGAGTGCCCAGTGGGAGCAGGACAGCATATGCCTGAGCCTGGAACATATCTGAAAGGACCAGGTAATAGAAGGGCTAGTTAGAGATAAAGGCCTGTGTTTGAGATGAAGAGGCATGTAAACTACTGTAGGGCTGGGTGGGGATGGTGGTGGCCTTAAGATCAGACGCGCTCTCCAGGGCAAATACTCCAGTTGCAGTGAGGACCAAGGGTTCCAGGGGACAAATAAGGAGGTTAGGAAGCAGTGGCAAACTTGTCCTGAAGTGCCACGGTGAAGATGGAGCTAACCAGATAGGTTTACTACTCGGAAGGTGATTCCACAGGAGTGATGATTGACTATGGAGGGCATGTGAAAGAGAGGTTCAGGGATGACACCCGCCTTTTTAGCCCCAACAGTGGGATGCATGATGAGGTAATCCACTGGAATCTGAATTTGTAGGGGAAGACAAGGTCACAGGTCATAAATGGCAGATAACTTCCATCTTGCCTGCCAGCTGCATTCAACTGGGAGTGGCTGCCTAGGGCCTTCGACTGAGAAAGATCTCGCAGTTCATAGAATATTTCATGATCAGCTACTTAATTTACAAAGTTTTCAGAGTGCTTCTCTATTTTTTGAGTTAGTTCTTGCTCTTAAGTTAACTCTGACATATGTAACTGAAAAATTGCTGCTAGGGTGAATGTTTAGATAACGGCTATTGCTAGTAAATGTGAACTGTCTGCTTGATACTCTGCTAAGTGTACAGTCCACTTTATGCCGTTTAACCTTGAGTCTAGATTAACATGCAGAATGATATAGGTTAATACTGAACCTTCTCTTGTTCAAGAAGAATTTATATAACCTGAGGCTAACAGGCCTTTTGACAGTGGAATTTTCATCTTTAGGGTGAATTCCTGATATATATGGATCCTGAGGAGAACACTGTGTCATGCCGTTAATAGTCTAAATTACTCTTAATGAATAATTAAATGTCAGTTTACATTTCACTTAGCATAGTTATCTCTCATTTGTGGGTGTATGTGTGTTTGTAATTACTGGTTTGCAGCTCATACTCTATGTAAATGGATTGTAGCTGAAGCTTAGAGGAGGAAATGCCATATGGGATTACAGTTTAATGATGACCCAAGTCTGCCTCTCATTTTCTGTGTATCTGTCTCATGGCTCCAAAGACCTTCCAAGTAATTGCATCTTTCCTTTCTGTGATTGATTTCCAAAGGGGCTTTTTGTAATTCCTTTTTTTCCCCCTGTTGTAACCATAATATAATTCTCTCAATGCCGTAACTTACTAAAATTTCTTTTGGAGCACATTACATGTGAACACTTATAAAAGCCAAGGGAAACTGCGTTTTGCTTTACTTGCTAATTAGTATTAGTTTGTATATACTTTCTTTTTGTATATGCTCTAAAAAAAGAAAATATGACTATTTTATATGACTATATAATTATACTAAGCTGCTAGGTAAAGTTTCCCGAGGCAAAAATCCCTGCTGTTTACTTTTTTAAATGTTAGAATGCAGCCATTAACCAACAAGTTACTAAGGGAAATTCTTAAATATCCATGGATTAATTCAACTTTGTACTTTTTTAGCAGAATGCATGGCTGAGAGCACCCAATTTTATTCAATAAAAATGTGATCAAATATTTAAGATCTAACAGCTGTGTAGTAGGTAAGACTACCAAAGGCATTTACACATTGTAATCATAGATTTCCTATACTTTTACTATTTGTGGAACATTTTCTGTGAAATTAAAAAAAAATCTTTCAAATTTACTTCACTAAAAGATCAATTGCATTTTCTAATTATTTAAATTCACTTTAGTGTAACCATATACACATAATTGGTTAAAAACTCATATTGGGGTTTATTTATTTAAAAACTAGAATATTATTTTTGAATGGAAAAAATGTGAGTTTCCGTTTATTAAGGACATTAAAATTAGTTTTCTCTTTAATGAATCAGAAAATTTGAAAAGAAATTTTGAGGAATAAATATCAATTAGAACATGTTACTGGATGATCTTTTATCTTCATGAGGAAAGGTAAATGAATCCTACTTTTATTCATACACATAAACTATTATTATCTGATAGCAGTTAAACGTGTGTAGGACTCTGGGGAAAAGGCACTGTCTCATATCTTTTTCTCTCCTTTGATCTCCTCCATATCCACATGACTACACTCTCTGTTATGGGAAAGGAACTGTACACAAAAATTTGGCATCATATAGGACTTTGCCTGCTGAGAGGACTGTCACACCTGAGCTGTCCTTACAAGTCCATAACGTCATCCTTCCTTTCTCAAGATTTAACATATTTCACAGTAGATTCCCTTGAGTGACGCCTTCAGTGAGAGGACCCTAAGGGAATAGAGAGAGACTGTTGGCCCTGTCGTAAGCCAATGGTGGGGAAAAATTGGAAGACAAAGGAGGATTTTTCTAATCTTTGCAATCATACTCAGGGGTATTTAAATTCTTTGCAGATAGCTAGTGGGCATGGTTTGGTATGCAATTTGAGGTCTTAGCCATGGTGAAGAGTTATCAAACCAGCTTCAAAAACACTGCGGCCTGTTGATAGCTCTTGCAGCTCAGGTGGTGACTCTTCAGAGAAAACCTCGTCACCATTGTCTCCTGGCAGCAGTTTCTAACTGGGCTGGAGGACTGTCAGGTCTCCTTTTAAGTCAGCTTCTACTTCAGTGTACATTGATGTGGAATTCAGTTTAATGGATATAAAAAATTTAAAAGTAAATCCAGAGTGACTTCTCCTATATTAAAAATGGCAAATGGCAGATTTAGTCAGCGATGCTCGCCCACGCTCACAGTTATTAACATGTTATCACCCACTGTGAATCGGGTGCCCCTGAGGAAACACAGCTGTCACCCAGATTTGGGTGACGTGGCAATCAATGTGTTAATCACAACGTTGCTGTAATTTCATTATTAGTATTGCATTTAATAAAATGCCTCATTCCAGGGTCAAATGTTCAAGTAGTATAGCAAGATTTAGACTCATAAACAAAACTGTATCCTCACTCTCGCTCAGCTTAGTGATCTATTTTTATATATACTTTATTGAATGCCAATCATGTCCCAGTTCCTTTTATAATGATTTACATATTCTATCTCATTAGTTCTTATAAATATATAGATTTCTAAATGGCATGATTGAGACTCATAAAAGTTGAATGCTTTGTAGAATGTATAACTGAGCAGTGCACAACTGGAAAATGAACCCACAGCACCGTGAATTTAAGATCCTTCTAGGTCTATCCCTCAATCTTGATTAATTACATACTTCTTTGTCTCTTTGTAATTAACCAAGTACATGGTCATTTGGGGGAGATGGGCCCAAGTTTTACTAAGGGTTAAGGTGATTTGTACCATCCTGGTTTGTTCAGAATAATTATGGTTTAGGCATGCTGTCCTGGCATAATTATTGCTTGTATCCCATTTCACACCTCAAGTGTCCTGGATTGTGTGAAAAATTAAATGATTACTTAAGATTTAGCTTAGTCATCTCAGTATAACTAAAATACAAGCTCTATGAAAGTAAAGATTTTTGTCTATTTTATTTGTTGTTATATTACCAGCATCTAGTACAGTGTCTGGCACATAAATACCTTCAGTAAATATTAGTCGAATATTGTGTTGACAGTGATTTGATATGTGTATCTGTCAGGGTTCTCTAGAGAAATAGAACCAAGAAGAAGGTAGATAGATAGGTAGATAGGTAGACAGACAGACAGACAGATAGATAGAGAGATTTATTTAAAGAAGTGGCTCACATGATTGTGGGGCCTGGCAAGTCTGAAACTTTTAGGGAAGGCCGGCCTGCTGGAAACTCAGGCAGAGATTCTATGTGACAGAACTGAGGCAGAATTCCTTCTTCTCCAGGAAACCTCAGGATTTCTGCTCTTAAGGTCTTTAACTGATTGCATGAGGCCCACCTACGTTGTGGTGGGTAATTTTCTTTACTTATTGTCAACTGACTGTAAATGTTAATCACAACTACAAATAACCTTCACAGAGGCATCTAGATGAGTGTTTGATCAAACAACTGGGCACCATAGCCTAGCCAAGTTCACAGATAAAATTAGCTACCATGTGGCTACATGTTTGTGCATAGTCCCGTCTACCTAGTGAGCCAAGCCAAGAGGTAAGTGCTTATTGGTAAAAGGAGCTTACTCACACATCGTTAATATAATAATTTAGAGTAAAAGAGAGAACCAAGGCTCTAATTCACTCAAAAAAGTTGCATATAGAAAGAACGCTACTCTGCTTCTAAATACATATTGACCATTGGAATCTCACTTAGCATAATGTAAAATCTCAGGACAGGGGTATACATTATGAAATGTGGTGTAAAATATGTTCTTGAGGCAGAGCATTTTGAAGCTTGCAGGAGAGTCTATTTTGCCAAGTAGGCACATGCGATGCTTGATGTTCTGGTCTTGAGTTACACAGTGCTGTCATTTTGTATTTCGTCTCCTTCTTATTCCTATCCTCAGTATCTTTCTTCAGTTTATAATAGAAATGCTGTATCCTTTCTGAAAATAGCTGAGGAGGGGATGATATAGGGAAATATTTGGGTCACTTTCTAATGTTCAGCAGATTATGCTCCACTGCAGGAGTAGAAGGCTGATTCTAATCTCTAGAACTGGGAACATAACATGGTGTTATGTAGCCAGGAACTGAAAGTATTTCTCCATACTTCATTGTTGAAACAGAGGAGTGATAGATAAAATGGATGAGAGAGGAAAGGGGCAAGAAGAGGAATAAAATGTATTTTAAATTGTGAGATTGTGATTATGCTGAGCCCAGAAGCAAATTTTCAGCTTCCTTAGTGAGCAGCAGGGACGACTACCAACCTCTGGGGTGCCACCTTAGTCAGCTCTGCAACAAAAAGTGAAAGTGAAATGTTAGCTTAATGCTTGCTGAAAGGTCTGAGTATTTTTTGTTTGAATTATATTCATAAAGAAAGAATTCAACCAACTTCTGTATATTATTAGCAATTTAGCTTTGAAACCAAATTTCTTACTGCATCTCATTCAAATTTCTGCATTTGAGATTTTAAGACAGTCTGCTAAAACCAGTTCACAGCTATCTGCTCATGTGTTTGAACACAGACTTGTAATATTAAGTAACCAAATTAAAATACCCGAATAAAATGAGTGTTAGGATTTATTGAATCTACAGTTCTCTGTGACATCTGACTCAATATGCTTTTGCTCAAAAAAAAAAAACAACAATTCTTCATTCTCCTTGATTTATTTTTATAAATTTAGTTAGCAAAATACTACCTTTGAGATACGTATATTTGGACAGATATGTAAAAATTATTCTAGAAGGCATGACAAGAAATTTCTAGTAGTGTTAACCCTTGAGGACACAGCTCGGAGAGGTAGGGAATAAGCTTTGACTTACTATTTTGTAACTTTTTGTACTATTTTAGTTTCCTAATGAAGTTAGTTTTACTTTTGTACATTTTGTTCTTCACTGTAGAGTTGTCAACCATTCTTGTTTTCTTTCTTATAATACTTTATTTTTCAGAACACTAAATGCTATTTTAAACAAAAAACAACTTTTATTTATTTTAAGTATTTGGTATTTTCATAAGATTTAACCTAGGAAAACTGGGATCTTCTTTAGAAAGTTTATAAACAGCTGCTCTGGATCATAATTTTGTCTTCTCTCACTCTGGAAATAACAAGACTGGGTTTCTTGTGGGAATCCTCTGAGGAGACACATGGAAGTGAGGTTGATGTAAACGAATCTCAGTTAAATCTGACTGGCTGCTTATTTCTTTATTATGAGTGCTTTTTTTTTGGTTAGCACAGTTTAGCTCCCAAAAGACAACCTAATGTAAAAGAGCACTTTTCCCTACCAATTTCTTCCTCAGTATTCTACTTAGCAACTCATACAGCTAAACAACTATAACATCAAAAAATCCCCAGTATCAAAGAAATAAAGAATCCCTGACTCTGTTTCTTTTTTATGCTGTAAAAGAGAAAACTAAAAAAGAAGAGCTGTAGTAGATCTCTTTTATTGTTGCTCTCAGCTGTCTTCTGTGAGACAGGTAAGGTTTGCTAAAGCTCAGATGCGTAACTGAGCCAGCTATTTCCTTGGAGATGCACATCAGCTATGGCACTGAAGTTGCCATCCTTTGGATTTTCATTTAGTTACCCCTGTCCCATCACCACCAGCTTTTTCCATGAATGAGGTTACAGTGACTAGTCCTTTGTTGTTTCTTTTTTTTTTTTTTTTTTTTGGTTTTTCCTTGGTATTTTGTGTGATTTGAGGCATGAAACATAACAATCAGGAAGGTAGAAAGGACCACAGACATTCAAACAATTAGGATAACTCAATATTCAGTGGAATAGTAAGCAATAAAATAGTAAATAAGGCAGTTTCAAGAAGATAATATGTATATTATAATACGAAAAATAGAGACGTAAAACTGAATGTGTTAGGTAGACACTGTATAAATAAGCCATTAAAGAAAAAGTTGAAATAGTATTCAACAATATTAACAGAAATACTCAATAAATTATAACTTTTATTACATTCCAGGAACTATGCTAAATTCTCTTTCTATATATGTAAACTAATCAATAATTGTAATATTATCTTTATAATATTATATATAGATTAATATATAATCCTATGTATAGGCATATAATATTATATAATTCTTTAATATTAGTGTTTATAAAGTCATGTTTAATAAAACATGTCATTATTTTTAATGATAATATATAAATGATACATCATCATATCATTAATCTCAAAAGCAACTTGAGAATTGCTGTTTCTAAGCCTTTGAGAGCTTAGGTTAGTTTTTCAAGGACATGTAGCTGTTTAGCATCAGTAGGTCCAACTCGGGACTTCAGTCAGATCAGTAGGATTCCAAAACCCATACTCTTTGCAGTGCAACATACTGCTTTTAGTTTTGCTTTGTTTTTATACATATGTACACACATATACAATGTTTAAATATGAAATTTTCTTCGTAGATAGTATCATGTAGACCTTGGCCAGCAAGTTTACCAAGAGAATTGGGGCTTACAACAAGGGCTTTCTGCAGCCAGCTGTCTTTTCTAGGATTCTTGCTCTCTTTCTTAGGGAGTGTCTATTTCTGAAAGGAGTCAACTGTGATCTTGGTAGAAGGCTCAGGCTTTGGGAAAAGGCTTCCTTCATAATTTAGGCTGCAGGTATGTAAGCTCCCGGGAAAGGATTACGTACGTGAGGGCCTGCAGTGATGGTGGCCCCAGTGACGGTGGTCGGCAGCCCTGTCTTCCGGTGCTGTGGGCAAGTCATGATCCATTTTCCTCCTACAAATGCCCTTTAGCCTTTAACCCTGAAGACTCCCAGATGTGGCCTGGACTGGTGGTGTGCTTCTCCAGGTGAGAGCCCTCCATGGCAGAGTGAGGATCTGAGGAAATGAAATAGCTAGAAAAAGATCCAACTTTTTAAACTCATGGTTTTAAATTTCACAGTCCACCATATCCTGTTATTCTTCAGTCATCCTATGCCTTGCAATTAATTCAACAAGTATTTTGACTGCCTGTTTCATGGGAGAAACTCGCCTAAGGTTCTGGTTCTAGAAGGGATATGGAAATGAAACACATATGAATCTTGCCATAAATAAGCTTATTGGTGGTGATGATTGGGAACTTGGGTCTATATCCTGACCTATTTTCTGTTGTGTGAGTGGTGATAGAGAATCCAAGATTGCAGTTTTTAGTTTGTTTTTTTTCTATGTGTGTTCAAATCAGAGAAGAAATATATGCCCGCTGGAAAGGAGAGAAATTCTTTGAGATCTGTACTGGTGAGTTATTGTTTGTTTATTTTAGTTTATTTTGACTTGTGTCTGAAGTTGTAGAACTGAGTAATCTCTCTATGTATTTGTGTGTCTGTGTCTGTAATTTAGGAAAATATTCATGTATCGTGTGAGTATAATGTATTTTCCTACCCTTTTCAGATATTGGTATATTAGATTATTATGAATTTTAAAGATGCTTTTCCTAATTGGTTTATAGAGATAAATAAACAGTTATATAGAGCCAATATTCACAAAATTCACAAACATATGAAAACTGAACTTCTAATACTGTAATAGACTTAAAATAGCTTTCTTACAGGAATTACTAAATAAGAAACATTTTAAGACTCCAAGTTCACAAATGAAGGAGAATCTTCAACACATTAGATTGGTTTAGTAATTTTTCTTTAAGAAACATAAAAGAGTTATATAAATTTTCTCTGATCTTTCAGTTTTAAGCATAGTATATGCATACATTGTATTTTTTTATAAGATTTAGATTTTTTCATGAAAAGACTAGAGAATCTGAATTTTCTAAGCTTCTTATATTGAATCTAGTAAATTAACATCACTCCTACATAATGTTTGAAATTATAAAATATTTTCAAATACATTTAACTGTACTTTAGACCAGTGATTTTCTATCAGTAATTATGTTTTGTAGCGTGTCAGCTAAAACATGGTTTCAAGGCCCAAGATAATTTCAAAACTTGGATTAATATTAGATTGAGTTAATAAATAATATTTCTGATACCTGCATAATTTCTATGTAAGATAGAATACTAAAACAATTAATGCTAACAATATTTTTTAATTTCTATATTTTTGGTTCTTAATTTGTGGATCACATCAATGAGTATGTTTATTTTTTGCTACTTTTGGAAGGTATTAAATTAAAGGGATGAATGTGGCTACAGAAGATTGTGTGTTGTATGTCTACAAGCTTTGCTGGCCTGCTGAAATGCTGTATGTGACAGACAGTTCTCAGTACCTACCACCCAGTTTTCTCTCTGAAATAGGAGTTATTACACTTGCTGGAAGTTATAACTAATGTTATCACTAGAAGCAGTAATGACAAAGGAACACAATTACATAAATGCTTTTGCTTTTCAAGAAAAAAAAAAATGAGACTGTTTTTTTCCTAAAGTAAGGTACTGTTAGTTCCAGTACAGTGAGTATGGCAAGTTGTAGTGTGATTGAGGGAAGTGAATTTTATTTTCCTTGATTTATAATATGTGAACCTGAAATAAAGTGTATTAAATTTTTAGTAAAATTTGCTCAGTTTTGGTAGGATTATTCACAAGACAGTTTAAGGGAATAGAAGGGCCTCATGAAAACTTTACTGTCAAACATTGTGCTAATACAAAACTAGAAAGTAATTCACTTTGTTAAAATGATAAATTGGTTTTAGAGTTAACCAAGTGTGGTAAAAGATTCTTTTTTATCTGCTGAATAATTTGCCACATGTCAAGGATTTTATATCTTGACAATATTTTTCTCAGTTTTGTGTTGACCTTATCATGTTCTCGGTTATTTACAAAACCAAAATAAAACAAACACATCCAAACAAGCAAAAAAGATCAATGAGCAGTGGTTCCTCACTTGTAAAGAACTGAAGACCTCATATACTTGTGTGCCTTCTACTTGACATCTTAATTAAGTAAGAAACCAAGTACTGTTTCTTATCCTCTCATGCTCCTGTCTTAATTAAGCAAATCTCCTCTGGTAACTCCTGATTTTGTTTTCCCTAGATTTGATTCTAAATTTAGAAAAAAAAAATTTCCAGGATATCTTTTATGCTGAAAACTATCTTCGAATTTTTCCAGAAAACCTCTAGAAAATCACAAAAATTGTTCTTTCACTTTGTGAGTAGAAAATCACTAGGAAAATAATGAGGTTTGTTTGATGGGTTCTATTTTTATTAATTTACTCAATCTACTGTAAGAGCTGCATAGAGGAAGTTGTCAAATTAGAAAAGATGCTCATCCTTCAGTGTTTTAATTTTGTATAAACAAAATATTTTTTGCTTATATACATGTTTTATAGATTGTATACATTTTGTAAAAGCCCTGGACATTTTCAATACCTTTGCTAATATTTCCCTAATATGTTTTACTCTTAGGGGAAAAGCTTATGAAATAGTTATGTGTTCTATCCCAAGAGATAATTTTATTCTTGCCCATTGTGATGTTATTGGTTCCTGTAATAAGTTACCCACAGTCATGAGTCTCATTATTGAACAGGGTTCTTCTCTCCAGTACTTGCCTGTTGGCTCTGCTATAAACTATAGGCTGGAGTTTGTACCTCCAACACAGAAGAGTTTCAGATCCTGTGGAAAGGATTGTACAGCACTCTGAGCTACTGCCATGTCAGTGGACAGGCTTGAGTACAGGCTATCGAGTGGGCACTGTTAGACAGCGTTCAGACCATACCAGGGACAGAGTCAGGATTTCTAGGTCTTTCTTCAGTCCAGCAGCAGACATACTTTATGAAAGCATTTTCCAATGGAATAAGATTTAATCACTAAGAACCGAATGAACTGATAAGGCAAATTTAATTGTGGTTATTTGTTTGGCTATTGTTGGTATTGTTTGTATGTTCTGTTCTTTATGGTTATATGAGGAAGCCCTTTCTCTTTCTTGAGATGTCTCTGACTCTCAGTTTAGTAGATTTTACTTTGGTAAACTGAAATTTTTTATGAAATTTTTAATGGTATCTGATTTTCACTTGTTCCTTAGGCTTCAGAGCAACTATTTTACCAAGATTCGTTACTTGACTTGGCAATCTAGTTATTTGGATAGATTCAAAAGAATCTTGCCCTCTTTTTACCAGAATACATTTGGAATCAACTGTGCAGCCAATATCACAGTTGAGAATGACTGTCATTTAATGAGGTGTGAATAGCCGGCTATTAGAGAGCAAGTGCTTTCTTGGAAGCCTATATGCAAGACTATTTAATGTGTATTAATGCCTACAAAGTCCTCCCAAGAACCCTGGCTTAGGAACTGGCTTATAGGGTGCCATCCTCACAACTGACATGGTCTTGTCAGGTCAGAGAACTGAGAAAATTTTGGAGTCCGAGAAGAGAGAAATTCACCCAAATGTATAGGTACTGAATGTGAAATCTTTTGGAGAAAGTGTCTTGATCTTATACACTCATGATAAGAAAATTACTGAGGTTTTAAAAACCTAACCCTATAGAGATCCTCAACAAAGAGTCCAGATAGAAATTATTTCTTAGTCCTTCATAGTTGCTCAGTACTATGAGGCCCTAGATCTGCAGAGCAGATGCAAGAAGGCCTGTGTCTTTAATTAGGGCTCCTGCTGCATTGCATCTCTGTGAATAATTAGGTCAAACCTAATGAGGCTAGACTTTCTGTTTAAAGAACAATCTCTGGAGATTATTTATGATCAAGGGGTGAGAATATCAGGCAAATTTTCTGAAGCATAGAAATGGGCAGACGTTATTGGGTGTTTATTTAGTTCAGTGCAGGCTTTTTTTTTTTTGCCTTTGATTTTCTGTTTTCTTGGCTCTTGTATATCTTTGTAGAGGAAGAGGTTAATTTAGATTATTATCTGGTAGAAATGCAGGTAATTTCCACCTGGTGGAAAAAATGATTTAAAAAATTATGGTTTATTGCCCCATTGGACATTAACCCATTTTGTATCTAATCCAGTTGAACATTAACCCTTTTTGTGTCTAATCCAGCAATTTTATCCTAACACTACTTTTTATAATTAACTTTAAACACCTTGCTCTTCAAATTCATTTTAACTGATTTTAACATCTTACTGGTTTCCTTGCTAATTACTGAGTGCATAAAATCTTTGACACATGTTTGTTTTTCCTTTACACGTGAGTCATGCTTTGCCTTTCTGAGAATTGTACTTTAATAGGCCTGAGCAACTGGGGGAATGATGGTGGCATTTACTCAAGTAGAGAATTCCAAGGAATAAACCAGTCAGAGATGAGCATAAGGTGACAGGAGAAAAGTCAAATTCCCTGTTTAGAAATATTTAATTCAAAACAGATCTTTGTTTACTTGAGAATGTTTATAGCAATGAGGCAACAAGATATAGAGGAAGTGGCCCAAATACAAAGGTGTGGAGAGATACATGTGCAAGGTGGGATAGGTTGCAGCTGCAGAGTTTGGAGGCACAATGAAAGTTTTTTAATTGGAAGAATAACAAGCCTAAGGTTTCAGAAAGATTCAGCTGATGTCTGTGTGTAAGGTGACAAGAGGGAATCTAGAATAGAGGCCATTGCTCCAGACATGAGGAAAAAATACTGGGATGGAAGGATGGGAGACTGGATGGATGGGAGGAGAGTATTAGAATTTAGATAATTTGATAAATCCTTTGTGTTCTTATGTCTTAATTAGAGTCTTCTGTCACCAGGGAGATACAGGCATAATTATAGTCATTTAGCAGTTTTTCTCTTAACTGATTTGTGGTCAGTTGTACAATGGTGCTAATGGTTATAGACAATAGATCTTCTTTTCTGTTTTATTAATATAAAAAACTTTGTTTCACATGGTCTCAAACATTTTTTTGTCTAGCTTGCCTCTCTATGCTTGCTCTATAGCTACTTATAAAGGAGCTATTTGAAAGCTTATCATATATTCATTCTATGCTTCAAAAAGTTGGAGAGTAGTAACAACCATTTTAGGATAATATTGCCTTTTATAGTTAGGCATCAAGGAAAATAAATAATGTGGAATTCTTTACAGAAGGGAATACAATGTCAATTTAAACAAATTACAAGTGGAGAAGGAACTTCACAATTCAGAATTTCTTTTATTTTTTCAAAACTGATGATGAATGAAACTATGAAAGAAACTGAAGGAATCTGAAAATACCATCTGCTGTGATTATATTGTAGGACTCAGAGCTGAGTTAGAGATGCTTTCTTCAAGCAATTTTAGTCTTGTCATCCACTGGATTGAAAAACCATAGTTTTGTACAGAAAAAATATTGTATTTCTTTAATTATTCAACCCTAATTAGAAATGAATGCATGAAAATTAAAATTGATGAAATAAATTTAAGAATAAGTGATGTAAATTAGTGGCTTTTAAAGAAATTAAATGGAGAAAAACAAGTTTCTCATTAACCTAACAAATGACCCAAATTTACAAGAATTTGCTAGAATTTTTAATTAAGGTACTCTTTCATTCTTTAATTTCACTTATGATAGGCTGTTACTAGGGAAGAATAGAGTACAGAAGTCAAATATGAGATCATGGTTTTTAACTTCTTTCTGATTTCAAGCTAGAAATTCTGTGTGAATTGAATTAATTTCTGTGGGACTCAAATTAAGGCAAAGTGGACGTGAAAGCCTGAGAGCTGGTCCGTATTGATGGAAAACCTGTGTATCCAGCTCTCACTCAATTCTGTCAGCTTTACTCAGGAGTTCTTGCAGGAAGCTTCATCTCTTCTGGTGGTTAGAATTCTGCAGTTACGAGGAGTGGTTGGCCCCAGTTGGACTGTGTGTGTGAGTGTCCGTGTATTTGCAGATTTGACCCCCTGGAGTCTCAGTCTAACCATGTGTCTCTAACTTGATTTTGCTTCTTTATGTGTTCTTTCTTCATTTCTGTTTTTCACTCTCTCCATTTTGTGTCACTGTTCAAGCTAGTCACGGTCTCTTGAGCTCCAGGGACAATTAGGATTTGCATATGTTCACCTAAAAATTCCCTTAACATGCCTTGAACAAGGCAGTGTGGTACCTTTAGTAATCTCTTTATCACCGTTGTGCACAGTTTCCTTGTTTATAAAATAGAGAAGTTTGAAACCAAGCTCTGCCTTATTTGTTGGTTGGTTTCTTGCACTGCTTCACAATAGAGGAAGAGGGCTCAACAATTTCAAAGCCATTTATAGCCAATGTTTAGTGCTCTTCTTATGTGTTTGTGTTGAGTATTTATTTCACATCAGGTTTGTAGAATAAATTTATGTCACTGAGATAAACTGACTTGTTTCCACAGGAAAAAAAAAGATGTATTGTCCAGTAATAGAATTAAGAGCATATGAAAATTAGAGCAATTTGGTGTTAACTCTTTGGTGAGCAAATTACATGAATATTTTAGTAATAGCTGTTACTGAGATTTGGCAAGTGTCAAAGAATTCACTTTTATTATAATTTTCTTCACTCTTCAGTCACAGCACTCAAGAGAACAGAAGCATTTCACATCTTGTGGAATGCCTTGTCCCAGGATGCTTTGTAACTCGTTGTTTGTTTGTGAGCCAGCTTTTATTCTCCAGAGATCCCTGATGCCATTATGATTTAGAGCTAGTGTTGCTGCTAACTGAATGAACACAACAAATTGAGACTGGTAGACCTAGAAAGAGTGGGTCATATTTCCTCGATTTCAGCTAGCTGCACATACAAAATAGATCAGGTTCCTAGTCCCTGAAGCCTGAAATTAGTCATGTGACTGAGGTATTTACATGTACTAGGTAACAGATCTGTCTGTTTGAAATGATTAGCAGATTCATCAGAGACTATTAAGCATCACCAAATTGTATTTCCTTGAACTTTTTAAAAATGGGATTGCCATTGAGAATCAGCAAATTCTTTAAATCATAATGACAGCTGAAAAATTTGAATGTCAACCCAATTAAGAAAGAAAATTCCTTGGAAGAGTAATGAACATGAAGAGTCTTATTTAAATAAAATACAAAAAATTTAATAACAAGGTGAGGTAATATAACAAACATTTGAAATGTAAAGTAAGAAAAGCATCACTAACAGACATGGTCTTACGCACAGTCAAGCAAAGTCAAATTTGAGCCTTTTGAGTATGAGCCTCTTCACTTATAACTATGTTGATGACTTCACCCTCAAAGTCAAATCTTGTGTTGCATGGATATGATTTTCATCACTTCTAATTTTTCTGGCCAAACACTAAGAAAGAGAAAGTTGGAGGAGGAGGATGAAAAAGGAGAGGGAGAAGGAAAGGGAGAACAGAGACAAAAGGAAATTTCATATTTTGGAAATTGAATATATGGTTCAGAGCACAATTGACTACCCTTCTCAAGACCCAAGGCTACATCTGTTTCCCACACAGGAAACATATGCACGAAGCTATTCTGTTAATGTTGTGTGTGAGATGGCACCTGTGAGCACCTAGGACTGGCTTGCGTGAAAGGGAGGTAATCAAAGTAAACTACAAGAGATGTTTTGTTCTTTGATATATGCGAAATAGCTGAAGGAAGTGTACGGTGTTTGAATTAAAAAAAAAAGAAATAGAATTGTAAAAGCTGAAAGGAATGTAGAACTTCAGTACTACAGATGAGAAAATTTGGAGTCTAAGAGAATTTATTTAATTGAATAAAGATTTGTCCCCCACTCTCCTTGTGTCATCCATTGCTGGTGATACAAGCTGAATAAGATGTAAAATCTTTGCCATAAGAAGTGTGGGGTCTGGAGGCAGAAGGACACGTGAGTGTAGCTTTACATTGTGAATTGATCAAGGCTGTTGTAGAAGCAGCAGAGGGAAGGCTTTCCAGACGCTGTGATCCGAGCACCCAGGGTGTGCCGCTGGCATTCCACCCTTAGAGAAGAGCCAGAGCCAGGGCGTAGAGAAGTCAGCCTGCACCAGCTGTTCTGGGACCTGAAGGAAATGCAGGCTCCGCTGGAGTCTTTCTAAATGCCAGTTAGTTCTCCAGCTACTGTGCCTTGTAGCAGTTTCTTCCTGTACTTAGTTTTCTCTGTAACTGTCTAGTTTCTCATTTAACATTCCCCACTCCTAATTATTTGGAAGTTATTTATTAATGTTGAATTAACCATTATTTATATGTCACTCATACCTAGGATATTTGGGGCAGTGATGAAAAGTAGTGTTCCATCTTTGTTTGTTTAGTTCATCTTCTTCCTCTATCACATCATTCTACCATCCTAGGCACGTCCAGGGTCCAGGGGTGAGAGACACCCTTATGGTGCTGGTGGCACCAGTAATAGTGCTTATTGGACACCTACATTCAGTGAGTGGGAACAAAACCCAGGGAGTCCACAACCTCCAGGTCTGTATGCATTCATGTGATTTCCCAAGTGAAACATCAGCCAAATGTACTACGAAGTTCCGTAAATCTGTCTGTATACACAGTTGAACTTCTCTAGAAACTAGAATTTTAGGGGTTACAATCCTTCTTTCTCCAAGGACTAAATGGATACATTTACTTAAAGGTTTAGCCTGATAATCTTATATCATGAGATAGCAGTGCTTACCTGGGTTGCCATAAGGAATAGCAGTGAATAATAAAAGATATTAAAGACATTCAAAATTCATAAGCACATAAAGCATAAATTCAATATGACAAGTATTGAAAGTTAACACTATTTAACATTTTAAATGAAAAGTCCTTCTCACATAGGATTATACCTACCAAATCCTTTTAATTTCAGTTTTGTGTGTTTTCCAGAAAGATGTTTACGAAATATTATTTTATTATGGAGAAGCTAGCCTGATTATTTTTTATTATATCAGACTGTATTTTATTAGAATGGTTTCTTACATTTTTTATATTTTATTATTATAACAAACTGGATTTTTGTTTTGGTCATATTTTTGCCTACCATTTCAGGTTTTGCTTCTGTCTTGTTTATGTATTTCTCTTAGTTACAGTTAATACCAAATCAGTTCCTAAAGCGTCCTTCTTCTAAGGGACCCCAAGGCAGGTCACAGGGTTAATACTGCAGTTTCCGGTTGAAGAACCTGGTTACTGTAACATAAAGACAACTGATCTTCTATCTGTAAGTGATCGTGGACAGTTGCAATTTAATTGTGGCACTGACTTTGTGGACTACTTAGTACATCTGACCTAGAACTTTATATGGTCTATAGTAGAACAGTCATTCCTCAGGTGACCTGACATCTCATTGAAGCCTGCACTGAAGATGCAGATGACTCTGCTCTAAAGCTTTTATTTTTCTCTAGAAAGTAGATCACTGTGTCCTTCAGATACCATAACAGGTTTGTCAGACCATCATTTGGTGACTGGGAGGTCTACTGGCCTGTCATATCTGAATGAGGTTTTGGAAAAAGATGAGAATCCTACCAAAGGGCTTAAGGACTAATAACTGTTATTTCCTAGTTATACTAGTCACTTTGACCAAACTCCCTTTACATTGTGGCCAAGTGGTTCTGTAAAATTGTTTTCTTTTTTGTTTCTTTTTCAAACTCATTTTGCTTCCTATTGATTTTTTGCTCTAAAAGTTAGCAATTTTAATTTGAATGTGTTTAATTTTGTGTACTGATCATCAATTTGGGAACCTGCTTCCAAAGAAAATTTATACGAGTGCATGATGTATTGATATCTTATTGCATCTTTAGTGAAAATGGGGAAATGGACAAAGTGGCCTTTTAAAATGCTGGCAGAATTCAAGGCCATTTGCTGTGAGAGACAGGAATATTAGAAGTAAAGAGATCTTTGCCTCTGAATGTGAAGGCTTTATACAAGATTCATGGTAGAATCAGTTATTGGAAATGGAAATATCTTAATTCCCCATTACATGTTCTTTCCTAGATGGAAGTCACATTTTAGGAAAAAGATTTTAGATAATGATCACCTCTGCCAGATCAAATGTATATTGCATTGTCAACGATTGATGTTAATATTGGCGGCAGTTTCTAATCAGGCTGAGTGGGAAGATGCTCAGATTTGGGATCGTTTGAAAAGTACTTTAATTATAAGCTCTATTAGCAGTTTGGGGAGCCTGGGAAATCAAAGTAATTGATATTAGTTTTTCTGAAGATCTGTGCAGTATTAATGGAAGAAAACCTGTTAGCTTGGCGGGATAGTATAAAGCTTAGGGAAGAATTTACAGTCGTTTTACTTGAAAGGGCCTTTAGGATACCAATTAATTATTTGATATATTTGGTAATTAAAAAAAATTTTACACACTATTGCTCTATGGCTAGTGTGTTAACAAATTGATGAGTGTACTATAAGCTGTTGGAGTTGACAGTTACGGCTTTTATATTTCAACAGATATTTTCAGCACCTGCTTGTGAATGGTTGATGCATGTGATGAATTAGACATAATCCTGGCCCAGTAGGGATTTACATTGGGCTAGTTTATCCAATTGGGTAAAAGGTAGAACATATAAAAATTGCTGGGGTAGATAGAAGAAAGGGTTTTATTAGGATTTAAATACTTTTAAAATTTTGATTCTATATCATTTTCTCAGGTATGTTATCCAACTACTTGTACTTTAAAAAATAATTATCTCTCTAGATTTATTATATGACAGAATTCAAATTTAATTCTAACATTGTTTAAAGCAGATATCCCAAATTAAATATGGCTTATATAAAATAGATCAGTTTTTAAAAGAGCTAATTGCTTTCTATATCAGAAACTGTTATTAAAACATTTTAATGACTGTCTGCCACATTTTGTTCTTCGGGCTGCCAGATTTCAATGAAGAATTTTTAAATGTTGATAAAATAAAACTATTGCAATATTTTGGTTTGCTGAAACTTTTATCAAGCAATTAACATTAATTTCAATGTAAAGCATCATTCCTTTAAATGTATATCATATATGTCAAGTTGTGTATTCAGTCATCTGCAATAGATGCTATTGAAAGTATGAATGTTCTTTGACAATGGTTAAAACAAAAATATGTGAAAAGAGGAATAAGTTTTTAGGGAAACAATACAATTAGTAAGAAGCAGCTACTGTAAAACCTATGCAAGGATTGTAGGTAATCAGCAAAAGAGCTATGAGATCATGTGGTCAAGCATTATGCATTAGTTATTTTTCTACACCAAAAAAGATTATAAAATTGAGTTTTCATTAATTAACTCAGTGTTAAAACTTTTATTTATCCAGTGCATTCTATAAACTATAATTTATAAATATGAGAACACTTTGGGATAATTTCAGAGTATGTTTTAATCTACAAATAAAAGAAACAGCAGAAGTATTTTCTTGTATCTGATTGGGAGCAGTAGGAAACCCCTGAAATGTCAGCTTGTTCTTTTTCCATTCATTATGGACTGTTATCCAAATTAATGCTGAAGTCATGAGTTTTAAATTAGTCATTCTCAGCATGGAATTTTCACATAGTAAAATACTTGTGAAATAGTACATGAGATATTATTTTAGTACAACTGCCTTATAGAAATGCCTTCACTGAGTTAAACTTAAACATTATAGAGCATTGGTATAAATAATATCATTTTGAACCATATCCTGTCTCTTTTGCAAAACTAAGGCCATTGTTCATCAAAGTATCCATTGGATCCTTATCCATGTATAGGGATAAGCTAATTATTGAACTAGTTCTTGAAAAAATTACATTATTTAAGACTTTTAGTTATTACGTATAATTACTATATAGTTTGATTCTTTCTTTTTTTTATTTCATCTGCTAGGAATCACTTTTCTCCATTTAACACAGGAGCTTTACCATTTCCACAAACTGATATCTAATGCCATTGAAACAGATGACCTGTCTCCTGTTTCACAGAGAGAGGACATCACTTCTGAGATGTTCTGTCTTTAATAAGCCTCTCTGTTTCATCATTTCTTGACATGTCTTAAATTATAGATGGCAATACCCTGTAAGAAGTGTTTGTCTAATTAAGGAAATGCATAAGAAAGTATATAGTAAAGCATCTAGTACACACTGAATGCTCAGAAAAGGGTGGTCTTCCCTTCTTCACTTCCAAGGTTACTTCTGTTTAATTTTGCTTCAGAATTTTATCTTCTCTCTTTGATACATGAAATGTATCCATCTTCAGTCTTTTCTACAGTGTATTCTATATGATTATGTTGTAATTTCGTCTATCTCAATTTTCAACTCACTTTGCCCTCAAGCAACTGTCCTTATTCCCTTTGTCTCTTCATCACCAAAACTTTCAGAAAGAATGACCTTTGTTCTCTGCCTTACCTCCCTTTTGTTTCTGATTTCCTGATAACCTTTGTCAAATTTTCCGTACCAATGACTTCCTTATTGTTGTATGTAAGGACTTTTGTAGTCTCCGTATGTTTGACTATGTTGAGCTTAAGACATTATGTCCTACTCCCTGAAGCCCATGTCCTTTAATTTCTAGAGTATTGCTCTCTACCGAGTTGTCTTGGTATCTTTGATCCTGACTTCTCAGGCTCTTTGATTTCCTCTGTATTTTCTTCTGTGGGGCTATCTCACAGGGTGGGTTCTTAGACTGTTGAGCTGACTTCAGCTGCCCCCTGTCCAGTGATGACTCTAATGTCTCTCCTAGCCTTATCCTGTTATTTGAAACTGCCCACTGATCATTCTACTCATCCATCAGTTATCTAAAAGTTAGCATGCCCCGAATAGTACCATGCATTTTAAATTCTTGGAGTTGTTGCTGATTTTTGTCTCTTTCTGCCTGTTTTATCATATCAGTATGATTACAGGTAATTCTCTTAAATCAATCCCTTCATCTCCACTGACTCTGCCTAACTGCCCTGATTTACCCTTCATCAGCTCTCACCTCAATCATTACAGTTGTTTGTAAACTAATTTATTGGTTGCCAGTCCCTGTCACCCTCCAACTCTGGTTACCTTACATACATATATTAAATAAATAAATAGATAAATAAATAAATAGATAAATAAATAAGTAAATATCATATCACGCCCCTGTTAGAGAACCACTGATAACTCCTTATTATCTATTAAATAAATTCCAAAATACTTACTATATAATGTAAAACTCTTCATAATCCCAGGGCGCCATTTCTATCTTAAAATAATTTCCTATGATAAACATTTAGTTGATACCAAATGTTTGTGAATAAAGAATCTCTTAAAACTTCTTCCAATTTATTGAATACTCTATATTCTGTATGCATCAGCTACAAACTGTTTTCTGAATTTGCTTCTGTTTTTGTTTCTTTTGTTTTTTTCTCCCTCTGTGCCATTGCACGTGTTAGATTCTTTATAAAGAGAGGCCTTCTTCATCTGATACATCTCTATGCATCCTTTAAGACAGAGTTTAAACATCAATTCCTAGAAATCTTCCTTCATCTTCAAGACATTGTTACTTTCTCCTTGAAGTTCTCATAGTATTTTATATAAATTTCACCTTAGTAGGTTGAGAGGATGTAATTATGTATTTGTGTCTCAGTTTCTGCTGTATTGTGAGTTCCACAGAGTGAGGACTTTGCCTTATTTATTCTGAAGTTGAATTCCTCCAGGACGTAGCACATTCAAAACTAGTGGTAATTATCAGATATTTGAAGCTTTTTTGACTTGTTCAAAATCTGAAAGGTTAGCTACTTTCATTTTTTTTAAATTTTAAAATGAATGTTTTCTAGAATATATTGCAGCTAAAGACATGTGAAGTTACTATATTTTAATCATTCCATGCTCAGGTAATTTTTAGGAACATCTGTGGAGTGTTCTAGTTTAGATTTCATTCATCTGTGAAGCAATGAGTAGAAATTTATAAGCAAATATTCTTTTTCTATGATTAATTTGAGAATTGTTCTCAAAGTCATTGTGCCTTATTTTGAGGGGAAAAGTTTTTTTTTGGAAGCAAAAAAAAAATCATGCTATCTGTGAGATGTCTTATATTTTGCAAATATAGTATAGTCAGTCTCTACTTTTCAAATGGTAGCATTACAAAAGTACATTATAGATTGTTTCGTTTAAAACTTCACATTTGTTTTTGCCGTTGAAAAAAAATAAACATGAAAATGTGACCTTTCCTAGCCAACAAGCAAAAACCCAGGTTAACCCCAAATGTGCCAGAAATACCTCACTCATCAGTGATTTTAGTGCAACTAATTACCATTTTGTGGGAAAAACAGGTTCTGCATTCTATCTTTGGTCTCAAGTAACATTTATTTTCTTTGGCAACATGAATGGGGTTTTTCCTAGCACCTACTCAGTCGTAAATAAGTCACTCATTGGTCAAAATCTGTCAAACCAGTGCAGTTTAAGATCTGCTTGAACTGTGATATACTTTATCTGTTAGAGTAAACAGGTTTGAAGTCCTTCTTGCAAGTTGATACTTGCAAGAAGTAAGTATGCAAGCAACTGGAGTGAATTTCCCAGTGCCTTCACTTTCCCACTTCCATCTATTAAAAAGGGAATTGTCACTTGCTTTCTTCCTGGGAATACCGAGATCATAATTTTTTAGGAAGATACTGTGAAATGGATAGTAATTTTCAGGGTTTTGCAACTTATGAGTAAACAAATAAGGTATATATATGTGTATGTATGTGTATGTATATATATATATATATATATATATATACACACACACACACACACGTATATGTATATGTATGTGTTTATACACACACACAAAAATGGTGGTGACGTGCTGTGGAGAAAGACAGCAAGGAAGGGACTTACACAGTGTAATATAAATGAGGAGGGGGCTGCTTTACAATTTTAAATAAGGCCATCAAGTCCCAACAAGAGAGCGATATTTGAGCAAAAACATTTCTCTCATCTTTAATTTCTAGAGGGGTGGACGTAATTATGGGCTGCCGTGTCAAGTTAAGACCAGCCAAAACCAAGCTCAGCATCACCTAGCCCCAGGTTAAAATCACTGAATGAAAAGATATGTTTGGAAATAGAAGCTATTTATGAACTTACACTAGACACTTATTCTGTCTAACTTCAGGTCCTCACTTTTAACATCATCCCTAATCTGGTTCTAACCTGCCCGTCAGTCAGGATGGTCTGTGCTGCAGGGATAATGGATCCAGTGGCATCACCACTGCTTGTTTATTCTTCGCTCAGTTACGTGTTCACTGTGGATTGGCATGGCATTGCCCATGCTGTCTTCACTCTGGGTTACAGGCCGACTGGGCTGGTCCTGTATAGGGCATGCCCAGCCTGATGGCAGACAGAAAGGGGTCATGGCCATCTTTTCTGCTCCTATTTCATCAGTCAGAGCAAGTCATTTGTCCAAGTCTGGCCTGAGTGAAGCAGGGAAGTGTAATCCTCTCAGAGGGACAGGCCTAGCATGAAGTGGAGACAAACAATAAACACTGATTATATTCCCCACACAGCAATTTCCACTTCGGTACACCAGTGCCCTCTTGTTACCACATTCCCGATATGTCCTCGTCTCTGAAATCTGTGTTTCTCCCATCTGTGTCACCTGTCTTCCTCTCCTGGTTTGCCTGAGTGTTGCTGACCTTCAAGGATGCAGTTGAGGAACAGATTTTCCTTTTCCTTCGTGGTTAATCTGCTTAACTAGTCCAACCTATGTTGTCTAGCTGCAGAACTGAGCACTGCGCGGTCTGGCTTCAGCTTTGTGTGGGATTGTATGTGATTGTGGAGGTTGGAAATTGTGCCTTTCATGTCACATGGAGCTGTCTGAGTGCCTGTGTCATTTGGTTACATTGAGATGGTTAACAAATTAGTTGCTAAAATATTTTATTTAATCATTTTCAATAAATATTTATGGAAAATATATCTATATTAATTTTAAAATGTGAAATCACAGTTCTTCCCCTTCATGTACTTGAAGAGTGAACTTCCATCTGTTTCAAGGAAGAAACTATCTTCTGTGTGTCCAGGCTATAAAGCTACATTAAGAGATTTTCTGCCCCTAACCCCAACTTCCTTAAGCAAACAGCTACACTTTACTTCTTTGAAATCTGTGGGCACCTATACATTTTCATTTGAAAATTAGGTTCTTCTGCAAAAAATGTTTAAATCACTGTTTTAAAATGAAAATACAGTGAGTCTTACTAGATACATTTTTATATGTCATAGTTTTTTGATCACTATAATTTGTTAGAGCCTTGAGAATGAAGACAAACGTATTAATACATCACAGCTAAACAGAAGATAGGGTGTGTTTTAAGATTAGCTTGATCTTTGAAGGCAAGGGCTACTGTTCTTCTGCTAGTCTCCTGCCTTGATGAACTCTCCTTTGGAAATGATTTATCTCTGTTGCCATTGGAAAAGAAGCTTACTTTTTCTTTTTTAATATATTGCTCTTCTTTTGAGCTTATGTTGCTTTCATAAGTTTGAAACATAAAAAAAGAAATATTATTTCATGTCACAAAGCTTAAATGAACTTTAACTTCTGGAGTGTTCAGTGAAGCAATGTTTGCAAATAACAAACTGTTCATCTATGTAATTACTGATTTCAGAAGTCTTTTCCGAAGTGTCATATATTTTCATTTGAATTTAAGAGAAAAGTCAAGTTTTCCTTATAAAATCTCTGTATTAGAAACTTTAATCATTCCTTACATAAATCATTCTCAAAATCTGTCCTCTCAGAGATGAAATTCCCTGAATTCTATTCACAGCATCAGGCATTTATGGCTCAAAGAAGCTAACGTATGAGAACCTAGAAAGAATTTAAAGACGAAGCTAGTTACTGTGCTTCTGGTTTAAGGCAGTAGACTAAACACAGTGACCTAATTCTCTTTTGTCTTATGGTAGCATTAAAATAATGAAACATTTTGTTTTTCCTAAGGTGAAATTCTACACTGAACGCTGGAGAAAAATTAGACAAGGTGTCCAGTAATGAAATTCGTGAAACATTTCACACATAAAATAAAACGTGTCTTATTTGGCAATTGTCAGGGTCAACAGATTACCTTTGTGCTTTTCTGTTCATGAAGCCCACGTAACATTCTGACTGTTGACATGCCTTTCATTCCATGGAGAGGGCTTTTGGGATAATGTATTTCACAGTGTAGATGAAACAGTGTGCGCTACCTGTATTAATCAATGCCATTTTTTAATTTAGAAAAATAAATTGACAATCAAGGATCATTAGGTATTTAAGGGGAAACTATATTTAGATGAACAAAAAGAGTAACTGATACCAGAATACGTAATTCAGGGAACACAGGAGACTTTAAAAAGGAGTCTAGTTAGTACCCTTAGCAGAATTTGAGAGGACATTATAGCTGTAACAGGCTGTAGTGAAAAAGGCAATCAGAGAACAAGAAACGTCCAGGAAATTAAAAGTATGATTACCAAATTAAAATTTTATTGGACCAAATGATAGACAGATAGGACATTGCTGACACTTAGACTTGTTTTTATCTTTAAGTTAAATTGAAAATTGTCTCCCAATAGTTAAAACAGAAAGAAAAGGAAATGAGAAATAAAAAGGTTAAGCAGATTTGGAAATAGAGTCAGTAGAGTCAGCATCTCCTTAATATAAATGAATAAGACAATAAAAGGCAGAGAATGCAGCTTAATGAAGGAGCATTTTTATCAGCTGAGTAAATACTCTGGGTCAGTGGTCCATGGCTGGGTAATACAGGACTGAAAACTTAGTGACTTGACACAGCAACCGTTTGTTTAGCTTATGTGCCTGTGATCTGGCTGGTTGGTTCTGTGGGTCTGGGCACGGTGTGGCTGTTTCACCTGAATTAGCTCACGTGGCTCTGGTCAGTTGTAAGATTGGCTGGGCGCTCACTGATAAAAAAGAAGCTCACCGCATGACTGGCGGTTGACTGTGATGACAGAGTAACTGAGCCGTGTGTCTCATCATCCTGCTCCCTTTGGCTTGCTCTCTTGGTAGCCGGAGTCCTAAGAGCAGCAACGGTGAAAATTCTAATGCACATGGCTTTTTCAAGGCTGTGCTTTTTTCCCTTTGCCAAAGCAAAGGTTCCATGGACCGAAGCAAATTGCATGGCCAGTCCAGAGAACCAAAGGGCTTGGATTTGGGCAGGCATGCAGAAACGACTGTCTCTGCACTAAGTCTACTAGAGGCGACAGTTGTCAGATTAAGAAGTCTGGATGGATAAAGAAGGATGGATAAAAGTGAACTATTTGTAGACATATCTTGGTGAAATTTCAAAATTCTTATGATAAAGCAGAAAATGCTACAATCCTCTAATGAGAATAAAATCGATTATCTGCAAAGAAATGAAAATCAGGGTAACAGGTTTTCAGCAGCAGCACTGGTGGATCCTAGAAGACATTCAAACAATATCTTCAAAGTTCTGAGAGAAAACTAATTTAAATATAAAATTCTACACCCAACTTTTGATCATACTCCAGAGGAAATGTGTGTATGTGTACACACACACACACACACACACACATATGTGTATTTCAAGGCAAATGTAATTATTAATAACATATAAATATAGGCCATGGGTAGAATAATAGATAATCTATTTTAGGGTCTGTCCTTAATAAGTTTAACCTTAGGGAAATTTCCTTGAGTCTGTTTTTTCACCTGTAAGATGAAAGAGTTGCCCAGGATCAGTGTTTCCAAACTTTTAAAAAATAGTATCTCATGGTAAGAAATTCATTTTACATCACAATACAGCATGGCTGTATTTGTGTTTACGTGACAGCAAAATTTACTCTTACTACATGTAATAGTCTGATATTTTCTGTTTTGTTTTATTTACTTTATTTAAAAAAAAAACCCTCTACAGCTCATTCATGAGTCAGGATTTTGCTTCCAAGAGTCTAAAAGAATATCATCTTCATTTTGAAATTTGTTTTAAAAATATTATAGTCATTAGCATTAACTTAAGCCTCACTGGTGTACTAACGTCTAAGCGTGTTACATATTTTAATGTTGCTCTGTGGAGAGTCCTATACTTTTTAACCCTGGGATGATCTCACTATCCCTTCCTGGTAGCTTTCTAATGCTCTGAGAGAGTTTGGCTTTCTTACTGCAGAGGAGTTTTGGACACAATGTATTGCTAGAGTATTGTTTTTTTCTCTCCACATGTAATATCCCCAAAGCCTAAAACAAGATGTTTATCTTTTTGATAGACAAGCAATTAACTCTTGGAGGGAATTTAAAGGCAGTAAAGCACATCTGTTAGGACGTCGGAAATAAATAGGAATTTCTGACAGGCAAACATTACAGCCTTGCATTTGTTACGCTGCAGCTACAGCTATGTCAGCATTTTTATTATAAACCTAGCGGATTATCAGTCTGCAATAAAACTCCTTTTGGACTGAGGCTTATTTAGATTCAGAGCTTATTCGGGAAGAACCTATGCTTTCCCGAACATAGGAAAGTAGATTTGCTTCTCCTTAACTGTCTAAGGGAGAGATGTGTCTGGGCTGTCCATATAAGTATTAAAAATATTTAATTTGTTATAAACTGGCTCATTGATTATTAAAGTATGTTATTTAATAAAAGCAACGTAGAAACCGGTTAGGCAGCATAGTTACTAAGTAGGGCTTGAAATAGCTGTTTGTTTCTGAGGAGGTGGTATAGTAGTGTGATTTTGGCAGTTACCAGATAACTCACTGTTATCTGGGCATTGGTAAGACTGAATACACACTTCATAAGATCCTTTCTTTAAAATGTTGAAATTTGAGTGGCTGGTGATTTTCTGCCATCCTTATCCTGAAATGTGCTCCAAACTGTTTAAAACATGATTCCAGTTTTAGAGAGAAAGAGGAATAGAACAGTATTTTATTTTTATTCACATTAAAACATGAAGACACTAAAAAAAAGAATAATATTTAACATTAAAAACATGGATTTAAACCCTGGGTCTACCACTTATCGGTGCGTGTCCTGAGAAATGCTTTCAAATCTCTGTGCCTCAGATTGCTCATGTATCATAAACTCTGATGATGACTGTGCCTGCCTCATTGGGCTGCTCTGCGTTTAAATGTGCTGATCCGTGGAGAACCCTCAGGACAGTGCCTGGACATGTTAAATGCTAGACAAGTTTTAGGTTGTATTATTGCTTGTTTGCTATTAATAGTTTTAAATATCATCATAGGATCATAAAAACAAAAAATCATTTTTACATTAAAAATCTATCATACCATTACATTAAAAAAAATTTTTTTAATCATCCCAAGGTTCTAGGTAGTTCTCTCCCATATACTATTTTTTTATTGCTTAATAGTGCAGTTGTGACCTGGTCATTGAAACTTAATAATTTCAGAAAAAAATGTAGCTCTTTTGGAATGAACTCTCGGTCGTTAATTCTGAGAATTCTGTCTTCCTGGGAGATTAATTTAAAAGTCTTATTCCTGCTGATGCTGCTGACTTTAAAAAAGCATTCCTCTATTATATTGTGAAATACAGCAAAGGAAAATGCTGTTACATAATGTATATGTCGAGGTATATCAAAATAGTGTTATATTATGTAAGGCTTTCTCCTGCTTCAATTCAGGGGAATAGCAATTTTGTGCTATACAAATGAATTGATTGATAGAAGACAGCAGGAAAAAACATATCTTGGCTCAGATATGCTTTGCTACATACCATTTCAGCTTTAAATTGTAAGAAGGGTGCAGTTACACTTAAAAAACTATGTAGTGTGTATATTACAGAAGAGGGGGAGTATAAATGGACAAGTGTCACGGAACAATTATAGACTCATCTTTGGGATGCATTGTGCCTTTTATCCTTTTTATAACTAATGTATGTGGTATCTGATGAAGAGGTACCTTCTTGTCCTCTGTGGGCTTACCATCAGACAAATAAATAGTTATTCCACCATATGCCAACTGCTGTGGGGTAATCCACAGAGCCAGATCTTCAGAAGGCAGTGAAGTTAGGGGTAGCATCCAGAGAATGCGGGTAAATGGGCCTTGGATAAAAGAAGGAAAGTCTATTCTATTGTCTCAGAGAAGAAGGCCAGGAGGACAAAAGTGGGTTCAATAATATTTGTAGGTTTGACAGCAGTGAGTGGTGGTGTTCCTGGGTGATGGCTGCTGGCTTTGAATACACAGGTATGAAATTACAGGGGATGAAGTTCTAGTTCCATACTAGCAGTAATAAATAATGCTTAAGTAAGAGAACAGCCCCTTATTTTAGGACCAAAGAATGTTTATCTTGATTATGAAGTATAAATTTATACTCTACTTATTTGTAATAGTAGATACTAATAAGTGCCTTCTGAACAAATGAATGAAGAGTATCAAGAGTGTGTGAATTAGTGAACAAGCCCTTTCACTCCAGTGCCCCGTGACTAGCAGGGCATTATACAGTTCATTCTTCTTCTCTCTCTTCTTTCTTGTCCTGGTTTTGTATTGTGTTTTCCAGTTCCTCCAAACCAGACTTTATGCTAGCATATTTGATAATTAACTCATGGTGGCATGTGGGAAGATGTTAGTTACTGTCCTTTCTAGATGACACATGCAATGAAACATCTGCTTTAGGCTAATACAGCTCTACCCCAAAGAAAGATTGCTAAGAGCTCTTTGCCCTTGGCTGGGGTGGGGTGAGCATTCCTCAGATACTTTCCATGTTCTCCCCACTCCCCCTGAGTTTGTGTGTCCCTGCTAGAGGTGTTCATAGTTAAATCTGTATTTGGGCCTAAAATGAGTCCATCTAATGGAAATTGAATAAGCCAAATTTTGGAAGGTGGTCTGAACTTCATAACAGTATGGAAACAAATTCTTGGTATATGAAGTGTACCACTATAAGGTTAAAATATTATGTGGCAACAGTAACTTGTCAGATCAGAGTAGCACTGGTAAACATTCTCAAAATGAATATAATCAAAATGTACAGATGATTCATTAAAAATTGTTATTTTGAATTTAGGTTGTGTAACTTTCTAAGGCATATTTTGTTTGGATAAATTTTTTTATATGGGCTGACAAAGCACAATGAACTTGGAGACAAGATAAATTGTACTATTGTTACTTGAAGTACATGCTAATATTTTGCAAGAAGCACACTTTTTTGTTGTTTTTAATCATCTCATTAAGACATAATGATCTTTTTCCAGCTGAGGTGTCTAATTACTGTCATATCCAATAGTCTGTTAATTGGTAAGAATAAAGCAAAATGCCACCATGGACACATCTTGACTATACTCTCATTGCATAGAAATGGAGTAGACACAGAGTAATTGTTAATTACATTTACAGAGCATTGCCTATAATCTTTACTGAGCTCATTTGCTTTTCTTTTTGTACAAACAATAGTAAAACCATCTGAAACATCTGTATGGCTCCTTTTATGCTAGGTATCTTTCAGGATTTTGAATACAGGCTCAAGATTTCATCAATCACAGTTCACAAATCTGAAAAACAGATGAATTGTCTTTGTAAATTCAAAACTTGGTATTCAAAGCTCAGACACATATCTTTTCCCAATAAAATTTAGTGTCTAATCTTCCCTTCATGAGCATTTGTTTGATATAGACAAGATTTCCCCTTCTGCTAGTAAACCAGAGGTCATTCTTAAAAATATTCTTATGTTTAAAAATTTATGTACATATTTGGCATTTATGTATTTGATGTGTAAAATGCAAATTTAAAGGCATAATTTAATTATATTCAGGGTTCTAGAGATTTTTAACTTTTATGGACACATATATTAAAGTATATATAAATTAACAAATACGGTATAAACTGTTTTACAAAGACCATTAAAATATTTTAAAAAGAGGCACTAAATTGGTTTGTAAAGCAGAAAATGTGGCTCTTGGCCTGATTTGCACTTAGGGGTTTGTCAGCAAGCTTCCTCAGTCAGGAATTGTAGTCACTATTTCATTTTCAGCATCACAACAGCACTAGTTTAGGATTTCCTCAGTACACTTGGAAATGAATGTAAGAGTCGTTTCTGCGTGGATCCTGGGGAGTCTTCTTTCTGCCTTTTAGAATGGTATGTTCCCGTGACTTACCACCCGCATCCATGCCATCGCCACCACTATCTCATTAGTCTCCTCTAAGGTAACAGACATTGGGATGACTCACGTTACTCTGAAATTGTCAGGCTGTTTAGTTAATTACCCTGCAAAATTTAGATGTATTTGCATATTCGAGTGTGGGTAGAATGTTACTATAGAAGCAGCAGCAATACCAGGATCTTCTGACACCCGCGTGTACTACAGATACACACTGAAAGGCAAAAAGTATGTTACAGAATATGTAATAGGAGTTCTTGAATAATTTTTTTTATTTTTGCTATCTCTGCCACTGCTGAACCCATGCGTCTTCATATTATCTGTACTCTTCCCTGAATCGTCTCAGCAACTACTGATCTACTCTTTTAAGACCTTGACCTTTCTGGGAGTGCCTCCACAATAGAGCACACTAAGTAATGCGCAGTGATTTCCTTTCCTTGGAAAATGACTGTTATAGTTAGATGGTTTTCTAGTTCTGTCACATCCAGCAGTTCTTCAATCAAATCCTCATACTTGGTCATCTTGCAGTTTGATCTCTAACACATCTTCTTCAGCTATCTTTGTGCACAATGACATATCTTCTCAGGAGGGATGACTTTTTTCCCATTTTTTTTTTTCCTTTGAAGAGTTCTCTTTGTATTTAAAAACTCAAGGGTTGTAATTATCGGTGAAAAGATAGAAGCATTTGTTGCAGGGTCAGTTATTATTTTCAAGATTCAGTGGTAATCTTCAATAAACAGCAGCAAGGGTTTCGCGGTCCTGTGCACTTACTGGGCAGGCCGCCTCACTGATAAACTGCTGCACCTGAGCCCGGCTGTGAGGCGACAGTGCGTCCGAGACATACCAAAGGTGATTTTCCAGAATTATTACAAAAACCTAGTTTGTCAATGAGATAAGATGTAATTAATACAGGATTGAAGTTGATCTAGTTGGGTCTTACTCAAATTCCCTTAAATGAATAACTGTCTTATCCTCTATTCCCTAAAAGGCAGATTTACTTTATTTTGTTGAGTAAAACTACAGTTAGTTTAATACTACAGTTATTCATCCTTTCCCTTTCTCTCTTCCTCCTTTCTCTCTCTCTCTTGACATCTCTCTCTCTCAATGTCTCTTTTTAGTTTCATGCCAGTACTTTTAAGTCCAACAAATGTCTAATCGTCATGGTTGAACCTTGACTTTGGAGACATATTTCTGAGCTTTCCTCCTAACCCTACAAACTGTCACATCTTAAGCAAGTTAGTTTGTATTTCCAAATGGCATTTTCCTAGTCTGTAAAAAAGAAATAATAATGGCGCCTCCCTTACAGGCTGGATGCCAAGATTAAATAATAGTATTTGCCTTAGCGTTTTTAACCTATATTTTGAAACAGTAACAAAATTTCAGTGTTAGAAGAAACCTTAAACATTTGACTTCCATGAAGTTATAAATCAGTGGGAAGAGACAATGTGCAAACCTACAGTTTTATTATCCAATGGTATAAAAGTGTCTAAGCAGCACGGTGGCCGCCTTGGGCCAGGAACAGGTGCAGCCCATCTTCGTAGCTCCAGGAATTTCCGTACCCCACCATCCCTGATGATCACCAAAAAGCCATGAGTGTCTGCATCACTTAGGTCTGGATCTGGAAAGCTCTGCTCTGGTTACACCGCAACCATTTCATACCTCAGTCTTTACCATCACCCTGGAAGAGCTTACACTAATGATCCATATACGTCCATTTAGGGAGCATTTAGAAACACTGGTGCCTTGAATCAAACTGAGCATCAGCAAATCAGCATCTTCAGCAGAAAGGAGGAATCCAGGCCAGTACAGTGTGTCTCGGCCCCTGGGATTCCCGCACACTAGGAAGCTGCTCTCCCCATTGTCAACATATCATCTGAACCTGCATCTGGCTTGATCCTTTCAGGATGAGGATCCTGGGAAGATTCCATCCTAGGAGGCCTCTAAATAGCACAATAGTCTTCTTTTAATTGAGTTGAAATTTGTTTCCATGTGTCTTGCACACTCTGGTCGTCGTCCTACTCTGGAGGCCAAACAGAGTAATTTGTGTCCTCTATATACACTCTTTCAAATGTTTTTCAGTCTTGTCATGTCTTTTCTGCACATTTACATACATTAATTTGTTCATTTATACAACAAGCGTTTACTCTGAACCAACTATGTACTCGGTACTGGTGACAAAACTAAGGTGTGGTCAGTCTTTGGCCTTGGGGAGCTTTGCCTCAGTGTGACATGATTTTTAACACTTCATCATCAACCTGGCTGTTCTTCTCCACATGGCTTTTAGTTCGTATGTTCTTCTTGAAATGTGATGCCGTAGACCCTGAGGTGTGCTATTATGCATAGGGCAGGTTGTCCGTGTGTTTATTCTGAGTGTTATTCAGCCACTACACACCTAAGATAATATTTTCTCTTCTGATGGTCATAGCACCGTGGATTTATGTGAAAGCTGTTGTCAGTTAATACCTAATCTCCTTAGTTCACATGCTTGTAAAATTGTTTTCTTCAAACTCAAGCACAGTTATTTCTGTTAAACTTCATCTTGATAAGATCAGCACATTATACTGAACTCTGAATTTTGTATTCTTATTCTTTCATCCAAATATTAGAAAAGCAATAAACTGTTTAATTTAGCCCTGTCACTGATATGCATTGAAGAGAACAGGGCTACACAAACCCTGTAGCAAAAGCAGAGTGTTGGCTAGGCATTTCTTCCTTTATTAATCCTGTGTACAGTGATGGTGGTCTTTAAATAATATTTATTTACTTAAGCAGTTTTATAGTTCTTTGACCAATAGATATTATAAAAGATTTACCACATTATTTCTCCAAGTGAGGCCTAATCTCTACAGTAAGTTTTTAAAAAATCTTTTATTTATTAATTGTTGTACTATTTAGATTTTTTTTTTTTATTTTGGGGGGAGGAGGTAATTAGGTTTATTTATTTTTAGGGAAGGTACTGGGGACTGAACCCAGGACCTTGTGCATGTAAGCATGCACTCTTCCACTGAGCTATACCCTCTCCCCTACAGTAAGTTTTGATTTAAAAAAAGATCTGTTTCTTAGGGAAATGCATTCAAAGTTAATTATGGCTATAGTCTATACTAAATATATATCTACCCTTTATACTTATATAGTATGCATATGGTGATATTAAAACTTTATTGTGATTGTGTATTTTTCTCATTGAACCTATGTGCATATTGTGATTTATTCAAAATATTCAAGATTTATTATAAAATCGTCAATGAATTAAGCATTCCTATTATTGAGATGTAGATTGGACATATTTGAATATAACCATTGTTCTTTTGAAAAAAGGAATGCCAAGATGAGATGTTTCTAATCTAGATAGTAATATAATCCATTATGAAAATTTACTATTATTTTGCTGCTACTAGTTATGTCCTTATTGTAAATGGAGAGAAAGCTTTTTTGAGGGCATCAAATACCTTAGGCTACTTTTTACTGTGCAGACCCATCTTACTCTGTTGCTATGGTTACTGTTATACCACAGAAGATCCTTCATTTCTGTATAAATTATTTGATAGCTTAAAGTTGCTTGTTAATATTGTAAAATCGGTGCACGGGCTGAGGAATCACAGCAGGACACGACTGCTTCCATGTTTGAAATAGTGATGTCTAAATAGCACAGTCGCATGCTCGTTATAACCTGATTAGCGAGCAAGATTGCTAGAGCTTTTTTTTTTTTTTTTTTTTTTTTCGGAAATAGAATCCTGCATGTGGGAGAACTGTGGCCTAATGGTTAAGAGCCTGGATTCTGGAGCAAGGCGCCTGGGCTCAGTTCCTGCCTTTACCACAGCTGTGTGACCGTGTGTGACTGACTAACTTCTCTTTGTCTCAGTTGTGTCATGACTACATGGGGATCACAGCAGGGCCTACCTCACAGGGTTATTGTGAGGAGTAAATAGGGTCATATTTGCAAAGCATTCATTTAATTTTTTCTCCCACTTTATTATTATTATTGTTACTATTCTTCATGGACTAGTTCTTCAGATCTTCATTGTACAGTGTAAGGCAAGGCCAGGGACAAGTGGGCCAGCAGGATCATTTGTGGTCTGGGGGCCACAAGACTTTGGCTTAAGTTCACCATCCTGGCCCTATTCTAAATTCACGACCCTGAGAGTTTGATCCTAGCTAAAGTTTGGTCATATTAAAGGAGTCTAATTAGATTTCCTTACGCTTCTGTCTAGTTTTTACTTCTTCTCTGAGATGAGTGCAGAACTAGTGTCTGTTCCCAGCAGGAAGTGCTTCAGAAGCTGCCACTTTCTCACCCAGGCTGCCTGTCTGCACGGTGTTGCCACTGCTCTGATTACATCAGGGAGAAAGTCTCACTGAGAGCGAGGCAGGGCCACTGCTCACCCACTCGCAGGAAACTGTGGAGACCACCTCTGCTGTTCAGCTGACCCACGTCCTGCTGACCTCTATTGCTGAAGTGCTGGAATCTTCTCCTCCTGACCGCCCACCCGTGTTTTAAACCACTTTCCCACTCACTCTTCCACTGCCCAGCCAGCGGAATCTCCTGTGCTCTCAACTTCTCCTCCTAGCCTTAACTCAGTCCTGGCACTCATCTGGGGTCCTTCGTTCCCTGGGAGCCCCATCAAGTCATGAAGATGAACACCCCCAGAAAACTCACCCCAGAGCCAGAACTTGGGGTGATGACTTTTTTCCTCCAAATTTCTGCTTCTCAGTTAACCCTTTAACCTTTCGCAAAACATGTTCCTTTGAGGCTATGTCATTCGGCTGTGTGTGACACTCTGTCATCTCCCACGGGCTTCCTGGTTCACAGAAGAGTTTGACACCTCACTTGCAGTCTTCCTCTCTACTCCAGCCATTAACCTGGGGAATTTAGCCCCCAACACCATGACCTTTCTCACCTTCTCTGTATTAGCCACATACACCCACAGTAACATTCTGACTTTACCAGCACCTCCAGATCACCAATGGAAATGCTCTGTTCCCTGGACAGGTGCCCTCACCTTCCAGCTAGCTTTTTCAGCCCCATCACTGTGACTATTTTGGGGCAGTATCAGGACCTACAGTCTGTTGACTCCTATTTTCTCCCAAAGTGTCAGTCTCCTTTTTTTCTCTTCTCCACTTGACTCCCCGGTTCATAACTGCAGTAACACTCTGGTTTATACTCCACGTTGGAACAGCCCTATAGTCCACCTTTGGTCTTCAATCTTTGCATTGCAATCTTCTGTACAAACACTAAACTTGGGTGAATCCAACTGTTTGGTTTTGCAGCGTGTCCACTTGGGCACACAAGAGGTCCAGTTGGTTCTGTGCTAACATTTGAATACCAGCTTCGAGGGGGCTGTGAGCACTGCTTGTCCAGTCTTTTCCTGGGCTTCTCCCCTTCTCCACAGCTGTGTCGTGCCCCCTCCATCCTCTTCTCCCAGCTCCTGCTCAGGCATGGCCTCTTCTGCTTTGCCTAGGGAATGAAAATCATCACACAGAAACTCTGACATCTTTCAGATACCAAGCAAATAAGCCTACCTGAACCATCTACGTTAACTTGCTCCCAAAGGCAAATCTTCCACCAGGGCTTTGAGCCCCATCACTGCCTGTTTATTAAGACCTCCAGCGGCAGAGATGGTCCTTTCTTTTTTTTTTTTTTTTTTTTTTTAAATATTCAGTCCCTCCCTATCAACTGGCTTTTATTTTATTTTATTTTATTTATTTTATATTTATTTTTATTTTATTTTATTTTGGGGGGAGATAATTAGGTTTATTTATCTATTTGCCTTTAAACAGACCCAAGTTTCTCCATTTAAAAAAATAAACCTCATTTAGTTAATGCTCCCCTAGCCCCTCAGAAACTATCCTATCTCCTCACCTTGACAGTAAAACTTCTGGAATGATTAGGTCATATCTTCCGTCTCCCTTGCCTTGTGTACACCTTGTGTTCATGTGCTTTCCAACCCCGTCACTGTACAGTATCAGCTCCAGCCGAGGTAAGCAGTGTCATTTTAGCAACATTCAGCATCACCCTTTTCTTTAGGCTTCTGTGACACATATTCTCCCACCTTTCTGGCAGCCTCTCGTTTTGTCTTCTTTGCAGATCATTATATGGTCTCTCTCAGTGATAATGTACATGCCCATGGTGTCAGTGAGCTAGGTGTATCCTTATGACTCACAAATTAATCTCTGTGCTCTAGACCCATATATCTGTTTCCCTTTGTGACTTCTACACTTGCATGTCTCAAAGATCCCTCAAGCCGCACATGTCTAAAATTAAGTTCAGGACTCTATCCCACCCTCCAGCTTCCAGGTAGGGTTCTCTCCCAGCATTCCTGTTCCGATCGATGGCTATACTGCTCAGCCATTTACCTGGGAATCTGCCTTGCAACTTTTCTCTTACCTCAGTATCTAGTCTATCATCGTCTTGTCAATTTTACCTTCCAGCCCTGAGTCTCCATTTTATACATAACCATACCTAGTCCAGTCAACCATCTTTCCTTGACTGACCTACTTCAGTGAGAGGCAGTGGATGATACACTAACTAACTCACCTGCTGGCTTATCTTCTCCAAATATTCTGTTCATTGTCAGCTAATTGATCTTTGTAAATGTACATCTGTTCTTGGATAAAAGGTTTTGCTGGATAGCTTGGAACCTAAAATCCACAGTAAACTTTGAATCCGTGCGTTTGAATTCAGTGGCATTTCAGCTACATAAAATTCTTGTCACTGCATATAATCATATTTTATGAGAAAATACATTTTAGAGTCTAAATAATTGGCTTAAATATAAATGTTTAAAACAGAACCCATTGGCAAGTCTTGGTCGATCTTTATTTCTGATTTCAGAAACTTGCAGCATCTACATTAGACAATGCAAAATGTTTGTACAAAATAGCGTGATGTGAATGTATCACTCTGACATTTTGTTTTCTTTCTAGCTATTTATTTGCTGTTTGAGTATAATAAATCATTGCTCTAGTATTTTCACATGTATGTGTAGATGAGTATATAGATAAATAATTCTTGCTCAAAAGATCCCTTCTTCTTACCCTATTACTTTAGGTAACTTCTGGCTATGGTAATTTATTTTTAATTATCTAAACCTATTGTAAATCAATTATACACTTTAATTCAGTATCTGGACTTTTTAGTAAGAATGTTTTTAATTACTAAGGTAAACCAGAGTTTTAAGTTAATATATTTAAATTATATCAAGAAACTGAAAGCCTGGGTTTTCTGGTCCTATAAAACCTAGTTGATGCTGATAAAATTCCAGTGCTATTGAATTCCATGGCTAACGTAACACATAGGTCAGTAAAGTTGTCACTAAATTTAGTGAACTCTCCCTTGGGTTTTGGTGTAAAACAATTACTTGGGAGGGGTTGTGGGGACCCAAGGTCTGTCAAGAAGTGGGTGAGCTAATCTTGTCTGTTGCTACTGGGCCTGTTGCCATTTATTCTATATTTTAGCCTCCATGTTTAGAGTTAGAAAGTTTAACTAAAAAAAAAAAAATAACCTGTAGCTGGTATATTATAAATATATTAAGCTGAAGGTGAAGGACTCTGCATCACCTATAAAGGATATTGAAAAGATCATTTTTGGCCAGTGATGTATACTTTATGATTACGCATCTGTGGATAAAAAGGATATTGCATTTGTGTAGAATGCAGTGAAATGTTGCCTAGGTGAACTGAACATGAATTCAGAAGAGCGGACATATTTCCTAACCAGTTGCCCTTCTGCTGCAGGCTGAGAAATCGTGGGGTTTGGAATCGATTTCACCACTGATCTGAAAGATAATCCTTTTTGTGACAATCTTGCCCTGGGGTTTTTACTGTCAGAGGTGAAAATGAATGGCAGAGTCTAAGTGAAAAAGAGAGGGGAGAGGAATCCAGCCCGTGGGGATGAGGGGTGAGGGGAGGGGATAGAACATGTACCTGGAGAAGATTTTAGTCCACCAGTTGTCCGAGCTGTGCTCCAACTTTTGCTAATCAATTATGTTTACTGTTATACATGGGGAGATAAGAAAATATATGGCAGGTGATAATTTGACTGGCTTTTCAAGGGTCTCAAGTGCCTTTCCAGTCAGTATGTCGTAGCTTGGCCATGGAACGCAAGCTGAGGGGGAGGGAAGCTATGAGAAAAGAGGCTATTTGACCAGGATAGGTCTTCTTCTGTACAGGCTGTGAAACAAATAAGGATCAGCACAAGTGCCTCAGGGACACACAAGAAGATCGTGCTGGGGTGCCGTTAAAACAGTGCTGGGTGATTTTTTTTTTTCTGAGGTGGAAATGATGACAGATTTGCCATCTCACACCCTGACTGATTAAAGCAGGTAGTCTCTCTGTTCTTGGAATGGCTTAGAAGCTTTCCTGTTAAAAGAGAAGTTACTCTGGTCAGACAGGCACGGTTGCTGCAGGTGCAGTGCTGTCCTCTCGCCACATTAACACCTGCCTGCAGGTGACATGGGGATTAGGAGTGGGTGAGGACTTCATTAATGACTCGACTGCACAGGGTGTGTGAGCCTTTGCTTGGGATCCTGGCAGTGTTAAGGATCTGAACTTTCAAGAATCTCATAAAACACTCCCCTGATATCTCTATCCTCTTAAATCCGAGTCATCTGTGGGGACTGGCGGATCTCCTTTAACTGGTTTTCTCACAGGTCAGTCAGCCTCCCTAGGATCCCTTCAGAAGCATGACAGCCTTCCCATCTGCTGGTGTCACGTGCGGTGGTCTCCAGTGTGCTCCACTCGAGCAGCTCAGGAGTTTCATGTATCTGAGGGGAGAGAAGATACAGGGTGTTGCATGGGGAGTTTTTAAACCTTTCTTCTTCTTTTGTGATTTCAATGACTGTTCATTTTTATCCTTTCAATAAGTTTAGAAAAGAGGATATTTTAGCTGTTATTTTTCACCCTCACTTAGAGCAGGGGTCTGCAAGCTTTTTCTGTAAATAATTTTGCTTTGTGAGTTATAAGGTCTTTGTCCCAACTGCTCAGCCCAGCTGTAATAATAATTAAATTTAACATATTATTTATGTTAATAATTAAATTTAATTATTAAATTATTATATAATTTATTATTATACATTTAATAATAATAAAGCACAGCTTTAATAAATAATATTTCTGTACTCTCTCTGACTCTTTTGTCTTTAGGGTGGCAAGAAGGGGACTCCCTGTGGATGCAGCTTCCTTTTCTTAGGAAGTCAGGCCCTTCGCTGGGCTCCCAGCAGTCCCCACTTTGCCCCAGGTGAACCGAAGTTTTCTCTGTTGTCCTCATTTTAAAACCATGCCTCATAATAGGACCATAATTAAGACTAAATGCTTATAGGGCTCTGTCAGAAGGTAGATTTGTGTAGCTGTTCTGGTGTACTCAGATACCTGGTTTCAACCATTAGTATAATTTAAGGAGTATAGATTCTCTTTTATGGTAGAGAATTCATGACATCAGTGTTAACGTTGATCATTCAGTTCTCTATAAAGAAACAATTTATTCAAGAGATGATACTTAATTGTTTTACTTCAGAATCTAGGAAGTTATTGCTTTTTGCTTTTTTTTTTTTTCCTCCTGAGTATCTGTGTTGCATACTTTATGGAACTATTTGAAATATTATGTTGATCTACTTCTTATGGTAAATATAAAGTAGGAAATACCATATTTTAGTAATCATTACCTTTCACTCAATAAACATGATTAGCAAGAACAATAACAATGAAACATTTTATATTTGCAGCCTGCCTTTGAAATATTGAAGCATAATTGTGAAACATTTATAAGTAAGTCATTGAATGACTTGTGGCAAATACAAGCAAGAACAAGAAAAATTGATATTCCAGTTATTCTTCTGTGCCTTTGACTATTTCATGGGGAGGAACTGCACATGAGTGATTTTTGTAACTATAAGTTAGAGCATTTAGAATTCTACAAATTGTTTAAAAATCTTTTAATATGCTTGTATCTTACCTTTTGTTGAAATATCTACAGCTTTGACTTCTTGATATATTTGTGTCTTGACATAGTCTCATTATTCAAACAGTCGTAGGCAATTAATTAAGAAAAATTTTCCCCAGATATACCCAAGTTTCTACAACAAATTTCTCAGAAATAATGAAGGTATTTTGTATTAAGTTTGAAGTTAGGTATTTTAGGACTTGATTATGTCATTACTAGATAAACATTGATGAATGAGCCTATTGTCTTTACTATAAAAAAAAATCTAATAATTTTTAATGTATTTGTTAACCCTAACATCTGTAATTCAGATAGAACCACTTCCTTAAAAGTGAGTTTATAAGTGTTAATAGAACTCTGCTATAGATATGAGCAAATGTCCAACCTTAACTCCTCCTTTCTGATTTTTTTTAAAAATGATTTTTATTTACTTTTGGATTAGCTTTAAATTCACCATTTAGACTTCAAAATGACAGTTTAGTCAAATAGAGCAGCACCAAACATAAAGAAAACATAATTCCACAATTATTTGAGTTAAACTCTAAGGAAAAATAATCAAGTTATTATCATGTTTTAAATTTTAAAAAAGTTACCACTGTTTTAGGATAATTTAATTATGAACAAATTTGTATTGTTGTTGTAGGGGTACACTGCAGTTGCATGTCATGTGCTTTTCTGAAAGAGTCTTGGAAAAATGAAAACAATTTCTAGGAAGGAAATATTCAATAAGACCATAAGAAAAACATAGCAAAGCATTCCCACATGATATCCAAACATATCCTGTTCGGTAACGTCAGGAAGTATCTCAGGCTGGGGCCACAGTATTTCTTAGAACAAACTTCCTTGTAAGAATTTGAGATGTGGGCATTTTATAACTAGCTAAGTGACTTGGATGACATGTTCGTTTTATGCTCATTGAATTCCCCTAAGTAGCCTAGTGAGTGGAATCGTCTGTGTAATTTGGTTGCGATGGAAATCATACATGTTTTTTGTTGTAGAGACTGTGCAGAATGATCAATAAGACTTTGAAGCATAAAAATATATGATATTAGAATAAAATTCAGTAGTAGCATACTTCAGAGAGAAAGAGGGAGGGTATAAAATTTCCAGCTGTTAGAAAGGAACTTGTTCATGCATTTTAAAAAGGAATGATAGGAAGTGTCATACCGTCTGGGCGTGCGTTTGCCCGTGGTAAGCTCGGCTGGTTGTGCTCGTCTCTGGGCCTTTCTGATTTTACCTCTGTATTCCTGTGCTGTCCCTTTTACTTCGTAATTAACCCCTTTCCCTGTTTTGCATGTACTTGCTTTTCGCATTCAGCCATTGGCAGAGCTCCTCGTAAGCTGAGATGGCATCTGGCATGCCTTCCTCTCCTCAGGCTCCTTGTCGTACTTCTCGGTCCCCTCCGCGAGGCTCCTGCGTCACACCTCTGACTGTGCAGAGGGTTCAGAGGTTGTGTACTGTAGGTTTTGTGATGGTGACATGCTAGCTGTTTTTAAAGTTTCTTCACATACATTCCGAGATTGTGTCAGCTGTGAAACTTCTAAACCAGTATTTGCTATTATTGGAACCCCATCTTTCTCTTATCATGCTTCTTTCGTTTTGCATCAGTAAAACAATTTCTTTCTAGTAGTTCACTAGATCTTAATTAAAATGTGGATCAAAAAATCACTAGTTGTCATTATTGCTACAAAAGGAATTAGTACTTGTTCAGCTCACACTTGCTATGTAATCGTCAAAATTGTTATCCTTCATTGCAGAAATATTTTTAATTGCTGCTAAATTAGCTTAACTAAAATTTAACTTAAATCCTTAATGTACTAAGTACCTCAAGGTAAACCCCTCACTCACATCTAACTGTGAAAAAAAAACTCATCTTTAGGTTATATTTGGTATTAAGATTTTAGAATACATAGAAGAGATAAACACAAATCCAATAAAATGTTCCTTTCAGTCATTTGTGTGCTTACAATAATACTTTTTAAATTGCATCATTCTCCATGTATATTTCCAGCTATGTTTTCCTCTCTGTGTCTCTTGCCATTTGTAGTGATTTCCTAACAGCCGTTTGGATCTGGAAGCCTCATCTCAGGCTGGTAAACCTTTCAGTCTGCAGCCCGACTCAAGGGCCTCACTCTTCAGAGTCTGGCCTGTGCTCCATTCGAAGTGCCCTCCAAGCTACTGCTTCTAAGATATCATCAAATCTGGTGGCTTTGGAACTAGCATAGCTCCAGAGTTGAGAGGCTAGTTTTGTGAGCCATGGGGAAGGTTATGCAAAGGGCCAGCCATGCCCATCTGGCCAGGATGATCATCATCAGGTTCTTTGTGCCCCAAAGGTGTGCTCCCAAGTGACATGTTGCATCTGCGTGTGCACATGAATTGCAGTGATGTTTTTGATCACTGATTTACTCATGATAAAAAGTTCTCAGGAGCACCGATTAAAAACTTGATCTGTCTGTAGGTTATGTCAGTTTCTTGACAGTTCTCGTGGCTTTCAGTATTTCCGTTAGTTTTCCCTGAGACTGGAGCCAGGGGTTTGTTTGCAGTGCGTGCTTCAGTGAAACTGGTTTAGGTTATAATACCACTCAAGACTGATGGACGGAAGATTCAGATGGAAAGTGACAAGAAGGCCCGGAAGATCAATAGAGGCTTTGAAATGTATTTTGTACTAGCCACTTTTTTCTACTTTACTGATTCACTTTCCTAATGAAAAAAAGAAAGGAAGCTAACTTTACAAAAAGATTAAAGTTGATTTAAAGTTAGAATTAAGATCATTACTTTCACTTTTCATTTAGTAGATTGATGAGCAGTTATTTTAAAATTTTATACCAGATGTTTCTTTTTTTTGGAAAAATAATCTGAATAGCAATTATATGGTTTCAGAAGGTTAGTATTAGTCTTAAAATATATTACTACTAGACATGAGCAATGAAGAGCTCTTTTTTACCAACAGGTAATAAGCATTTATTACTTAGCTAATGAAAAAATTTATAAATTTAATTTTAAAGACAAGGGGAAGATAATTATGCTAAAATAAAACCATCTGGGATTTTTGGAAATGGTGACACACACATGCACACACACACACACACACACACACCCTGTTATATGAAAACTGTATCAAGGCAGAAAGTAACATACATTTATTTGATATTTCATTCACAAACTCCTTAATCCCTAATGAGTTGTTTTTCCTTATAATTAAAATTTCCCTAAGTGAATCCAATTTAAAAAGTGTTTCTTTAATGCTTACTATATCCAGAATACTACGCTAGATGTTGTTGGAGATATGAAGCTAAATTATAGTATTACTGTGACAAAAACAAAAACATAGAGCAATAAAATAACCAACATGTTAATATGTGTATCATAACAACCAGATATGCCTTACTGGAAGGAAATGAAAAAGTAACAAGATCAGATTCATAGTAATGATTGAAAGTAGCAAATGCAAATGCAAATGTCAATAATAAACCCAAGTTTATGTTTACTCTCACTATACATCCATGTTGTTACGGGGATCTCGGGAAACTTAGAATGACACTCTTTATTCAGTTGCATCATAAAAATAGCTACTTTGAGTACCTATTGCAAACGATTCCAAACACAGAAAAAAATGCTTATATCATAATGCTAAGGCAAGACGAAAAAAATTTGCTTAGTTTATCAGTACAGCTGTTTAAGCATGCAGCCACTATACTTCCTTCTCCTAGGAGCATGAATGAGAAAGAAACAGATTGGGGCAAAAAAAAAAAAAAAATGTTAACAAGTCTTTGATTTTGGATAGTAGAGGCTATAGATTTAAAATTGTTTTTCTCTAACTTTTTTTTTTAATATTTTCAAATTCTTTCATAGTGAGTATTTATTAGTTTACTGACAGGAAAAATACAGGTATAGTTTTTTTGAAGAAGCAGCAGAAAAAGATAATTGCTCTAACATGAACCCAGCTGGGATTTGGGGTCAAGGCCTAGAGAAGTCAGTTGTCCAGCCCACAGAGCATCCTGTAGAAAGCCCGCCCTCTGGGCTGTAGGCAGCACAGAAGTGGAGATGCAGGCCATGCCTTTGAGGAGCTCACACTAGAGTCGTCCATCTAAATCAAGAGAAGGAGCAAACACAACCAAGATCTAAGGTGTTCACGTTGAAGGAACAGAGAAGAAGGCAAGAGCGTATAGTGGCGATATTTTTTAACTCTACATGGGTCTGACCCTGTGTGCAGTATCTCCTTCTAAGGCAAGGGCACTAAGGGTTTACTGTTGGTGCTGCCTTGGGGCTCACGAGACTGACTAGAGGGGACAGTAACACTTACAATAATATGTAGCTTCCCAGTCATACGTTTTGACAGAATCCCAGCTGGGGCATAACAGAATCAGAGCAGTGAGCCTGAGTGGTGAAGGACCAGTCTCTGCAGGGAGGGAGAGGCAGACACGGAGGACAGGCGTGGAAATGACAGCTGCAACTGGCGGAGCATCCGCCACCTGCAGAGGGCCACTCCCGGTGCTTTATTTATGGTACAGTGTTAATGGAACGGGAACTGAGCTTGGCCCCAGTAAAGCACAGGGGGCTGGAGCAAAAGAGTCTTGCCCAGTAACCACCTGCCTGGAGTATGGCATGAAATTCCTATTTTCCTGGGAAACTCGGTTGTTTTTAACAATCCCAGTTTGATACTGCTTACTACTTTGTTGTTGTTGGGTTGTTGGTGTGGGGAACATTACCTTCCAGTCATCCTAGTCCTCACAAAAGAAATTTTCATCTTTTACTTTAGGTTATTGTCTTATTCCCTTTCCAAGTCAAGAATATCATTTGGCCTTTTTGTCAGCAAAACTCATTTAGCTCAGATAAATTCATCTTGCTATATAATTATTTTTTCTAGAGGAAATGGGAAAACTTTCTATTTATTTGTGGTACTGAGAGCACAAGTTATAGGAGAGATGTTTTAATCTCCTTGCAACATAGATAATTGAAAATTTCCCCCCTTTTTTTCTGCATGATGATTCAAGTTAGTAAGGATTTTATTTTGCTCAAAATTGCCGTCTTTCTGTGCTTCCCTGTGAGACAGGCCCTTTTGTAATTGTCAAAGAGTTTTATTTTGAAATCTTTAAAGATAAATCACTGTAACCTGATTGATAATCATTATGCTTATATTTAATTATACACTGTGCATCTGTAACAATTATCAGATGAATCTCTTCTGTGCATGGTAACACTATAATGTCATATTCACTCTGATTGTCATTGCTACATTGGCATTTTCCTGTAAGGGGAAAGGGCTACCGTTTGTTCTTGAGATCGTGCTTCTAGTTTTGATAGTTGCACCAGAGCAAGAAGCAATGCTGGTCTTTATGCCAGTCGCAAGCGTAACAGTGCTTAGTGGATGCTGCAGTATGCTTACTTTACGTTTCTATTAAAATGTACCTCTTTACTAAAATAGCAAATGAACAAATTGCACCCTTCCTCCACTTGCATATGGTTGCTTTAGTGCATATGTCACTCTGCATGAATTACCTTTTGTATGACTCTTAGACACTAGAGTATTGTTACCAGGGATTGTGTCTGCTCCACTAGGGCTTACCCCAGTGCCTACCCCATGTGTACAAGGCAGTCAGCAAATGCTTACTGAACTAAACTTAACTCTCTATATAATCAAGAACAATTCTTTTCATTGCCAGCTTTAACATTTCAGGTATATTTTGTCATATTCTTTCTCTGTCTTTTTCTCCTTCAAAGACACTAACTTTTTCAGAGCTTTTCTTTATGTTTCAGGAAAAAAAGTCATTCATTTACTTGATTAAAACTCCTGTTTGCCTCCTGATATTAGATTTAATATGCAGAAGCTATAAAAATAAAGCTCAGCTTCTAGCCCCTGACAGTGATTTCCCCAACCCCACCCCCACTACCTTAACTCGTAGTTATCGGAAAGGATCACGGAGCGTGTCTTTCCCTTCGGAGATTCCCAGGACACTCATTTACCAAGCAGAATGGGGTGCGGCTGATTATGGTGCTCAGTCAGCAGTGCTTGTACATTTAACATTTTAAAAGACCAGCGTCCTCTACCATAGTTATCTTTGCTCCTTTCATGAACCGTCTAAGAACAAATTTCTTACAACTTAACAGAACGTTACAGTAGTTTCTCACAGATTACTTTACTAGATATATGTAAATTTCTTTGTGAAATAGAAACATCTTCATTTTTATATGTTGACTCTTAAAAAGCAGTAACTTCTGAGGTACTGGTATCAGGATATTATCATACCTGAATTACTTATAATGCTTTTATCACCAAAGTGATAATTTGCATTATTTTGACATTCCCCCCACATTCACATCTTTTTAATCTTGTTTGCTGAACATATATGTGACTTTCCCCTTGTCACCTGGTGGATAAAAAGTCATGCTAACTGGGTGTGAGTCTTGCCTCCTCTATTTGACACCGATATGACATTGGGTTAGTTATCGTCTCTAAACTCAGCTTCTGCCTCCTAATATTGGGAATGATGTTAATTCTGAGATTATAAGCTTGATGTGATAATTAAATAGCAGAGCTTATGAAGTGCTCAGTGTACGTTCCCTGGAACGAGGCTACAAAAATAATTGCTAACATTTACTGGACTCTTTTTGTTACATGTTATTATTCACATTTGTGCAATTAAAGAATTGCTAATAGAAAATAAGAGAATGGAATTCTGATAAATTTGAAAAATAATTTTGTGTACACCAATGCCAGCACTTTGCCTGATTCTGGGGAGACTTTGAATTATATTGGTGGAAAAAATGAATTGAGTCAGAGAATTTTCAGGAATGTAGTGTGAAGAGCACAGGAGAATTACATGCAGCCTCCTGGCGACGGGAGAAACGTGAGAGAAATCAATCCATTTTGTGGGGGGTAAGGTCAGAGTCACAGCAGTTTTAGATGTGCTGACATACTTACTGTTTTACATGTGCTGACGTACTTGTTGTGATTGGACGTTAATTTCAGGTCAGAGTATCCCCTGGGCTAAAAGTGGTTGTATAATTATTATCTGATAAAGATAAAACATTATTTCTAGTTTGGAGTTTTTACTTGTGATCCACTTTCTGACTGCTCGATCCAGAAGAAAGTGATATTATTCTAAATGTTTCTGCCTGGTGAAAGTTTTACAAACACTGTTACTCATCAGTAACGACTACGTGTCAACTCCTTTAAGGGGCAGGACAGGACTCCACGTAGTGGTCACATCAGCAGTTGACTTTGTTATTTACTAAGTACCCGAGGGAATTTAAAGGTGTATCATATACTATTTTGCACGCAGTATTCTGTGTTCTCTATCCGGATGGGCATAAATACAGTCAGCTTTAGCAACAAAACTCCACTAAAATTTCAAGTACTTCAATCGGGAGATTTCTCAAGATTTCACAATATTGGTGGTGGATCATATGCTTAGATGGCTTTTCTGAGGTTTGCTTTATTTTTATTTTTAAAAACTTTCTTTGCTTTATACGGTAACTTGCTTAATTGGTATCTCTTTCCATTTGAATGGTGGAAACCCTTCATTGTGTTCAGGAAGCGTTTATGGGTCTTGCTGCTTGTGGAGAGGGATAACTCTTTAGAATGGCTGCCCCTGGGAGAGAGAACGCATAAACAGAGACACTCTGAGTGATAGAGCGTTGCTAAATCAACACATCAGTCTCAGGAGTAATTGTTGGATTTGTCAGTGAAAAACGATTATGCAGTTTAAGGAAAGCCTTCAGGAATGTGCTTGTTCTCTCCCTGCCAGTCAGCTCTTTGGGTGTTAAAATACCATATTCGTTCACAGGTGGGGTTTTAATTTGTTTACTTATTTATTTATTTTTGTCTGTGTGGGAGGAAAGGGACTCTAGCAGCTAGGAAGCCATAATCCACAAGGAATTCCTTGCAGTTTTGTTGGATGATATCTATCCTTGGGGGTTACCTCAGAGGCTGATTAAACCTTGAAGTTCTATGTAGCTTTTGCCCCATAGAATGGTCATATTTTCATAGACATTACCTTTGCATTTAGCTGGGGTATAGAGCAGAATAGCTATTTAAAGCATTATTATTCTTGCTGTCGAGTTTAATATTGTTTGGGGACATACAAGGTACCATATAAAGAACAACCAATAAGTTTTTAGAGTTCTGCCTCGTACTCAGCTCTGCACTAAGTCTTATGTGGGATTCAAAAGCTTAAGATAAACACAAGCAACATAACCATCAGGTTGGACTCTGTTTATTAAAATGCGAAGAGAAGTGATTTTAAGAACTTGTTAACTCTGATTTTAAGACAGAGAAACCACTGCAGACATTGTCATGGAAATTTGAACTTGAACTTGGTCCTAGAAGTGGATTTCTATTCATAACATCTTTTCTTTCAGGAACATTTGGATTAGCTATATGACAGGGTAAACCATGTGAAAAAAGTACAGGAGCCACAATCAGGATATGTTATCCTCAGGATTCTTAATTTCTGAGTATTAACCAGATGATGCAGAAAATATATTCAGCTTTGATGTGTTTGAAGTCACATAGACATGCATTTTATTCCAATGCCTTTTGTTTTCTATTTAAAATAAGTTAAGGCTAATTCTTACAAACTTTAAGATCTATAAAGGATGTAGAACTTTGCATAAGCGCAAGGATTCCTCCTACAAGCCCTGTTCTGCATACATAATGTAGTCTTGTGCTTCAGTGCTCTCTTCACAGATTGACATTTAATGTGTGAAATGCTTAATAATGTCATCAAAGAGATTTATGTGTTTATTTTTATAGATAAGAGACTTAACCACAGGGGATTTAAACAACTTGACTATAGTGGTTAGCACTTTGTGTTTAGAAATAATTCAAATTTTTATCTAAGTCTGTTTAAATTTTTTGCTTTTTCAACCCTTTGTGAGTGAGGTGTTCTGTTTAGCTCTGGAAAGACATGGTTTTCCTTCTTTTGGGATTTTTTTTGGCCAGCTTTTCCATCACAATTTTGGCCAGTCCTCTCATAACAGTATTCAAAAAAAATAAATTGAATAAATGTGTAGATTGTTCACTTAAACCCATTTTCTTTACTTTACTCAAATATATTAGTTGGAAAAACTTCCTAAAATCCAAGCTTAGTAATTATCTCTGTGTATGAATATCTGCAAATTGTTCTGTAAAAGTTCCTCAGCAAAATTGAAAATTGGCCTCCTTTTCTTGCTTGGCCCATGACTGTGATGAGTTAAGAATTTAATATCCACTTCCACTTTATCATTAATTACCATGAAACTGCCTTGAATATTTTACTCTTTATTCTAAGTTAAATAATCTTTCAAAATCTCTCCTCATAAGTAAATCACTTAAAAATCTAACCATCTCTTTTCACTTAACCTCTTATATCTCAGATGCTTGGTATTCTTTTGGGGAAGGGAAATCAAATTTATATTAGTCTCACTCCTCTTTTTAATACATTTATCTTCTTATTCGCCTTTGTGACAGTATCTTAACTTAGTGGTGACGTGGTCACCGAACCTGCAGTGGCACTTGTGGCTTCTTGTAGGAAGAGCCGTTTCTGGCACTGACTCCATCCCTGTACCCAAGGAGCATGGTGTATTAATGTAGTCTCAGTTCAGCAAGTATGCTTGGCATTCTGCTGCATTTTTAGTACAAATGACTGAGTAATACATGTCTCAGATTTTGGGAGGAGGGGAGGACTCCTTAAAGGAATAGGAAAGACACGGCTCTCAGCAAGCCCTCAGGACTTTGCTGCAGATGTAGCCCCGTCTGAGCCTCAGATTCATCGGCTTGTTGAGGTACCTTACCTTTCTCTTTGCCATTTGTATGCTTCTACATGTAAACAGTTATTACAGCCAAAAGGTTTCCGTGGGGAAGGGGGCCTCCCCTAATTACCTCACTTTATTTATTCCTAATGCAATGCCATGGATCTTTTCAAACACAGAGGGGGCCCATGAAACCTTTTCTTGCCTGTTCCTGACATGTATTGTGGGCATCTTAGATATTTTTTTTTTCCTTCTCTATCTCTTGTCACCCTTCTTCTATAGAATCTTGTCATCCCAGGCTGGGCTTGGTAATAGCCAAATTGCCTTCAGTTCTGTCCCTCCTTGATGTTATTTCCAAACTTTCAAAAGCACCATCTGATATGATAGTTCTTGGCCTCTGGAAAAGTTCAGTGTCTCCTAACTGACCATCATATAAGCTCTAAACTTTTTAGCCTACCTCACATATAGCTGAATATATGTTAAAAGAAAGTGTATCATGCCAAAGAAATTGTCTAAAATTAAAGATAAGTTTCTTGATAGCCCACATTTAACTCATTCAACAGACTTATGGAGAATACATAATGGGCTATTGCCTGTCTAGAGAAGGTACTGGTATATATAAAGCCATGAGATATGGCCAAACCATTAAGGAGCTTAGAGTTTGGTGGGGAAGAAAGACATGTAAACAAATAATTACAAATATAAGCCAAAAAACTGTGTGTGTGTGTGTGTGTGTGTGTGTGTGTGTGTGTGTGTTTGTAGGTGTGTAGGTTTTGCCCAGTGAAGGAAATGAGCACACATTCCACTACAGGGATTGGAAGTCACTAGGGAAGAGATGATTGATTAAATGACTCTTGAAGTACAACTAACTATTTGCTGGGTGTGGTAGATGAGAGATTCCAAAGGACATTTTAGGTAGAGGAATTAGCATGTTTAGTGTCAGAGTCTTGAAACTGAGTGAGAGATTTGATGGAATGGAAATCACAGGACTGGAGAAGGAAAAGGAAGGGAAAGGCAAGCAGGACAAGCCTTGGCTCCCAGTATGAGACGGAAAAGAGCTTTAGGACAGAGCTCTCCTCAAATGGAAGACATTCTCGGAGAATGGGGAGTTTGGAGCCCGCTGGTAAAATGCAGTTCATTGTGGGGCTCCAGTTAGTGTTAGCAGCAAGCAAGATCAGAATCTATTATGCAGATCATAAAGCTGAAGATCCAACAGCAGGATTTTGATCAAGAAGGGATCCTGAGGAAACCATGGCCAGCACCAGGCACTGAGAAACAGCAAAGAATGAAGTTGGGATCAGGACCTAGCTCCATTGCAGGTTCATAGCAGACTACCACCTGTTTCCCAGGAAAAGAGTCACCATTTGTTTGCTGCATTAAAGAAGAACATGGAATATAAGGTTCTGAGAGAGAAAAAAAGTTGTCTGTAGAGTGCTGATTATATGTGGGTAAATAAACTTTTTGAATAAGAATTGAAGGCCAGGAGGCTTTTCAGTTTCATGATGTTTAACTTCTGTGTCAACCTGGAACTTCTGGAGCTTAAGATCATTTACTTTTAGTAAAATTTGTTTTCCTTTTTCTGAGAAAAATAGGACATGAATTAGACTTAAATGTGTGTTTTTTTATTTTGAAGATAAAATAGCTCTTATAAATTTTGCATTTTGATGAGATGAGTTTAAATGAACAAAATGCAATCAAACGAGCAGCCCTTAAAAATACACTATGTGTGAAAAGTCAAATCAAGAATACTTACAGCCAAACATTTAAGGCTTTATTATATTGAAACCATTTGAAAAATATTCTGAATGATGAACAAATAGAACATGTGATCAGGTTTTATAACTTAAAACTAACTTCATTTTCCATGGATGTATTACTTTCTTATTTTACATACAATTTTCTTAAATATATTGTTCTCAAAACAAAGTCATCATTTTAAAAACAGTGTTATTCTGATTGTAAAAAATATTTACACTTTATTTAAATGTGTGTAAAAATCTAGAAAATTTGAAAAGGAGAGTAAAGATCCCACTCATATCCACATACAAGAGTTAGCTACTGTTATGCTTTTGTTATGGAAATCTCTAGACCATTTTAGGTATGCACTTGTAGGCAAGCATACACACACATACCTTTTCATACTTAACATTTTAATCAAAAAAGAGGCTTATACCACATTTATACACTGTTTTGTACATGTTTTTCACTTAATAGATTAATACTTGGGTTTTGGATTACTGCTATTTTTAATTGGTAAATAGTATTTTATTTGTTTAAGTATTTCTTCTGGATAAATCCCTGTGAGTTAAATTGCTACTTTGAAGAACGCATTTAAAACTTTGACACTTATTTGTTGCCTAATGGCCTCCTGAATGCACTGTTGTGTTCCCACCAGCAGTGCCCAGGAGTGTGTATCCCTGCAGACCTACATCAGCACTGATGTTAGCTCCCTTTTAGTCTCTGCCAATTTGAGTCAGACTGATAACATACTACTTTCCATGTGATTTAATTGAATTTTTCCCCTATATTATTGGTCATCTTTATTTTTCTTGAGATATCTGTTCATATCTTTGCTTATTTTTTATTTGTGTATTTATCTTTTTCATGTTAATTTATCAAAGCTTTTTATAGTTTAGAATATAACTCTGTCTTTTTGATAATGTTTATTTTTTCTACTTGGTAACTTATTTATCTTTCATTCACATTAGTGTGTCTGTGTATGTGTTTTGGCACACTGAAATTTTAAAGATTTAGGTAATTTAATCTGTCATCGTTTTTTTTTTTCCTCCATGTTTTATCTTCTGGGTCATGCTTAGAAATGAAAAGCATTTATTTTTGCCACTTTTCCTTTACTTGGAAGAAAGAAACTGTGCCCAGAAACTGATAGTAAATCTTTAGTTACTGAGGGCTGTCAAATCCTCTGTCTCAATTCTCATCTTATTCAAAATTTACAGTTTAAGTAGTCCATTTTTAAAAGGAAATAACTGATCATATTGAAAAGTCTGAGAGGTTGCAGATTCAATCTGAATGTAACATTGGGTAGTTCTCTATCTGTTTCTATAACTTGACACTTACTCTAGTTAGTAGTATCCTTAGTTCAGTGTTGCTTTTGTCTCCTAATACACAACTTCCTTGCTTATTTTTCAGTGTTTCTAGATAACAGGCTGTTTTAGATTTGACTTCTATTAATAATTATGTGTAACTGTCCAAGCATTCCTGGGATGATCTCTCCTTTCTGTTCTATTTGAAGAGAGAGTCAGCAGAGGGGACTGCAAGTGCAAAGGCACATAGGTGAGAGAGAGCACTGTATGTGGGGAAACTGGAAATTAGGATGTGGTTGCTGCAGAGAGGACAAGGATGCAGAGTGAGGACAGAACCTGAAGAATAAAGTCATGTTGTTTGTAGTCTCATAAACTCAATTAGGAGATTGAACTTTATTTTAAAAGCAATAGAACCAAGAAAGATTTTTACCAAAGGAAGAAATATAATCAAGATTCATGTTTTATGGCTACAATGTGCAAAGCCAAATGGAGCTGAATAGAGAGCAGTGTGGGTCTAGAGGGCACAGGGTATATGAAGATTGTCTCTCTCTGTGTCTCTACATATTATCGCTATCTCTATCGATCGATCGATCGATCTATCTATCTATCCATACAGTGGGGGAGATAGGAATGGAATTAATAGAGCAGGGGATGTGACTCTTAAAATGCAGGAATAGTATCACTTGAATTAGTATAAAAACATGTATAGCTCATTTAATTCAAATCACTAAAATAAAAAAGTAAGTAATTTTATAACAAAAGACAATGAGCAGGAGAAGAACAGACTTAATAGGTGTAAGCTGGGACTAGTTGGAAGGTTTTTACAATAAGAAATTTAAAAGGTAGAAGAACTAGAATGTGATGCAACCCTCAAGAAAGGAAACAGATACATGTGCTGGGGATGCTGAAAGTCTGCAGGCTGCTGAGAGAGCTGGGAAGGTCTCCAGCTCAGCCCCTGGCCCTTGGATGGGTGGGTCTAGAAACACAAGGGGCATTGCCTGGTCCAGATAAGCAGCATCTTCACTGGGGACCTGAATAAAACGGGCGTGTGTGCTGAGAATAATGGTCTTAAAGGCTTAACTTCAAGTTAAGCCTGCATTTTGTTTCACAGAATTACTCAGAATTGATTCTCTGTTTTGGAATCTGCCTAAATACATTCATAAAACATCATAAAGATGGAAAATGAAGAACCCAGAAGGTGAAAGAAATATTTGTAACTGAAATTAATAGTGATGGTTTTAGGAAAGGTTGAGTTAAGGGACAGTTTTTCAGATATTCTATAAATCTTGTATCTGACTACTCAGATTTTAATGAAACATTTCTACAGCCTTTCATTAAATGTTGTATTAGCTTTATTAATGAAGAGGGGTTGACATACAGATAAATATAAAGGAGAAATAGTTAGGGTCTGAGGGAAAAAGCACCAAGAGTTTTCTGAGGTCACACACAGCTTTATCAGGCGGGTTGCACAACTACTGGAATACAGTAGGTTTTCCATAAATATTTTTAAAGTAAAGGGTGGGTAATATATGCCTATGTAATATATATTATAATTCATGATTTCCTGATTGCCAAAAGACCTAGTAAGATTCTTTTAATACTTTTGTTTCAATAGAATTGATAATATTTTTCTTTCCTAGGTAGGACATTTTGTAGTTAAATAAGGACACTCTGAAAGGAACGCATTAGCACTCTCAATACTGTAAAAACTGCTATTTTTTCTCCCATGAGGATGTTGCAGTCACTCTGCCTAGTGACAGAGTTAAAGATGTCTGTCTACTTATGGCTCATCAGAGCAGTAATTTGGATGCTTTGACAAGCGTGTGCCATTCCATTGTCTTCATTCTACAGATGACAAAACTGAAGCAAAAGGAGGCCAAATGGCTCATTCTAGATCACGAAGCAAATTAATGCCAGAGCTTAGTTTCTAATTTTCATGCATAAGTCTTGGGTATGAACCATAGATTCTTTTTCATGAGTATTAAGTGTTTATTCTATGTACAGTAAAAACTTGAGTTATTTAATTTTATGTAAGAGATCACAGTATAGAATGATTCAGGATATAGATTTTTCTGGAAAATAGAATTTTTTCAGCATAGGACATTGAAGGCCTAGATTATACTCTGACCTTATTTGCAACCCACATGGACATTTAAAGGCATCTATGTGACAGATGAGATAATTCATAAAAGAGATAATAGGAGACAAAATCCAAATGAAAGTTGCTAAGACTGAGACTGGAGAGAAGAAAGAACGTCTTTTCTATTAGAGCAGAAGGGAAGGTGGGCAGCACTGATGCTGAGGGAAGTAAGTTGGGAGAGGGAAGAGAAGGGGGTTACTCTGATGAATGGCCTCTATTCTCCCAGTAAAGTAGGAAGCAGGAGGTCTCTTAGGGCCTGACTTTGTTAGATTGGCTGTTTATAGATTAAAAGGACAGTAATGTTACCATGTTATACTTCCGCCTGTGAGATAATCTGTTCTGCGGAGATAATGCGTTTCTAGAGGGCTGCACACCTACAGTATGGTAGACAAAAAGAAGCCATGCAGAGCTTGAGCTGAATGATGCTGGACTTGGGTGCTATTGGTCTTCATTTGATTGTACTTTTTTTCTGTTTACTCTATCAAGGACCTGCAAGGAGAGACCAAATAATACTTAAAAGTATCTGCAATACAGGTACTGTATAATCTCTCTGTATAGTCTCTCTGCTTTTATTTTGTTTACAAATACATGGAAAGTTGCATCATCTGTAATCTGAAGCATATTATGTGTGCTTCCAATCGATATCTGGGTGCCTACTAAAACCAAGCTCTGAAAGTAGAGGCTCCTGCTTGAATAGAGTTTAAAGACAGATGGAAAATGGTGGAAACAATTAATAGATTGCCAAATAGATAAGAATCTTAGAGAACAATAAGTGTCATGAAGGAAGCTGGACACTATGATAGGTAACTGGATCCTCGGTGTGGATTTAGATTGGTGAAGGAGAGCCTCCCAGAGGAAGTGACTGTGGAGCTAAGACTGGCTGGCAAGTGGAGGAAGCCACAGCATTGCAGAGAGGTAGGAAAAGTAAGGCTGGAGGCTTTGAGGCAGATTGTAGTGAAGGAGTGAGGAGGAGACCGACAGGGAATGAGGTGGTGGGGTCAAGAACATGAATGATCCCAAGACCTGGGGACAGAGGTGGTATTTAGTCTAAGGGCAACAGGTTGCAGCTGAAATATTTTAAACAGGGAAATGATCTAATGGGATTTAAATGTAAAAGATCCTTCCACTACTGTGTGAAGAATTAATGGAATGCAAGGAAGCTGTTGCCTTAGGCCAAGGAGGTGGTGTCTTTGACCAAGTAGCAGCTGCAGAGATGGACAAAAATGGATGAATTTGGGGAGTTGGAAAAACACAGTTGGGGACAAGATGAATGAACAGTAAGGGGGTAAACAGTCCTGTTGATTGACTAGATATGGGAGGCAAAGTGGGAGTCAAGGATGACTTGTAGGATTTTTGGCTTTTTGTTCTAGAACACTTCTCAATAAATAAAATAAAAAAGTGTACTATCACACAGCAGTCATTGAATGTTTATCGACCATCATTAGGGATCTTTATTAGGAGTATTTTATAGATAATGACACTTGGCCCCGGGCTATCTTTCAAAGATCACTCAGCTGATGAGTGGTGAAGTTGGGAGAGGAAGCGGGTCACTCTGAGTTTGCTCAGAGCCTACTTCTGAGTCCAGGTGTGGACCGAGAAAATGTGTGTGCATCAGCTCCTGCTCCATCCCTCGTTTCCTCCTCCACTTAGGTAGGCCAGCTGCCGTAAGCACTTCTGGTACCCAGGCCTTAAACCAAACACATGTTTAAGAGGTCTTGGATCCCCAAAGGAACCCTTTTATCTCTTCCTCCAACTCTCAGCCCCAGGGATGAGTGGCATCTCATACACAGGTGGCTTTGCAGGCTGGCATCCCTTTGAGAAAGGAACAGGGGCTGATGCGCTGTCTGAAGACAAACTGGGCGTTCCTAAGACCTCTCCCACTGCTGTGCCTTCCTCAGGACCCACAGTGCCTCAACTGGAGAAAGTCCCCAGAACAATCAGAAGGCCCTCCGAGCAAGTCTGTGGACCCTTTCTTTGTCTTCTGGGGTTTTTGACGTAACAGAGGGGAGAGATGTTCAGACTGGTCACTTCCTTACTCTGGGTAAAAGGACGGTCCAGATACATCGATTGCTTAATCCTCAGTTTGTGTCTGGAATGTCTACTTTTTGTTGTTTTCTTTGCTTTAATTTTATTATTCTTCTTCTTATTTTAATTTGTCTAAGCGATTCTTTCAAGTTGTCTGTACTTTCATTATACTTGTTCTTTCAGGAACTTAAATTGAATGGACTGAGATGATCCTGCAGGGTATTAAGTCTCACATGTAAGTATTTTACTGAAGGGCTCAGTAGTCACTTAGCTACTCTCCTGGTTCTCTTCCTGTTTCTCCTGCTCTTTCTCCTGTGTGCCTTTTATGGACTCTTCTTCCTCATTTGACATTCGTATCTAGGACGCCGTCAGCTGCGGTCATGTTCTAACAGCACATATACGCTGGGGCTGCGTCTTAGCCACGTGTCGGGCTTCCCCTAGTGCCAGCTCATATACCTGCCTGCTGGGTACCGCCAGCTAGTGTCCCACAGGCATGTCAGATTCAGCTAAAATCATCATCTCTGTCCCTAAATCAGTAACTGCTTTCTCACTTGACGAGGCCACATCCACCCAGGCCTCCAGACTGAGTTCTCTGTATCTTAACCTTCTCATTCTGCATTCAACCAGCCTCAAATTTTACCTACTCAAAGTTTGTCAAAGCATTTTTTTTCTTTTTTTGCCCTACCAGTGGCCTAGTCAGGCCCTGTGTCATCTTTTAACTAAATTCTTCTAAACTAGTTAGCTATTAGCTTTCTGCCTTCAGTCTTTCTCTTAAATATCTACTCCACTGCTGTAAAAATTTACCTATAAGATGAAAAATATGACTATGGAATTCCAATGCTTAAACTGTTTAATAGACATCATTGCTCAAAGAATAAAACCCAAGCTCCTTAATTGTAAGGCCCTCCATAGTCTGGCCATCCTACCACCCAGCTCTGTTTAGATGCCTCCATGGGCTTGAGGCTGCAGTCTCACCGGCACCAAACTGACTGCAGCTGCACACAGCTGCGCTGTTTCCCACCCTTACGCCCTGCTCTTATGATCGCCTATGCTGTCAATCCTCTTTCCTTCCATTTTAGTACCACCTGGTTAAACATCCATCAATTAAAGTGCAATTCAGGCATAGCTCCCCTGTGAAGTCTTTTCTGGCTCCTGGAAATGTTCTTTGTTATCATCATCATCACTATTCCATTTTGGTGCCTTGACACCCGGCGGGCATCCCTATCACTGCCAGGACTTCAGTGTTTTATAATTATTGATGTATCTGTTTGCCTCTCGCTTTAGGCTTTAATTGAGGGCATCTTTTCATCTTACTGAAGTTTCTGAAAAAGATTAGGCACTCAGTAGGTATATGAGGATTAAACTGAATGAGTAAATGTTGGAAATTGATACTTATGCCATTTTTTTGGTGATGCATTAATATAATCTGTTATTTTTAACTACATAGAAATACCAAATGTGAAAAATAAGAAGGCAGTGCATTTTAATGGGAAGAACATTAGAACCACGGGGTCATGAGATTAGTTCTAGTTCATGGTTTGTGACACACTGGATGTATGGCGTTATTAAAAATCACTTGATTTCCGAGGACCTTGGTGTTGATATTTGTGAAATATTAGGCAGGGCCTAGGCAACAACCTAGAGGATCTGTTTGGGCTCTGCATTTCTTTGAACTTCCAGATGTTTATCATGGCCTTACCTTTATATTGCTGTTTCCAATTTGGAATTGAACAAATGCTCTTCTGAAATAATTATGGGTATATTGTTAGACTGTGATTTTTAAGCCAAGATTATAACATATGTGTTACTTCTAGTTATGAAGCTCATATAGTCAAGCAAAAGCATTTCTTAAGATTTTTACTGCATTTGGACACAAAGAATAATTTTATGGTCCTTCACAGGCTGTCTTGAAGCCTGATTTTAATTTCTTCATTTATGGATGTAGAGGGAAAAGTAATTCACCATTAATGTAGTCGACAAGTATGTCTGTCCCCTCTGTCATCATATTAATTGGGAGTGAAATACACATAAATATAAATAAAAGCTTAATAATGATAGTCTGAAATAGTAATTGACTTTGCTTCTTATGGTCTCTCAGTTGCGTTTAGTTAGTCACCGCATTTTATATGGAAGAATGTTGACACTAGAGAAGTTAGTGATGGTCACAAACTGGGTCACAGTAGTTTGACAAACCTAGATTGTCATAGACACCGGTTTCCTTCCATAACTCTCCTTTCTCATGTATGGGGAAGTGTTAGTCTCCCATTTAATTCCCATGTCTGTTAAAGTGTCTGATACCAATGTTATTAGGATGTTTGGAATATTTGTTCCTTACTGATAAGGCATATTTGTAAGGAATAAGGGACTGAGATACAGGTGCAAATGTTTTAAAAAATAACTGCTAATATATGGGAAAAGGCACAAAAAGTACAGTTTATATTTTTAAGGTTTACAGTGGCCATTACTTTTTATATTACCCCAGTAGCTAAACAACATTAAGAGATGAGGCTTTCCTTTTCACAGTGGTTCCAGCAGGAAGAGAAATGCCTCATGTGGATGAGTTGGGGGCCTTTCACTAGTGAATCGTAGCTTTCTTGGAGGACAGTTTCTCAGTTTTCCTTTCTCTTTCTTTCTTTCTTTCTTTCTTTCTTTCTCTCTCTCTCTCTTCTCTTTCTCTCTCTCTCTCTCTCTCTTCCTTCCTTCCTTCCTTCCTTCCTTCCTTCCTTCCTTCCTTCCTTCCTTTCTTCCTTCCTTCCTTTCTTCCTTTCTTTCTTGCCATCCCAAGGGCAAGTTGAGCATACACATTAACTATGGCATGTCTTCCTGGTGGTCAGTTACTGCAGCCCCCAATAGGAGAGGAGGGGTGGGCAAGGTCATGTGTGTTTATGTCCACTTGTTTTTTAAAGTTTTAATTAAATACAAATACTTTCCCACAAATCAGCTTAATGGACTATCACCATTTATATCATATTATAATAGTAATATCATATATTATTTATAAATATAGCACTGTATTTTTCATTCCCTCTATAGTAAGTGTCCTAGTAACAAATATTTTGGAGTTCAAAAGGTTCCTATAATTTACCAATTGCCTTTTAAAGTAGAAAACTTTCAAATTACGTATTTTTCAAGTGGAAATTTTATCAATGTTTAAGAATAGGATGATTAAAGAGTTTATTTAAAAATCAATGAAAATATATAAATAATTAGGGGGCAACCTGAACATTTGTATTTTGGGCAAAGGAATTGTTCAATTTTCTGTTGTAATGATTTCTGCCCAAACAATGTCAATACACACAGAAAATTTGAGTAGTTATGGTTTCTTTTCTTCTACCTGCCCTCAACTGCCTCTGATCAAAACTGCTTCCAGCTTGAGTTTCCAAGACATTTCACAGACAACTTATTGTAGTGAAGAAATTACCGAGAGTACGGTGGGCCTGGCCTGAGATTTTTTGCCAGGTTATTATACGTATTACTTACCTATTTCTGTGTAGCAGATTAGTCCACTAGCTTAGTGGTTTAACACAATATACATTTATATTTTATTGTAGTTGTAAACAGTATCCATGCACTAAAATTTTAAAACCACCTTTTTCATTACTGAGAAAACTTCGACATAACAACCCAGAATTCTTATTAGGTTAATAATCTTTTTGACTTACCATAAAAATCTTTCAACTTTTTTGTTAGTTTCATTTTAATTTTGAGTTCTTTAGTAAATTGACTGTAACTATGAAAATTCAAGATACTATTTAGAGATAAAACTGAAATTTTTTGTTTTCTTTTATTTTCAACTAATTGTGTAACATTATCATCATTAATAGAAAGATGACATATCTTGAGTATATTTGGAAAAACAAAACAGCAAGCTATGTCAGCAACCTAATTGACACCTATTTCTGGTGAAAAGCTAGTAAACAAGAAAGCTTATGATTGGATAATGTCTAACAGTTTTTCTTTACCCAGTTAATTAGTATAAATTTCTCTCTGGTTTTCATTAAGGAAAGATTTGATGAATACAATTACTCCAAAGGCTAGGATTTTTTGAAAAATTTTTATATTTAGCTTCCCAGTAAAGTCTTGCTTTAAAGAATATTTTAGTGCTTGGATTAGAAATGAACTAATTTTATTTGATGTACTTCAAAATAATATCATCAGAATTTATTTAAAACATGTATTTTATATTACTCTAGAGGCCATTTTAAACTCATCTTTACATAAATGTCTGTGGATATTATTGACTTTTGCAAATCATTTCCTGCTATTTGCACTGGGAGCACCGCACACTAAGCTGCACACTAGCCTAGTGCCTTTCCTATTGGTTCTTTGCTGCTTATGCTAAAAAGCCTGTGAAAAGCTCACAGCCCCTTGCATATAAAGGAGGTGAATGATTTTGAGCTGGATATGTAAAGGTGCAGCTGAGAATGCCTCCTTTCTACAAAGTCTCCCAGATAATTATATTCCATCACTTTCCTTAATAATTTATCCATTCTGCTTTTGGAATTATTTTTCCACAGTCAGCAAACTCCATAGTTAAAGCCTTATTTTAGACCATTTCTACCACCACCTGGCCTTAACTAGGACTTCTCGTTTCTCCTGAGGCCTTTCCAGGGTGAGGATGTTTGATCTCACATAGGCGTGTTTCGGTTTCCGTAGTGAGGTCATCATGCCCTTTATCTGTAGTACCAACCAGTTTTATTCCCACCCCTCTTGTTAAAATTCCTGAGCTTTGTGCCATTTGGTCCCCCTAGGCTCTCCTTCATATTGCTACTGTCATCTGCTAGCCTTATCCCTCTCCCGATCCGTACCCCCGACTCACTGAAGACTTTATTTTCTGCCCGTGTGTTCTCTGTTTTAGCTTCTGTAAATTTTCTTGGGAATTCATCATTGACATGAATATCAGTCAGTATCCTCAGTCTTAGTTCCTTCATTTGCTCATCTCCAGTGAACTTTTATATCTACTCTATTCTAAACACTCTCTAGGGGACAGACACAGACTACATTTTTGTCATCCAGAGAAACTTCTCTGCCTCCAAAATTACAGACTCAAAAAACATCCTTGTCACAGAGTTCTTGCTCCCTTTCCTCTCACAGACACCACAATTTTAACCTCCCTCATTCTCTTTCTCACTTTTCCCCAGCCTTTTACTTCTGTCTTTACTCACTCTGGGTTCTGTAGTTCATCATTTTACTCACTTTCCTTCAGCTACTCTTTCTCATGCACTTTTTATTGAACTTTCTGAGCAAATTCATAACTTCAAATGACTTTGGTAATTCATATTTTCTTTTTTTTGTACTCATGAAGTATTGAGGGGGTGAGTTACTGTCTTGTAGTAAACAACATTTGGATAAACGGAGGACGCCATAATGTTAGAATCGGATGGCTCTTCAATTCCTGTGAATAAATATTCCCAGGATTTCCTAAGCAAATGTGAGTCACCACTCTCTGTAAGCACCAGTCTACACCCTGACCTTGTTTATCAGGCCTGACCCTTTCCATCCCTCCTCTACCACTTTTGTTTTGGCGGATGACTTTCTCTTACACTTCACTGAGATTTAAGAAGATGGCAACAAGCACTCCCTCCTTCTTCCCACCGGTTTCTTGAGAAACATATCGTCTCTTCAGTTCGCAGACTCTGGGATTGCTACACCTGCTCTGGGCCCCCACCTCTTGACCTTATCAAAGACAGTGCTCCTTTAGTGAGTCCTCTCTCCCCTGAATCATTACCCTTTCTCTCCTTCTCCGTATACAATCATATTTTAGTAGCATCTACCCTTTTAAAATTCTTGCCTGAACCCCACTCACTTCTCCACCTCTTGCCTCCTTTCTTTCTTCTTACTTACTTTTTACTCCCCTGACACCCTTGTCCAGGTCACCAATAACTCTGGATGCTGCCAAGCTCAGTTAGAGTCTTCTTCTCTTCCTCCACCGCTCACCAGCATCTGGCACTGTTGATCATCCCCTCCTGGTTGAAGCACACTCCTTTCTTTCTTCTGAGAACTTGATTTTCCTCCTAATTCTATGGTCCTTTCTGCTTAGCTGTATTTTTCTGGCTCAAGTCTGACAAAATTCTAAATATTGAAGTTCTTCATAGCTTGGCACTGAGTTCTCTTTGTCATCTCTTTACATTACATTCCCATGGCTTTAAAACCCATCTATATGCTAATAACGCCCAAATTTGGATCTCCCCTCAGTGCTCCCTTCTCATTTATCCACATTACTTACTTGACAACTCCACGTAGATGTTTCTCAAACATCTCAGACTTAATATGTTCTGTACTAAACTCTTGCTTTTTCCCATGGAAACCTATTTCTCCACGAATCTTCTCTGTCTCAGTAAATGATACGTCACTCTACCAGATTGCTGAAATAAAAACCTAATTGACTTTTCATTCTGTCCTTTCCAACACCCCATATCCAGTCCATCCACAAAATGGTTGTTTTACTGTCAGAGTACATTTTCTATTGCTTTTGTTACTGCAATACCCTTGCCTTCTGGTACTTTGCTTTCTCTCTTGCCACCCATTAATATAGTGGTCAGGGTCATCTTATTAAAACATATGTTGTCTCTCTTCACTTTCCTGCTAAAAACCCTTTATTTTATCTACATTGCACTTAGACAGATAATTTTTATAGTTTTTTAAATTGAAATATAGTCAGTTTCCAATGTTGTATCAATTTCTAGTGTACAGCATAATACTTCAGTCACACATATATATACATATATTCCTTTTCATATTCTTTTTCATTGTCGGTTACTACAAGATATTGAATATAGTTCCCTGTGCTAAACGGAAGAAATTTATTTATCTATTTTATATATAGTAGTTATTATCTACAAATCCTGAGCTCCCAAGCTCCCAATTTTTTCCTTCCCACCCTCTTTCCTCCTGGTAACCATGAGTTTATTTTCTGTGTCTGTGAGTCTGTTTCTGTTTTATAAATAAACTCATTTTTGCCTTCTTTTTTAGATTTCACATATAAGTGATATCATGTGGTATTTTTCTTTCTCTTTCTTGCTTACTTCACTTAGAATGACAATCTCCAGGTCCACATGTTGCTGCAAATGGCATTATTTTGTTCTTCTTTATAGCTGAGTACTATTCCATGTGTGTGTGTGTGTGTATATATATGTGTGTGTGTATATATATATATATATATATACACATACATGTATGTATATACCACAACTTCTTTATCCAGTCATCTTTCAATGTACATTTAGGTTGTTTCCATACCTTGGCTATTGTATATGGTGCTGCTATGAACATTGGGGTGTATGTATCTTTTTGAATTAGAGTTCCCTCCATATGTATGCCCAGGAGTGGGATTTAGACACAGCTTTTTAATCATTACTTAACCTAAATAGCCACGCATGGCCTAGCCTCTGGCTTTGTTCTCCAGCTCCTGCCAGTGGTCACCGCCGTCTAGTTATCTGTTTTCAGTTTGTGGAACAAACCAGACTTAGGTATTTGTTCATGCTGTTCCCTTTGTTTGGACTGTTCTTTTCTTCTCTTGTCCCATGGTTGGGTTCTTTTTATTTCAAGTTTCCATATACAACTCATCTCTGATTTACTTCTTTAATCACTCTTGGCAGGATACCCTGTTATTCTTTACCGTAACATCATTTTTATTTCCTTCATAGCATGACTTATTTTCTAATTGTTAATTTGTATATATGCTTCTGTATTATCTGTGACTTCCACTAGACCCTAAGTTCCATCACTACAAAACACTGCTGAACACATATTAAGTATTTAATTAGTAATTGTTAAGTGAGTGAATAATGTAGTCTATCAATCTCCATAACAAATGAAATATTCAAGGACTGTAGAAAATAACAAGAAAAGAAATGATCCATTTCTTCGGTTTGTTCACAAATATATGTTACAAGAGCTTACCAAGAGCTTTCACACGAGTTTGCCTTGCCCTCAACAAATGAAGAATCTTCTGGGTGGTTCTTATATAGGTGTCCTCACCTTATAAAAATTGCACCATATACTTCAAAGTTGTGTACTTTTTGTATATGGTTGTACTTCAATAAAAATTTATATGTATGTACAATATACATATGATATATAATAATATTTAATAATATATAACAACTAAAATAATAAAGAAAAATAAAATACATTATATATAAAATATATATTATATATAACATCTAATAATGTCTAAAACAATAAAAAAATAAGGAAGTAAAAGGTGGAAAGTGCCATGAATTACGTACTAATTTTCTGCAACAAGGCCTTATTTTTTATACTCAGGAGGACTGACAATGATTTTTAAGAAGACAAGAGATCATCTCTGAACAACTGTATATTTAGAGGAAAAAAAATGCTCATTCTCATTCTTCTTTTGTTCATGATATTCTTCTCTATTTAGCTCTCATTTTGTTTTTAATGACTTAAAAACGTCCCTAGATTACATTTTCTTGTTGTAGACAGGAGATTGGATATAGTTTTCAGATGTGGTCTGACCAACGATGTTGATACCTGGGAGAATTAGTGCGTAGTATATAGTTTTGCAGTTTGTATTCCCATGTGCATATTTGCTATCAAATTTTCTTCTTGGACTATTTCACTTGGGAAAGCTGAATCTTAATAGAATCTCATCTGTATGTGTGCCCCACAGACTACCCTGAGGAGCAGAGCATTTACCAATGCGTACTGCAAGCATCAGATCATTAGATCATTAAGGGAGATAGTAAGAAGAGTCTTGAAATTACATACATACGAGAACTTGTCATCACACTTGGTCCCATATGATATCCTCTGAGTTTTAGTACTAGAGACTTGTCAAGTGAGCGTAAGCGAGATGTGAACAGAGACCAGCCAATCCAAGGCCTCCCTGGTGTGACTGTCTTTCACCTGCTGTATGAGGTCTGAAGTTGACTCCATCATTACATACCATTCCATTTAGCCGTTTGACATGGCTCTCTCACAACTTGATATGTAGCAAAGTGTTTCCGGTTTCCAGAAAACTTCTGAAACCTACGTTTTGTGCATCTTCGTAAGAACTTGAATATGGTCTTAGGTTACTGTATATCCACCAGAGACTTGACACCTTCTGGTTAAGACCTGATATACAATTAGATATTAATGAGATGGACTCCAGAAATAACTCTCCTGGAATGGGCCTTATAGCAGATGAGTCTGTGCTGCTCAGAAACTGCCGGGTAGAGGTAGAGTGCCCCAGCTGAGCCTGGGGATTTACATCCCCATAGGGTGGTCTTCAGTGAATAACAATGAGGGGATGTTTTCTCTAGCTCCTCCTACCTCCCATCTGTTATCCTGTGCCTCTCACCCAATCGGGACAGTCTGAGGGATGTCTCCAGAGTTCCCCTTGAGAATGAGCCAAAGTTCCCCTCCACAAGAGTCTGCCTGATGACACACCCTTGTTGGATTTACTTCCCTTCCCTGTCCCACCTTCTGACGCCCTATTCATGTTTCCCTTAGGAGAACATTTCCTAATAAATCTCTTTCACTTAGAATTTGCTTCTAGGGAATCCAACCTGAGACAAACTTCTTTCTACCTAGAGGCTGAATTTATTGTGATGCTAGTTTATCATCCTTTGACTTTAAACTGCTTATCATGTATTACTAAAGTTCTTATTTTATTCTTAGTACTACCTTGATCATTTGAATAACCTTAACCTACCTACCTACACATTAATCTTTCTTTGTTTTTTATTTGTGAAGATGTTACTGGGAACCATCAACTGAAATTTTACCACCTCAGTGGAACAACAGACAAATGGTGAGAGTTTAGTCTCACCATCCTTTGTGCCTTCATCTTTTTGTTTTAATCTCTGTTAAAGAAATCATATTATATATCACTGTTAGTTCTGCCTTCCCAGCTAGGCTATTGTCTCTTCAATGGAAGGGCTCAGGTTTTATTCATCTTTGAAAATGTGTAGAAATGAGTGGTTAGTATTAAAAGTTAAGCAAATAAATACAAAATTATATGAGCATGTCAGTTTTGTCCAGAGATAACATGTTGAGAATAGACTATTGACATCATGTATATAATATCTGAGAACCTAATAGGACTATCTTTTTCTTTTTCAATTTCTCAAAACAGTCTTGATGAAAACTTCACATGGAGATGATTTGATGGGAAATCTCTTTATCTCAAAGGACAAAAAAATCACACCTCTTGTCATGGAGTACCATTTACCTCCCCTCGTCAGCAAAAAGATGAGGGAAGTGAGAGGATTCAAGAAATGCACCTGAGAGCTATTTACCAAATGCCAATTAGAAAATGTCAGATCGTTTAACTTGAAATGATTGTCACATGAAATAACCCATGAGACAGCTCTGGGTCTTTCTGAAATTTTGAGTCATCATCAGCCTTGTTCATAAGGAAATTTGCACCTGAACTCATTAATGCTAAAGCTTAAGTAACTTTCAGTATCTTTTAGCTTAATTAGGAAGGGCAGCCATACTTCCAAAAGAAATCTACAGTTATAATAATCCATCTCTGTGGATTGTTTTAGAATCCACTTAAAGGCATTTACAAAAGAAATTAAGGATTATTTGAGTATCTAGAGTTAGAAATGGGATTATATGCTTAACTGGAGGGGCTCACGTTCCTGGGTCCATATTTAAGACTGATCTTTGTGTTTGCTGTTGAGGTATAATTTCCTCTCAGGGAATATAGGCAGAGATCTAAAATATGCATTCATATTTTTCTGAATGTTAAAAAAGCCATCACTCAGGGAGTTAGTAGGGCTGCCTTCCAGTCATAGGAGGGAGGTTGATAATATTTCAGTCCTGGTCAACTTTGTGTCCTTAGGGATGAGCCTAATGGGGAATCGGGGGAGAGCCTGGTCAGGGTGTTTAAGACTAGTTCTGACCTAATCTTGGCTCTATTAATGACCAGCTGTGACTTTGGATATGCCCCTTAATTTTTCTGGGCTCCATTTCTATTAAATGGGGAAAAATAATTCCTGGCTATTTCAATCAGAGGGTTTTTGTAAATATCCAGTTAGATAATAGTTTTGAAAGTCCTTTAGAATAAATAATATAAAGAACTATGTGGATATAACATTATTTTTATCTTTGATAAAATTTGCCTGTAATATGAGAAAAGTCATAGTAAACCCTGAAGTGCCCTCAATAAATGCTGTCGGCATATGTAATTTTGTTATCTAATTTTGTTATATGACATGTAGATTATAAACATATGGGGAATTTAGCATAGTTTTGTTGTAATTTGTTTATTCTTTTGGTTTGTGATACTTCTTTGGTGAGGATGGGAAAAATCCAGTAATGATGTGTATCAGAAACACAATAGACAAGACTCGTTAAACCAGATAGTTCCTGGTTGAACTCTAGCATCTGGGAAATCCAGCATCTGTTATCAATTGAATGTTTTGATGGGCATATGTTTGGCATTTGTCATATTGAGACACAGAAAGCACTAAGCAATAATGGAATAGCAAGCCCCTTGGCAGAAAGAAATGGAAAATGTTATCATTAACCCAATGAAATAAAATTCTGATAAAACCTATGAATAGTATAAGCAAAGGCATGTGAGAAAAAAGTCAGTCTTGAAGGAAGAGTGATGCTTTGCTGATCAGTGCCTTGGTTGTGTTTTGTTTTTATCTGACACTTACATTCACTATATTTCAATTAGGCATATATTTTGCTCTTGTTCAATGAAAGGGGACACAAATTAATACAGGAAATAGGATGCTTTAAATGGCTAAATTTCCTTGGCCTAATTACAGGATCAAGACTATACATACTTTTACACAGTAATTGCTATTTTCTTAGATTTAACTTCTTAAACTTTTAAAAAAAAATTAAGAGAACTGAGAATATTCACTGTTACTTGTGTGCTATAGAAAACACCTGTATGTATAAATGGACAACATAGTGACTCTTAAGTTCTGTTTAAACTTCTGACTTCTAATAAGGTCCCTGAAGTAACTCATCTACTGTCTATCCTAAGTTCTTCAGCCTTCAAGCACCATATTCATTTGTTTGTTGCCTGCTCATATCTGTTTTCCTAATTACCAATTCTGAGGAGAAATGTTTAGATTTCTTTTTTCTATTAGTTTTTCCTCTGGTAGGATACTTATCAGAGAAGTTTATTGAAGAGAACAAAGTGAAATGATCTGTGATTAATTCCAAGTTAAGTGTTTCAGTGTCATCTGACATTTATTACCTTCCCTATACATGCAAGTAGTAGATGTGATTTTATAAGTTAAAAAAACTGTATTAAATTATATAAGTACAATTATAACCTGAAATGTTTTCATTATATGTAAGAAAAAGGTTACTATGATGTCTATGTTAAGCACAATTAAAATCCAAGTAACCAATGGGAAAATAAGCAAAAACCATGGCCACTCTGGTAAACAACTTGGCCATAAAATCCCAGTCCCTTTGGTTTGCCTGTTTAGGGAAATGAAGCAAAATTTGATGCTGGCAGTCAACAGAAATCAAGACTAATCTCTCTTCTAGACAGTTGGAGGTGGCATTCGAACACCAGGGCAATCCAGATTTTAAAGTGAATTTGAGCTAGCACAGGGCAAAATTCTTTGTGAACACATTAAATGTGAGAAGACAGCAAGGAAAATACAAGATCACTGCTTCTCTGAAAAGGAAAACAAATGACACTGAGGTGGATGAAATTGTGATACCTACAACTTAGCTTCTATTGTCAGCAAAGATGTGTAATTTCAAACAAAGTGTTTCTATTCCATTGCATTATATGATTAAGCTAAATTTATTGTCAGTTAAATCACAAAACATCCACCCTCTCCTTGCTGCCCCTTTCAAGTCACTTAGACTCACTCTTTAATTCTATGTTCCTGGCTCCCTAAACCACAGGGCTTTGCATCAGTTCTGTTTGTATGGGAATGCTGTGGCCTGTTATGTTCAGTGCAATGACATTAACCGGCATCTCTGTTTATCCTTTGGGGTGTGTTCTTTTATGAGGGTTTATACTTACATGGCTGTGCGTCAATTATATAATGCCTATTTCATATGCATTTATGTGTTTATGAATATAACAAACTTCCTTGGTCAGTTACTCTCAACATTTTTGTCCATGAGTCATATGAAGACCTGGAAGTTGTACCATATTTGCAGACGATACAAATCTGGAAAGAAGAACTATTATGAGAGAATCAGAATCAAAAATTAAACGATTGTGGCCAGGGAACAATGAGAGGAAACTGAAGTTGGACTTAATGGTGATGAAATTAAAGGCTTGGGATTGAACTGGTGGAAGAGGATTCCTCAGCAGGTTGGGAGAACAGGGCCAGGGCCTTGAAGGGAGGAAAAAGGAGGGAGGAAAGACTTGAGCAGGAACTGGGAGGAGGGGGCATTTGCTGCTGGTGTGACCACACTGGACAAAGGCACCAAGGTGGCCCAAGAAAGCTTGAATTACAAAGTATGCTTTCCTGACCGACCATCTCGTGTGGTGGTCCCACTGCACTCTGCTTATTGCATTAGTCTGATCTTTTGTTCCTAGCCCTGGGCTTTGTATTTTAAAGGACACAGGAAAACGCTAGAGTTTTTCTATTAGAGAAAAATAGGGATATTGTTTGGAAATTGTGATGGGAAGGACTTCTGATTGTTTAATTTGGAGAAAGAAAGGCCAGGGGACACAACTGACTATCTTTTGCTATTTGTGGCATTGCCACCTAGAAAGAGGTGTCAGTGGACTCAGCATTGCCCAGTGTTGCCTGGTAAAAGCAGTTGTCAGGTTAGTAAGTGAAAGGATGCCCCAAGTGACTAGGGCTGTCCCTGCCTGATGAGAACACCTGACCCAAGATATGTCCAGGCACAGCTTAGATGATCCTCTGTGGAGGAGTTTGTGGAAGTGCTCTGCACGGGGAGGAGAGCTGGGTGACTGTCACAATTGGCTTCCAAGTCCATGGGAAAAGAATTACTATCTGTGTTACCTGCTATGTGCCCCATGAGGCATTTCATCTCACTTAAATTTCTAAGGAGTGTATCATCTCCTATTTATGAATGAATGATGGAGGCATGTTAACTTGTTGATGAATGGTCAAATACGGATTCAATCCCAGACCTGTTTTACTCCAAAACTTGTGTTCCTGACTCATCATGTTATTTCTGAGGATGAACCATCTCAATATTAAACTCTCATGTTGAAATGACATATGTTAAATATTCCATTAGGATGCTTTTTAAAAATAGATTTATGAAGTGCTCTATTTTGGTGGTTAAGACTTGGGCACTGTATTAATCAAACAAAGGTTAACATCTCAATTCTGCCTATTTTTAATCTTGTGACCTCTGGGCAAGTTGCTTAACATTTCTGGGCTTCATTTAACCTGTACAGTATTTACCTCACTGGGCTACTTTTGAGGATTAGGTAAGATCACGTACAGAGGAAGCACCTAAAGAGAGTGGTTTCTATTACTGTAACACACCATACATATGTGAACAGTAAAGGAATCATGATGAAATACCAAGTAATGTCCCTGAAAGAAGCTCCTGAACTGATGACATTTAGCATCATTGGACTCATTCTTGTACCTCTGATACCTGTTATCTGGGTTCCATTAGCTTCCCACGTCCTGGGGATTTGGGTCCCCTCATTTGTAACTTCAGCAGTCAGTTAATGTTTGACGCGACCCTCAAGTTAACAAAACTCACCAGACACAGCAGCCTTATGTGTCAGCAAGCCCCAAGGACACAGGAATCATTAGTCAAATCACTCACCAGGAGACTCATAGGATGGTCAGTGCTCGTATAATTCATCAGTTCTGCCCCCTACTAGCCGCCAAACGTGAGCTGTCTCAGCAGATACTGGGACTTACCTCTCTTGGTAAGTGAAAACTAGCCAGTTTGGTTTCTAACATGCAGGTATAAGGTATCCCTGCTTCCCTTTTCTGTCCCAGTTGTTAAGCATAAACAGATGCTAAGATGCTGAGTGGATGTTGGCTATATTTTGTAGAGGATAGCTGACTGAAAATATGCAAATAGGGGTTGGATGCCAAACTGTCAGGGATTCAGAACTGTGTCTCTCAAAATGGTCTTTGGGCCATTCCAGCTGAACTGCCTGGGGACTTAAAAAAAAAAAAAAAAAAGCAAAATCCCTGGCCTCAAACTTACTGAATTAGAATCCTTCCCTTCTGAAGGGGAAGCCTGGGAATTTCCATTTAAAAGTCACCATGGTGGATTCTTTTAACTTCAACCTTGAAAGCCGCAGGGCCTTCATGCTCGCTGCCACTGGTGTGTAAAGCCCTTCCCAGGGCTCCATCCCGGCTCCCGGCCGCCCAGCCCGCTGGCCCTTTGCTGCTCCTCAGGCAGGGCCAGGTGCTTCGCAGGCTCCCGGCTCTTGTACTTGCTGCTCCTGCACCTGGACTGCTCTTCTCCCCGATGTCCGCGGGGCTCCCACACTCACCTCTGAGGTCTTTGCTGAAATGTTACCTTCTCAGTGAGGCTGCCCCGGCCACCCTGTTTAAAAATGATGCTCTTCCTCCAGTCCTCCCACTTGCTCTGCCTGTGCAGTTGATTTCGTTTGTGTCTCTTCTCCTACATGAGGGCAAAAGTTCCTGCTGTTTGTTCATTATTATACTGATGGAGCCAAGATCAGCCAAGGTCCGGCACCTAGCAGGTATTCACTATTTGGAAGAATGAGGGGAGCAGCAGAGAAGAGAATTCTTCATCCTGCAGGGGCTCTTCCAAGGTTTCTGAAGACCTCTTGATTCTAATCCTACACTTCCCACTTACGTTGGGTTGTAGCTTATATGCCTGTTAAGACAGATTAAAAATGGTTAAGAATTCAGACACATGGACATCAGCAGCTATAGAGATTGCTTTCCATATAGTTGAAATGATATGTGACAGATCCCTGGACAGTTATGTTAAGAATTTCCAGGATGTTTTCCCATTTTTTAATATTATAAGATTCTATTAATATAGTGTATGTAATTTAGTGTATAAATTGGTCACTGGTCAATTGACTTCTGTCATTTAGAGATCTTTATGCACTTTCTTACCCATACAGATAATACACAGAGATAGATAAAATATTGTATTTCTTTTCATTTCTATAATTAGTTGAGTATTAGAAAATAATCTCCTGTTGTAATATTAGCTTGGGAAGACTAGATTTTCCTTATATTCTTTCAGCTTTTGGCACTTTTTCCCAGGATTACATTCTACCTACCTCCATTATTGAGGTTTTAATAAACATTGATGGTGTCCTAGAATTTATGTAAATTCTCCACAAAACTATTTTTTTTTTTTGAGAAACATCACTTTAGGTAGGTAGGAAATTATGATAGCGTTTCTTCTATTTTGGCTTTAATGTAAATCTTTTTGTGTGTGTCCTTTGTGATCTTTCACTATTTAATACAGGAGCTTATTAATCACCATTAGAAAGAGCAGAGTTGCAGAATTTAGTGTCAGCAGCCCAGCATTTTCCTCACATAGATGTTGACAGGGTTTTCTTCTGCTGTTATATGCCTGTAAGAATCTCGTTCATAAGCAATTAAGCTGCGATTCAAGTGGTCTACATTTCTTTATGCAAGTCTGATGTTCCATGCATTTCCACAGTCTCCTGGAATCTGCATCTGAAACAAAGGAAATGTAACCCTGTTTGTATGTATTCTGTGAGATAAACTCTCAAATTGATGCTGCTGACCTCTTAATATTTTTTCTTTAGACAAAGAAGCTGTAGGTACAATAGTAAGTAGAGAATTGACTAAGATAATTTAAAACTTAAGTCAATGTTGGTAAGAAAATCTGGAAGGAAAATTGACACATCAGTGACATGAATAATCATGAAATATCATTGACCAGTTTTCCTAAATATTAATTTACACACATGTCTAATTTTCTAGATAAAAATAGAATTAGGGAATCCTCTTTTTTTTTTTTCTGTGAGAAATGTTTTTCTCCATAAAATAAAAACACAAATGTTATTTTAAAAGCTCCCTGTATGTCCATTCTTATTAATTAAAAATTCCTTACCTATAGAGAGATTCAGTATAAATACATTTGCAGCTCTGGCCAAAGCCACACTTTTAAGTAATTGACCATTGTGTTAATGTGTCCCCAGGTGTCTGTTTTACTGTTGCTCCTGTTTAGAATTAAGCCGATCTGTCTTCATATTTCCTCCCAGCCCCACTGTAATTGACCTGGCAGTCCGCCACACTATCGCCCCGACAGTAATCACTTGGAGAGGATATCCTGCCTCTCTAATTTGACTGACAGGACAAGCCCTGCTTTAAAATCACTGTCACATGCTTTTTATCGGTAAATAACACCCATGTTACCGGGCATGTACACTGCAGCAGACAGCCCTGTCTTTTTAATGTGCTTTCTCCCTACCAGAGAGTGACTAAAAACAATCAGGGCTCCATGTGGTTGCAGAGGTCTTTCAAGCTGAGGATAGTGCTTGTTGAAATCCAACATAGTCATAGGGCATTCTTACTCTTAGCAAGAGAGCCATGTCCACACTCCGAAGGTCAGCTGGTCTCAAGTTAAATAGGTGGCTCCTCACACATTGTGATTTCCTCTTAGATTGTGTCTACATTCGGTACTTTTAGCTATAATAACATACAGAAACGTGGACTCATCCTGGAAATTGCTCACTACTGCATACATTTATATACCACATAGCATACCAAACTTTCTGCCACTTTCTCATTAAGACATTCAATTTTAGTTGGATGTACAGTGATGGCTTTTAAGCTGCACTGGCCTTAGGTATTTAGATATTTCTGGCTTTGGTTTTTGAAATTATATTTTGCTGTTACTCAATGAATTATTTTGGAAGAGAGATATGATTTGTAAAGATAACAGTATTTATAACAGCACCAAAAGGATACTGTAGTGGCTGCCCACTAGCTGCTTGGGGGTGATAGATTTTATGAAGAGTATCCACAAATGTAGACACTACCAAGAGAAAAAGGCAAGCCCTGGACCAAGTCACACAGGGATCCTTGATGATTTGTTTTTTCACCTATTCCTTGTAACTATTAAAACATTCCACATACATGCAGGTGACAAGGGCCATAGGAAAAGTGTGGATGACACAGAGATGAACATTTCCAGTAGAGAGAACAAGGGATGAGGAAAGACAAAACATTGACAGGAGTTTGACATAGAAATGGAGACATGAAAAGAATGAGGGAAATCACCTATTTCCAATTTTCTGTCTTATTCCAGGAAGGGTCCTGTTTGGTTGAAATACAGGGTCCCAGAAAAGGGGACATGGAGAGAAAGGTACAAAGCTAAGGTGATCTCTGATGTGGGACTTTGAGGAGCTAAGGAGTGTGAACTTGAGGCGATGGCACTGGGAGAGTTCACACCTGCACCGAGGAAAAGTAGTGAGGCTACAGGTAGGCAGTTGTGAGTTTAAAGTTGGGACCTAGTTCAAGACCATCCTGAAAGCAAGAGAAGACATGAGGAATAAATACCATATAGATAAAATTGATACTCTTGGCCAATTTTGGGGTCTGGATATAGAATAAGTGGTGACTGTATTTATAGGAAATTTGGGGGATATACTGAGTGAGGTACTAGTGAGATATCAGATTATACTCTGTGGACATTTGGGAAATATGGATTTAGAGATAAGCTGAATTAGATAACAGAGAAAGGAATTTCCATTTATTGATTGGCCACTATGTGTCAGGTATTTTGCTCTTTAATAGGTTTAAAAGCTCCCCAGGTGAATTTAATGTGCAGCCAGCGTTTGAAACTGCTATAACCAAACCCCTCAGTATAATTAGTTCAGGCAATTACTGTTTGAAGCTAGGGTCCTAAAACTTTCTGGGAGATTTATGGGAATCTTTTCAGAGCAATTTTTTATAAGTGATAAAGTAACAAACATAAATGATAGAAAACTCTAAAAGTTCAACAACATGCAATTTTTATTGGCTAACAACCATATATTTCTTAAACTTGGTGTAAGTTGTGTACACACACACACACACACACACATATATGTACTACATAGCATTTGGAGTAAAAAGAGTCAATGCAGTTTTGCACATTGTATTACATTTTAGTTTTTTCCACAGAAACTTTGGGTTGCTGTAATTGAACATAGGTCTCAAAAAAGTGTCTTTGTTCATAATTCATGCAGTTCCTTAAAAGGAGCAGTCAGACATCCCACAATGAATGGATGTATCTTTAGAGGGGTGCTAGGGCATGTCTAGTGTCATCTGCTGCAGGGAAAGAATTCTGGCATTATTTTAAATAATGTGTGACTTAGATTCGTTAATATTTTCAGCAAAAAAGTGCTTTCTTATGTATCAAAGTTGAAGTTCTAGAAACATGTCATGCTTTAAGTAATTTTGTATCACCTTGAAAGTCTCTAAATCACACCAGTTCTAAGAATATGCTTAAAGAACATGAAGACTTCTACGAAAGGCGATTCTAAACTTCACTCTGTCACGGACCAAATAATGCTAAAAGCTGACCCTGAGTTTTTCAGCTCAGGCAACAGAGAGCTTCACCATCAAGGAGATTCCCTGAAGACAAGACCTAGGCATAAAGGAATTTGTCAGCGTCACATTGTTGACACACTGCGATGAATAATTAGATGTATGGCACGGTGGCCAGTGGAATCACTAGATACAAGCAGAGAAGGAGGACCCTTTGAAGGAGATGGAGTGGTAAACTTCACTTTTTATACTGAGTCTCATCTATTGTTTTCATAAGGGAAAAAGTCACCTTAATACACAATTCCGAGCTGATATGACATCAGTTCCCAGAGGAACTGGCAAGAATGGAATACAGGAAAACACACTGGGCTGTGCAGAATACTTCCATAGTCACGATGGAAGGACATTCTTTTGCTTTGGATGTTTGGAATAGAAAATGCTTTCTGTCTGCCCATTTTATGACCTAAGTACTCAGATTTTCAACATATGATAGTAGAGCTATTGCTGAATGGAATATAGTACATTTTTTATGGTACTTGTTATAGTCCTTTAGTAAAGTTGTATGACTGGATATAACCTGAGACGTTTTTATCATTGTGTAGAAGAACCACAGCTCTTTGGTTTGGCCTCAAGTTATAAGCAGAATGCTTTGGAAACAGGCCTACCGTCTCCATGGAATAGTCAGTTATTGGAATTATCATTGGTGTGTCTTGCTATAGTCCAATGTAAATAAGCTGCTAATTTAATAAAATTCTATGTAAATAAGGTACTTAATTGTTGTGGCAGAGAGAAGTTTAGAGAATGGCTTTCAATACATCAGACCAGCACACTAGTCCTATGCCAGATTTATCTTTGATTCTGGAGTGCTAGAGAATTACTGTTCATGAATATGGATTATTGTGTATGGCAAATAGGAAGCAGAGAATTATTTGATTAGACTATATATATACACACACACACATATATGTATAGCTGTTTACTATCTATCTATATAGAATACAAATACTATAGTCACTATATGTGTGTGTGTTTTCATTTATGTATCATGGAGAAGGGCGTTAATCAAGTTATTAAATATAGTAGTAGTATAGGTTGGGAGCTGAGAAGTCAAGAGAGAAAAGTTAGCTGAAACACCGGGTGAAAATTGTTTATCAAGGCAGATGCCAGGGCAGATGGGGAGACTGGACCCTGAAGGAACGTCCTAACACCCTGGGATTTGTAGTCCAGCTATTTCCCTTGGGATGTAGAAAGGCTGAACAACCGATAACTTAGGGAACATGCACACAGCTGGCTGTAGGTAGCTGGTGTGAGGGAACCTCTGTTATAAAGATCACAAAAACTATTAACTTTCCCTTTGCCCCAGCATCTGCTCTGAGGTTTTTTTTATATCCCCACATATTAGACATGAGAAAGAGAGGATAGAAATTCGTCAGGTACAATAGTAAGTAGAGAATTGACTAAGATAATTTAACTCTTGCATTGACTCTTTTTACTCCAAATGCTATGTAGTACATATATGTGTGTGTGTGTGTGTGTGTGTGTACACAACTTACACTCAAGTATCCTTGAGTACAGGTGATTCCCCACTGACTCCTTAGCAGAATGCTTGGAGAAGGCCATGGGAGAAATTAAGACTTCAGGTAGTCAGAGTTTAGAGATTGGACCCTCACCTCCTAGTACCTGGCAGAAATGTTCTCTGTCTTTCAGCTGGGAGACTGAGGATGCACAATGCAGGACCTTCCTCAGGGAGGCAGTTGGCATGGCTGGTCTCCACCCGGTCTCTGCCGAGGAGCTTCTGGCAAGATAAGGAGCAGATCTGGGGGAACCTGTCTGACAGTTAACCAGAAAATGACTTGGGAAATGGAGGACGTTAGTGCCAATTGTTCGAGACTGGAGACAGTGTACGTTTAGTAAATGTGTATCTTAATAAAGTAGACTAGATTTCCTTTGGCTGATTTAATTGCCCTCTATTCTAAAATTTTTAAATATCTTCAGTCAGTGTATATTGAATAACTACTCTGAGTAAAAAATAAAATAAATAAACTTCAAGGAATGTGTAATCTAATGAAGAATATGAAACTTGTAATCAAGTGATTATATTGCAAAGCAACATGACAAATTGTAAAACAAGTGCCATAAAAGAGGTATACCATGCTTTGGATGTTCAAAGAAGGGGAAAAGAGGCAAATGTTTTCTCAGTGGACTCATGGCAGTTAATGGCATATGGAATTCCAAGAGCTGATGACAGAGGAGGAAGGGTGCGGACGTGGAAAGTCATGAAGTGCTGCTGGAGAACACGCAGCATCCAGGTGAACTAGAGCATCCTGTTGGCGGGAGAACACACACCTGCTGTGGTGCACTGGGGAGGAATCACATAAGATCTTAAAGAACTGAGGTTAAGGAACTTGCCTTTTGTTCAGTAGGTAACTCATTGTTTTCAGCACCCAAAATATTCAGTGTTTGGGGCAGAGGATGTGTGGCTAACATTAGGGATTTTATGATGTGGATTTGTCTGACAGCATGACATATAACCTCTAGTGTCTTCTCTGAAACTTCTCTGTTTATTGTGGTCAGTTCTGTTAAGTTGCCTCATAATTTTGCCTTGTCTCTTGTAGTCAAGATCACTGTCAATAGTTACTGCTCCTTAATAGCAGTATATATTCATGTCTGCATTTTACCTCTTATCATCTTGGGTATTAATTTGTTTGATAGTGACTATCCATGTGTCATTATACTTGATGTTCTTAATAGACATTTCTGCCACTTAAGAACATCAAGAACAATTTTATTTGTGGTATCTTTCTATACCCACAGTCCAGCAAGGAAAGAGAAAGAAAACAAAAACACGAGTGTGCTGTGCACTGTGTCCAGTACTTCAGCTACATTCTATTATTGTTCCTCCTCTAGATCCCTTTTTACAAAAGAGGAAGTGTGTATTCAGGGAGGCAAAGTATTTTGTGGAAGATCATTAAACTAGTAAAGAGTAGAGTCAGGATGTAAACCCAATATGCTTTCGTTAAATCTCTTCCCAGTGCGTCATATTGCCTCTTTCAAAGATGGTTAACCAATACTTATTTGTGGAATGAATGATTGAATGAATGGACAAATGAGTTTTAAAATGTATTTGCTTTAAGATTGATTCATCCAGAGAATAGTAGTATTGTAAGTGGATAAAACATGAGTGTCCCATCTTGAGAGACTGCTTTTGCTCTCAGCTAGTTTGCAATAATATCAAGTCAGAATTGGCTAAGCTAATACGAGAATTTGAAAGCCACAAGTCTATTCCCATATTTTACCAACATTATAAATGTGAAGCACATCAGTACAGCTAATAAGCACCTAGAGCCAGAAGATGTAGTTTAGGTTGTTAGTTTGGGAATTGACATTGCCAACACATTATTGCATCTTTGCTGCTTTATTAAAGGAGACTTGGAACGATGGCTTCCAATTCTGGCTTTTGGCAATAATGTAGAATGTTGGCTACTGAGTGTACAGTGTCCCCTAGGGAGAGAAACAGACTTTTCCAGTTATGTCTATGTAGAAAAGTGTAGCTGTTTCCTTTGTTCTGTGTACAGAATGCCATACTGAGTTTTAATTCTGATACAGATAATAAATCTTCGGTAAATCCAGTTTGTGTCCTGGATCCAGATTTACCCTGGCTTTTTTCATGGGAGAGAAAGTATTTTCATCACAAGTGGTTTACATCTCTTGCTAACTCAGACCCAGTTAATTCACTCGACAGTAGTAGGGAGCCCAGTGCCCACCAGTGTCAGGCAGGTGCTGAGATGCAGAGAAAAAGTCAACATTATGCCCTAGAGGGGATCACGATCCAGCCAGCCTTAGGTCAGAAACTGTAAAGGCTGAGCAAGAACTATCTCACTTGAACACACAGAAGATACTACCCCAGGGACTCTTAACTGTGCAAGGGGATGGAGCAAAGATAAAACCAAACCCTGCCTGTCAGCCCGTGGCAGGGTGTGTACATGATACACGTTACGAAACGTGCACTCGGTTTCCATAATGTAGGTTCACCTCTGGAAGATGACAGAAATACGCTGTGTGCGTGCATATATAATAATCACATATTTTCACTAATCTCAGTCAAGATGTTTGTGGAAAGCTAGATTGCTGTTTTTATATGTCTTGAGATATTGAGAGTCTAGAGACATACTTGGCTCTGTTACAAAGGTTCAGTTAGGGATTGTAGCCATTGTATTGTCTGGAGAAAGAGAGAATTGAGGTGACAGACCTCAGCAAAAACATACATCAGGGAAGCATCTCCAGTTTGGGAAAACAAGGGAAATATGTTGTAGGCTTAAGTGGAGATGTGTTTGATTATAAGAACTCGTTGTTGGCTGCTTATTTTAGAGAATAAGCTTTAGAACAACATGGTCAAATAAGTAAATATAGTATATGTTTATTTTTCCAGTAAATTTTGAGTGGCTGGACAGAAAATCAATAGCCTTCAAGCTTTTTATATGTCCCTTTGTGTTTTCTTTTGTTACCTCCCACTTTCAATTGCTCACAACTGCCTTTTACATACCTTTTTTTAAATTGAAGTATAGTCCGTTTACAATGTTGTGTCAATCTCTGGTGTACAGGATAATGTTTCAGTCGTACATATACATACATATATTCCTTTCCATGTTATTTTTCCTTTACTTTTACATGCCTTTTGACTTTTTTATTTTTCTTTAAATTTAAGACTGTCTTTGTGCTTTGAACATAGGACATATACTCCATTAAAAATGCTACTAACGACCCTTGATGCATGCACTGGATCCTTTCCAGCGCTCTCCTCATTGCACACTCACAGCAGTCCCAGGTGATAGCTGAGGCACAGTGTTTTCTCCATTTCACAGATGAGAAAACTGACACAGGAGATCTGATATCTTCACCCAAGGACAAGGCTATTAAACGATGGGTCTAAGTTAGAACATCTGACTCCAAATTCTTTGCTTTTTCCATGAGGCCACACTGCTTTATGGCAGCTTGTGTAATTTCAACAAGGCTTTGACTTCTGTCAAAAGCCAATGAGCCATGGTTCTCTGACTCTAGCCTGGGTTTATCTTTTAAGGCTGATCCCGTATGCAGCTGCCCACGGGACATTTTCACCCAGCTCTTCCTCACACAAGGCAAATGAGGGTACCTTGCCACCTCACCCCACTACCATTTTCCAGCAAACTGCTCTTCTGTTTTCTGTTTTCTGTCTTGGTGTTTGGACCATCATTCTACGCTTTTGAAAATGCTCACAGAATTAATGAAAATTAAGAACTGTTTCAGTATACTATCTTAGTAATTTTCCGTTGAAATATCAGTGTTATGCTTTTCAGAGTGGGATTTAGAGAGTGTGGAGGAGAAAAAGAACATTTAAAGTATGTATCCCTACATTTTTAGTTCCTTCAAATACAAGGATATTTTCAATGTAATGAATAACTGTGACTATGGAGCAAAGTGGTATTTCCATACACCCATTCCCATTTACTGGTGTTACTTTTATCAAGTTAGAATGAAATTATCAGTGTAAATGTGTAACTGAAACAGCTGACATGGGGGTGCTGCTCTCTTCTAGGTGTTTTAATCCCTTAGGATACTGCTCTTTGCATGAAAACATTAAAATTTAATTAGTAATGTCTTAGCCTCCAAACTTTATTTTTTTCTATGTTATTTGCTGTTGTTTATATAATACTTTAAATTTACACTTAAAAAGACAACCCTAGTCTTCAAGGAAAAATTAAAATATTCTGAGAGTAGAATTTACTAACCTAACTACGTCTGGGCACAAGTAGGGCCTAATGACTACTTCTGTAAATTATGAATCTATTTACATTTCTTCCCTCCTGATCATTGCTCTTATTATAATGAGTCCTGGGTCCTGTCTTGTACTTCCTGTTTGGATCATCTGGGTAAATACCAAAATCAGTCAATTGTTTATGATGCCCAAGCCGTCTGTTTGGGCCAAGCCTCTGTGTAGTGGAAGGAGTGCCAACGTGGATCCAGCCGGATCAGCCATCGTCACTTGTTAGCGTTCTGTGGTCAGGCCACTTAACTTGCCAGAAACGTCCTAATTCTACTTCCCAGGGTGGCTGCGAGATTAAAACAAGTGAATATGTGTATGGTTGACAGGAAAATATCCGTGAAGATGATGTTGCTTTCTCCCATTATTCCCTACCCCTCCTTTAAAAAATTCAAACACACATAGACTATATCTACACTTATACACAGCTGGGTACGTTATCTTTTGAAAAATTTTCTTCCTTTATTTTTTATTAAAGAATAGTCGAGCTACGATGTTGTGTTACTTTCTGGTGTACAGCATAGTGATTCAATATATATACATTCCTTTTCCTATTCTCTTTCCTTATAGGCTTTTACAAGGTATTGAATATAGTTCCCTGTGCTGAACAGTTTTTATAAGCTGATTGCAAATTAGTTCTTTGTTTGAATTAATAGTTTTAACTGATCAAAATCGGGAGAATAGTTTTCCCTTTATCTGTAGCTCAGTTATCTTAGTGAATTATTCATCATAGAACTGGTTTTAATGAGAGGAGCTACAACTACATGCTGATAGTTCTATTCTAATAAATCTTGTTAATTTTATTTACCAAAAAAGCAGAAATTCATATTCTAGTATGAAATAATTTTTAGCTAGACAATTTTTATGCAACTTTTGTACTTATTTTGTGAAAAGAATCAATTAATCCACTTATTTTGAATCTTCCTGTTTGTGAAAATGATTTTTTTCATAACTACCAAGACTGAATCCCATAGAAATTAAAAATGTGTAGTTAGCTTCATTATATACTCACTATAACTGTGCATCCTGCTTGACAGTCTTTTGCTGGGTTGTGGAATACTCAGCTACGGTTTATCCCATTTTCAGACCAGAAATCGTGCTCTGCTTTGCTGGAAGCTATGCCCTTTGAATCAAAGCTGAAGTTCCCAGAGAGAAACCAGTCATCCTATCTGCGTATATGTCACTCCCTCCTCCTGCCTTGAGCTACACAGACAAGTCTGCCTCCAGCACATGCAAATATATGCAAATGTGAGCTTGGTTGTGTAGGGAATTCTACTTGTGTTTTATGTTTTGCTTTTTATTTGTTTGTTTTGTTTTGATCTCTTCCTGGGAAAAGCTCAAGCCAAAACCAGGTTATTCCCCGTGGGACCTGATATGGGCTGCAGCTCAGTTTCATTTCATTGTGTCATACTTAGGGAGTGACCAATCGCTCAACGTGCCTGAAATGGCTAACCTAGGAGTTATTAGTTATGTGCCATTCATCAACAAGGTGCACTTTGATGTACTTTTTATTGCTTAAGTCAACAGCATCTGAAAATCTAATCTTCTGTAAGTGTGTTTGCTGAGCAGTACCTAATTCTCCAGAGCTTTCTTTTTCCTTGTTTTCCTCCTGTCTGTCTCCAGACCTGCTATTTTCTTAAGCAGTCTTTTGCTTTTTCCCCCATCTGGCTTTCCTGTACCAGGATACAGGTCAGATTTTTATTGCTTCAGACCAGGGGGTCACAGCTCTGATTTAATCCATAAACGTAGGAGTATTTATATATTTGGTATATGATTAAGCCTTCAATTGTTTTCTAAAAAATGTTTTTTAATTTAACTTTTAGTAAAACCAAATAATCTGCAGTTCCTATAACTCTTTTTTATTTAATTATTTTATATTGACTCCCATAGCTTAATTGTAACCTATATTTCATTGTTTCAACAGAATGTTAAAATGAATTAAAAATAGTGAAAATATATTTTACAGTTTGATAAATTCTACCTATGACGTCTCACTTGACCATCAAAACAACCCTATGGGGAAGAGCCAGTCATCCACTGATTTCACAGTTTTTGTTTTTTTAAAACAACTGTGACATTGCAGACATTATTCCAAGTCCTGAAAAAATACAGATGTGAACAATATTGACCAAAGTTTCTGACTCATGGAACTTGCATTCAAGTAAGAAAGGCAGAATATAAGGAGAAAAAATAAATATATAGTGTATGGTGATGAGTGCTAAGGAGAAACATAAAGCAGAAGGGAGATTGGACTTGTAAGGGAGTGGAGAGGGCTAGGGTTTATCTGTGATTTCAGATAAGGTGAGATCTCACTGAGCAGGTGATATTTAGGTAAAGCCTGGCATTTCTGAGAGACTGAGCTGTGCAGCCTTCTTGGGGCCAAGCATTTCTGGAGTGGGGAAGAACATTCCCAGAATTGGGAAGAGGCAGTGCAGAGGCCCTTCAGGCAGGACCTGGATTAGCAGGTGAGGGGTGGAGGATGGGGTGAGGAGTGGAGGAACAGAGTGACCAGTGTGCCCGGAGTGAAGGGAGTTAAAGGGAAGGTAGCCAGAGATGCAGTCAGAGAGACGGCCGGGTGATGGTGATGTGATTACTCCATTTTACAGAGGCACAAAACCAAACAAATGATCATCGCGGTCCCGGGACCCACCCCATGGTAGTTTCCAGCTAGTAAATGGCAGAGCCAGGGTAACTAGTCTATGTTGGAGCCCAGGCTTGGGGTCTGGGTCTTCTGAGCCAGTTTTTATCTTTGCTCTAAGTAGTTGACGTTTTTACTTCTCACTTTGTTCCTCTCATCACTGGAGAGGAGTGAAGCACATCTGTCAGTTATTTTCACTGTAACCTCACTCTTCCTCCTTTTCGAAGAATAAGCGGTATTTCAAGTGGAAGAGGCAGGGGCTGTATTAACACACATGTTCTTGACTTCAGCTTTATTATGACCTTGGGCTAGTGTGGAACATGGGAATTCTTTAGAGGACACTAAAACCTTTATAAATTAATTATACTGTTCACTTGAAGAGAATTTGCTCTACCAAATTTTGGTAAGAAGCTTTTGATATAATATGAAAAGACGACTGTTGTTGTTCTAGGTGGTGAACTCCCCTCAGAATAGTTAGCCTTGCTAAGCCAGGCCTATAAGTCACCGCGGCCTCATGGTGCAGATGCTTTGTAAATGAATTGTGTGCAGCTAAGACAATGCATCAGCTGTTTCTGACTTTGAAAAGAATTCACATAAAAGTGAAAGTAGCTCGAGAGAAGGGAATTATTGATGAATATGCCCTAAAGTAAATTGTTCTTCTCTAAACCAAGGTCCAGGCATTGTAGTTACAGAATCCACAAACTGCTCTTACCGTCACAGGTCACCATTAACCCGTGAACTATTTGGTTACCCAGAAATACTGCCAAATTCAGAGTTATCACCAGCCTGAAGGAATTCTAGGTGGAAAAATAAGTAAATGACTCCTCTGAATGATGGAGACCCCTCATCCTTCCCCCCTCCCTTTCTCTCTCACACACAGTGACATTTATTAAAAGTAAAGTTCCAGATTCTTGTTGAATATTTATTAGATGTAGTCATACAGAAACATGGTGCCTTAGATAAATTGTAGCATAAGATATGTAGATGAGAGGGTTACCATGAAACGACTCTGTAGAAAATCGGATTTTAAAGCTGAAAGAGATTTTGTAATTCATCACTTTTGTGCTTTTAGTGCTTTGACATGCATATTTGTTTTCCATTTAATCCTCAAAAGAACTATAGGGTATGGCTATTGTTAACAGCGTCCTTTTACTGCTGAAGTTAAACTGAGACACAGAAAGGTAAAGTAACCTCTTCAAGGTCACGTATCTACCAACAAAGCCAGTGTTCTGGCATTTGTTTTGAAATACACCTGTTATTGCCCATTACACACTGATACTACTTTCCTCTTTCTTTTTGTTATTCTTGCAGTTTTAACCTCACGGTTCTTTTGGCCCCATAAATAAATCCGTTGCCGTATCCAGCGGATGCTTCCTTTCTTGGCTCCTTTCATACTATTTCTGATGTGCCATAGCTTCCACTGAGACCTTCAGCTCCCTGCATCTGAGAGGATGACTGGGTTTATTTGTTGGAGAGGTCAAGACTGAAGGGTAAATAATTTACATTTCTCAAGGCTATATGATCCAACTGAAATGCCTTCTTTTTTCTGAAATTATAACAATGCATAAATGCTGATGATTTTTCGCTGATCAGGTGTTCTGATTGGCAGTATTGTGGAAGAAAGGGCGACTTATTGCATAACAAATACAGTGTTTCTGGCTAGTTGTTTGAAAGTTTTTTAGAATGTGGGAGAAAAACCTGATGACACTGGTTGTCATGACTCATCTATTGGCTCTTGGGGTGAGCTGTGGACCTGCCCCAGTCACTGAGTTTCAACCCCTAGCAGCCCATGGAGAGGATTGATTAGGTTCAGATGGCTTTATGTGAAACTTGCTTTCTTAATTATAAAACAGCTTAGCAAGAAAAACAAAAGATAAATATTCTTTTTAACCTTCTTTATGAGGATATAGACTAATAGACATCACTTTGTTTATTGTTGAGTAATCTCATCAAAATAAAATTGTAATTGATTATATAAGCATTAATATTCTAGCACTAAATAATTCTTACTCAAATAGAACTGTTAGGTTGAGGATAATAAGCATTAACTTGGGACTCTGAAGAGAAAAGCTAACAACTCTGTAAGTAGTCCCACTGAATGTGCCTTACAATACACAGCTTTATACTCCATTTCACTGAATCTCCTGCGACTTGAAACGAAAGAATAGAGTCAAAATAAGATATTAAGTTAAACTTCTATTTCTGTTTACCTGGCTCTAACATTTAAAATCAATTTGCTTCAGTTTTCTTAATCTTTCATTAACTAAGGTATGTTTTATTTTTTTTTTTTTTGCACTTTGAACCATATTATATATTATACTTCAACCATATTCCCCAAACTGAAAGTATTTGGTTGACAAAGAGAAATATGTGTAATACATATATATAATATACCTATAATATAAATACATGTAATTACCATATGAGGTTGTAATTGTGTGTGTGTAGGTTAGAGATACTGATTTTCCAAAAGACTGAGTTTTAACATTATAAAATATGGGAAGTGATTATGATGCATTTAAGCCCTAATAATTTTCCTTCTAAAGATGAAAACAGATATAATTATGACTTTCACAGTAGTCTGAATGAACCATGGTGAAATATTTAAGGTTATCCAGAGTGAGAAAAGCACCCTCTAGTTTACAGGTCTTTAGTTTACAGACAGTTAAATTTAAGTGTAGCTGTAAGTTACAAGGATAGGTTTGAGCCATCCATTCTTTACTCTGTTAGCTAGAATTTGCCCTCTCATGTTGGTAATTCTTTGCAAATAAGAGAGGATTTCATATGCTTACTTATAGTTTTGGAAAATGTGATGAATTTAATGATGCAATTTTTCTTGGTAAGTTGAGTATAGATAGAAATGGAAATAATGAATAGAAGATGCAAGTGATAGGGACAATTCTGGTGAAAATGACAGTGATGATGCAAAACTGAAATCAATTTCACATTTAAATCATCATAGTAGCATTCATTAAACCTCTTTCTTAAATAGAGCTAGATATTGCAATAAAATATTAATCATGGATTTGCCCTAGATTTTTCTGTATTAGTCTGGCATGAATGTTTATATTCAAGCTGCAAATAGTAGTTTGCTAGGTATTCAGAAGTTAAGAGCAGTTTAGATTAAGGATGTTTAAAGCTCATTTGTAAAATGCTCATACTATTTGAGCTGTTTTAAAAAGATTTGCTTAGCTAAAGTCATTGGATCAGAATAATTCTGACACTTTTAATCTTCCTCTTTTACTAAGAGCCTTAGACATTTCCTTTCCATTTAAAATTTTGAATGACAAAATTGAGTAAGTAATGTACTAGAAGTAGTGCTGTAAAGAACAAATGTGTGCCCAGGGGGAAAGATACACTAAATTTTAGTCAGGGAACATAGAGGAAATTGTAATCTGATATACTCTGCCCCTTCTTTGTGTTTGAGCAGTTTTTAAATACATTAGTTTATAGTAATAGTTGGCAAGAGATACAGAAGTAGTTATTGAGAATCCAGTTGTATACAGTGAATAGACTTCATAGGTTAAATGATTATAAGTGACCAAAGTGTGCCCAGCACATGGGGGAGACACCCCAGGAACTGGTGGAGAGATAGGACATGAGAGGAGATCTGAGATGACACAAACAAATACAGCAGAAAGATATTTCCCTAAATGGACCTCACTGCTGCCAGTGCCAACCTTGGCTTCTCTGAGTTTCCACGTTATATTTGAAATTAGCTTGGAGGTGATGGGCACTAATATGATGCTTACAGTTTTTATAACTATTGTTAATTTTTAACACAGCTGGTTCCTGTTTGTACTGAAACATCAGCTAATAAAATAGAATTTACATTTTTGTTAAACCAAAATAGTAGCCAGTAAGGTGTACCACAGGGTAGATGCCTTAGAAAAGTCTGAATTCTTGGATCGATGGAGTCTTTCAATTAATATGTAACTCCAAAAATATATTCTTCTGCACTCAGCCGTATTTTTTTCAACATGATTGAATGTGCTTTGATATCCTTAATTATGTTATTGATTCACAGAAGTGCAATATACTTGATATATGAAGATTTCCTTCATATATCAGGTGACAGCAAAGAACAATGTAAAACATATGAACTCTTCTTCTTGCCCAGGGAAAACAGTTTGTTTCTTGAGTGCATTTAGTTGTGGATTAAGTGACAAATATATTAAAAGTAAATGCATTTGGGCTAAAGACCCATCTATTCCCTAAGAAATAGGATGAATAAAATGGTCTTGTACTATGTGAGCTTCTTCATAATTGTATCATCTCAGACAAAAGTCAGCATGCTGTCAGTCTAAACTGGAGTTCTAGCTCCATATCTACATGTATATCTATATTTGGCTACCTGTATCCATCTAGGCACAGGTATCTAGATAGATATATATGTTATTGTCTGTATCTATGTATATAATTTAATCTATATAATTTCTCTCTATATGTTATCTAATAACCTTGACCTAAGCATCCATGAGAAGAGGAAAGGTAGGTGCATATTAAAGAAATGCAGTCAGGGAAGATGAGAAGAGCTGATATAAAGAGAATTTACACCAGGGAGGCACATTCTGGCCAAACAAAACCAAAAGTAAACATATACAGGAGCCCCTCAAGTAGACTGATGGTAACAACTGGCCAGAGCCATGGAAGTTCAATTGATTTTACACAGTAAGGAACTGAGAACGTAATGTGCTTGCACTACCTTTGGAATCTGGAAGACAACCAAGTGCCACTGAGCCTAATTCACTGGTGTTCACACGGGGACACGTGGCCTGTGTCAGGTCAGTTCATGTGATTCTTTACAGGAAATGAGCCACTTGCAAAATCGTGCTTCTCCTATTCCCAGGAGGTTTTATAAATGTTCAGTAGCTGAAAGTACATGTTTTGAAGACAAAATTTAAAACATGAATTAACATGAGTAGTAATAGTGTATTAAGGAACTACTATGTATGTAGTATAAATTTAAGGGGGCAGACATAATTTAGCAATTGTTTGATTGCTCTTTGCTTGTGACAGACTATTCATTGTGAATTATTCAAATTATGTAGGTGTATTTTCTAATGTACTAAACTTATTTGTTTCTACTAGTGAGTTCAAAGTTAGAAGAAAACCCATGCTAAATACAGTAGTTACTATAAAAGAGAGAATTATTAGATTTTTTATTATTTAAATTTGTTAAACTACTATGAAATAATTCTAAGCAATCTGCAGTGCGGTATACATATGCACGTGGGTATACACTTAAACATAAAGCCCATACTAATACTAAATTTTCATTTTCTATATTTTGTTATTGAGAATTCTAGCTGTTTTTACATAGTAAGCCTGTAGACCGATCAGTTTACCATTCAAGTAGTTCTGTAAGTGTATTGACTCGTCTTCTCAAACTAATGCGTAGTTTCTTTCACTGAGACTGCATTAGAGGCTCTTGCCACATGAAAATATGTTTTAAAAACAAGCAAAAAACAGTTTACACAATTGTGCATTAACTGAATGTGTTTCCACTCTCTGACTTTCTTTTACCCACTTATTTACATTTGTGCCTCACTTTTTAGATTATAAGTGCCTTACTCCTTGAGGACCAGTGTACCTCTGATCAATTTCTTCAACCCTTGTTCTTATTAGAATTCCTGGTATGTAGTAGACACCAAATAAATCTAATTTACTTAATATGAGTGAGGAATGTCCAGTAAGAAACATTTCTGAATAATACAACTCTGACTACTGCTGTAGAAGTGGAATTGAGCCTGAGGTAAGAGACCTCTGCTCTGTCCAGGGAAGGTGTGTGGGGCCTCCTCTTTGCATGGGCGTGTGAGTGTGGGGTGCGGCATCTGGGGCCACTACCAGGCACTCACCAGAGCAGGAAGGAGGACAGGCTGGAGTTCTTGTTGCAGGAGAAGCTGACGTTTGGCCAGGCTGCAGATGTTGAAATCTCACAGAGGATTACTTTGAATTAAGGGACGACAAGTCCAAAGTCTGATTACTGGTCACAGTAATTAGATGTCAAGAACCTCAAAAGATCAGAGAAGCACATAGAGCAGATAAAGGGGAATCAGTGACTGGGAGGGAGGGCTAGTCTCTGGCATAGCATATAGCTCTCAACCCCATGACTACAAAGAAGCAGCGTATTGGGGTGAGAAAAGCTTCCACCGTAAGTCCCCACAGGAACAAGTGGTACCAAATGGCTGTACTTTAATCAGTAATTCAGAATATCCCCAGGGTCTCCCCTCCTGAGGACGCTCCTTAACAGTGATATGGAGCCTAGCCTATTAGTGAGCAGTGCCATTTCAGTGGGGGCAGATGGCCTCTTTAGTCTAGGTGTCTTCTGAGTCCTTTTAAGGTGGAAAGGTGAACTCCTTATCTTCATTTATCCCATAAGGTCAGGGGCTCCCATTTTGTTTCCTTATTTGTTTAGTAACTCCATAAACAGAAAAGAGCAAAAAGCTGAAGACTTAGAGATGGGGCTGGGAGGAGAAAATTGACTAAAGTAAAAAAAAAAAATTATTTAAAAATGTTTAGATGATGGGGACCTATCATTTATTCCATAACCAGTTCATTCAAAAGACTTGCTTTCTTTTCACACTGAAGTTAGTAATTTGCTTTACCAGTACTTACACTTCTTTCCTGATTATATTTCTTCAAATTTTATAAGTATATTATTATGATTGGGCAATTTTATGTGATTTTTAATTCCTATAACACTTAACTAAAATTATTGGAGTTCTCCCAAACCATTAGAAGCAAAATTAAATTGTCAAAGCCTCCTAAATATGGTGCCCCATTTTTTTTAATTAAAAAATTATTTTTAATAGAGAAGAGTCTCTGGTTGTCTAGAAGAGGAATTCATCTTTTTTTTTTTTTTTTTGGTCCGTATCACTCCTTCAGTTTTGCTTGGTAAATAAAATCAGTATAACAAATACGTCCACAGTACTATACTACAAATTGTAAATGTATTCTATTAACCACATATGCTTCCTGAGTGGTTTTAACTAAAGAAAAATTATTTTCTCTAATTGTAATGGTTTTATTAGTCAGAACTGAAAACCACGATTCTCTGTGGATTCTATTCTTACAGAATCCTGGCGTTTATGTTTTTGTGCAGTGTTCAAAGAACTTCAGCCATTGTGATAAACAAGACTTTTATGTCTCAGAATTTCAAAGAAGGAGATGAAGAAGAAAAGAGAAATAGTTTAGATGCCGTTTTGTTTATCTTAAAGCTAGGCGTTGTGATGTAGGGCCCTGACAGTGCTAGACACTTAATCCCGTCCCTTGTCAAGTAAGACGACCCACTTTCTCCAGCCCCCTTCACAGCCACCCCGCTTGACCTCACATCTTCATTTGAAAATAAATTAAGAGCATCAACTTACCCTGAATTTGATTTAGTTTACTTTACTATTAAACAAACAAATAAAAACAAACACAAAAACAAAACTGGAAGTGCATTTCAGCAAGATGGAAGGTAAAGTGCTATGAGAAGCGTGTTGGGACCAGGCAATCAGTGGGGCTCAAATGAGAGAAAATAGCTAGCCTTGAGACGGTCTCCTTATTCTACTTATTTTTATATTTTGTTTTGTCCATTTAAAAATTCATTTAAAATTGGTTTGGAGAGTTACTATGAACATGAGGGTTCTCTCTTACCATATTTTAGTTTTTAGGTTAAATTTCAAAAGAATAAGAACAGTCTCGTCATCTAATGCCTGAAGTCCTAAGTGTTTGCTTTAACTCTCCTTTCATAATCATTACCCTGTCACCTGCATCCCATTTACCTCCAGCTTCTTCTCTTCACTCCCAACCTTGAACTTTAATCGCCTAGAAATGAAAAGCCGTCAGTTGTCCTCTCTCTGCAGTATCCCCTTTAATGCCGCCTCACCCTGGTTCTGCTGCTTCCAAGCATATCATTTCCATCTTTCCTTCCAGACACACGATGCCACTATCACTGGACTAAGAAGCATATTTATAAATTTAGCATCTCTGTGACTCCTACCAGACTATGAGTATATTGGGGCAAATTCTATGTCTTATCAATGTTTTGAACCCCTGTGCATAGCTGAGTGATCTGTGGTGATTTTTACCATTCGAACTGAATAATTGCAATGTTTCCCCAGTTTTGCAGGAAAAGAATGAATAAATGGAGAGTAGATTCTAAACTTAAAGATTTTAGCTCTATCCACCGCATGAGGATACAGTAAGAAGATAGCTGTCTGCAAACCAGAGGAGTGCCCTCGCTGGATGCTGGTTCCCTAATCTTGAACTTTCAGGCCTTGGACTATAGCAATGAGTTTCTGTTGTTTAAAACAATTTTTTTTTTTAATCCTGTAATTGTTCTTAAACCTCCCTTTATCTACTAAAGAGAACTAGCTAGCAATAAAAGGAAATGAATACAAACAAATATCTCAGGAAATCGTCAAAGCAGTCAGTTGTACTTAGATGGATTGCTCACTGCTTTTCTTGGTGTGCATGCTTATAAATATGATTTTCGTATTAATATGGTTATCATTTATACTTAGCAAAATTATTAACACCTATCACAACATTAGATATAACAATGACTGCAAAGAGCGCTGTGACCCCAGGTGTTCTGGTGCTTAAACAGGTATGAGAACCTCTCAATATTACAAGGGAGATTCTCTTATGTTGTCATTGTAGCTGAAAATATGGAGTTGGTTGAAAATGTGAATTGCATTCCAGTAACTGAGACTAGCATTAATTATTTCTAGGCTATGTAATCAGCAGTGTAACATAAGCTCCAAGAAATTTTCAAGCTAAAATGTTTCCCACTTTTTTTTTTCAAGTACAATGTATATACCTTGTGCAACTAAATTCTTATGCTTGATTTCCATCCCTCCCCAAACATATTAACAGTATTCTCATCTTGGGAAACTTGGGCTGCAATAAGAAATGACATAACCCATTTTTAGTAAGGGAAGCTGTAAGGAAAGTGATGATAGTGACATTTTCATTCTTCCACTTTAATTTGTTACATATTGCCGTGCTAGATAGATTCATCTAAGAACCCTAATCCATTTACACACTCCCTGTGATGTTTAGCATATTGGCAGGCAGTGAACGCTTTCCCTCAGCCTTTCTGTGCTGTTTCCCTAAGCACAGCATAAATATAAAGTGGTCCCCTTCAAGTAGTCCCCGATCAAATGCACATTGCATTAGTTGAGGCTTATTTTCACTGAGAAATCATCATGTTCTGTGTAATTGTCACTACTTTTAAATTATTAGAAATTACATCTCTTTCTGTAAAATGCAGCTTTCAAGAGACAATACTAGCCTTGTGCCATTTTTCCATGAAAAACTTGGGTCAGGTATCACTGAAGACTGGTTAGCTTCAGGTTCAGGGCTCCCATTTTAGGACTTAATACCAGGGCTGGGGTGGACAAGATGATGGTCTGTAGAGTGGTCTGGAGTGAGCAGCAACCCCGTTACACACCCCAGATTACGGGCTTTGTTTGTATGGTTTCTTTAATTACGTACAGTTCAGTCCATGGATAATATGGAGACCCTCATCAATGGCTTAGTGTCTGATTTCCTATTCACTCCTAATTATCTACATTTTCTATGTTCAAAAATGCTACATAGAAGAATTTTAATGTCTAAAGTATTTGAAAACTGTGAGAAAGGGAAACAGATTGTATTTTATGTAGACTTTTTTCAGTGCAGTGTGTGCACGCGGTATGCATGTCTGCAATCCTAGCATCACGATTTTTCCAGCAAGTAAAATAAAGGAACTACACTTTAAAGGACTGTGGTACATGCACAACTAGAATGTGTATACGTGGGCACAGTGGCACTTCCTGTCCTTTGAATTTGTGCTAATGGATATCAATAAGCCCTAGAAATACAATTAGTAAGTCATAGGAAAGTGTTATCTTTCAGTCCTTCAAAGAAAGCTACTAGTGATATTAAACTAAGCAGACAAAAAGAAAGAGTATATAATTAAAATGTAAAGTTACTGTTTCTTTCTATAAAAAAAAACTTCAAGGCAAAATCATGAAAAAATTATTAGTGGAAAATAACAAAGCTATTGGTCATTATGAAATTATTCTTCCTCCCAAATGATGGAAAATCTCAGTGTTCTGTATCAATATTTTTTAAGATGAGAAAATACTTAGCATTGAAAAGGGCGCACAGGCAGCTTTTCAGTCATAAATAAGCAATGGGAAAGCTAGAAGTTGTATGCTTTCACTTGCCTCCCCAGAGAGGAGCTGCCCTTGTTTCCCCAGTGCAGCTTGCCTGAGGAGCATTCAGTCTAGAGGAGCGCCTGCTTTTAAGAAAATTCAGATTTGTCAGTTACTAGGCTTGTCTAGGAGTAAGCGCCTCCTTCTTACTTTGAGGGAGAGCATCTGCCATCCTCATATGGAAAATGCATTCCAAATTCAAAACAGGTTCCATGGCATGAGTCCATTCACAGAAAACGCATGTTCCAATTTCTGTTCAACCAGCAGAATTTCAATTACAATAAAAAAAAAATAGAATGCTCAAATGTATCCAACTGCTTGGAGCACTCTTTTTGGATTGAATAAATAAAAACGTATATTTATTGAACATCTAATGCTGCAGTGTTTGGCGCTCTGTTGTTTTGGCAGATTTCAATCTTTAATGTTACATGGGAGAGAATAGTTTGTATCAAAATACTCTTCCTTGAAGAAATCAAAGCCTTTTTGGGCTGACCCAGATCCTTGCGTTCCTGCGTTATGCTTCATTATGCCCTTTCAGTGCTGCTGTAGAGATTTGTTGCATGTGAATGAGGTCTCCAGCGTAAAAGAACGACATGCCAAATGGGAGTTACCTGTTTTCTTTCCTGTATAAAGGGGTTGTTTAATTCACCTGGAGGAATAATCCACATAAGCGGTACCAGCAGGGCTGCTCATCCCCAGCTAGGTTCTAGCAGGAATGAGGAATTGCCTTTCAAATCCAAAGCAATATAATGATTTACATCACTTTTATTAAAATAAATGAATAGACCTCTGTAAGAAAACAGCTAATGCCTTTTTAAATACAGCAGTGACTGTAAAGTACTGCCCAATGGATGGCAAAGGCACGTCTTTGTGACGTAAGATATTTGCTATCACAGTAACTCGTCCATCATGGGATCATATTTTATTATTATCACTTTCAAAATAATTTATTTTTAATGATTTGATATATATGTATATGCATATAAAATGTTCCAAGGGAAAAAATCTATGAATTATGCATGATTTACCTGAAAGAATGTTCTAAGCTTGTTTGTAAGATCAACTAATGTCAGCGTGTATACATTTTATCAAATTCTCTTCTTGTTGATCCTTTATATTTAAATATTCAGGAAAAAATGACAAAATAATATAAATAAATGTGGCCATATAATCTGAATTATCCACAAGAAATGTTCAGTAAAGGCTTTGCTAGTATGTATGGAATGGATTCTCTGTGCCAAAGTAAACTCAAAGGGCCCCTAAAGGAGGGTAGTTTTCTGGTTGTAAAGGAACAAGCCAGTGAAGATAATAAATGCTTTAAAATTGTATTTTAAAGTTGGAAGCAAATGCAGGTTGACTGTATGTTTTCAGGAGGTTTAATGGATATGTGTATACAAACACCCATTAAAAAATAGGACTATGACATTAAAACTATTTTTACAAATAATAGATTTATTTATTATTGTCGTAACAAGGATACTTGCAAAGCATTATAGGGATTTATTTGAAGTGTAATGACATCACTGAAGGTCAGTGATTTTTCCTCTTTCTTAATGTTTTGATAATGATTCTAAGGCCATGAGAAGATTTGACAGTTCTCATGTGAGTATGTGTCCCTTTTTTGTAACGAAACTACAGCTTCCCTCTTACTTCTAGCTTTACCTTTAGGGTCTGAGATTCTTCTAAGTAAAGACTTTTAGGCTTCAAGGGTCTTAAAGAGAAAATATAGAGAGTGTTTAAGAATCTTAACCGTAAGCGCTTCCAACTTACAAGCACTCTGGTCTTTTGAGCAATGGCTCGCAACTGCAGTCCTATGCTTTATGAAGGATGCCTCCAAGAAAATGGAAGGGCAGATTCTGTTGCATATTTAAAACTTCAGATTTTTAGTGTGTCAGAAAACAAACTGACTCTCACTGCATTCTATATAATGACTAGTTACCACAGTTTGTGATAGTAGGACAGTTGGTATTTTAATTTGCTTAGGATGAAGATCATTTTATGGCATTCCACAGATGGGAAAACCAAGGGCTAGGAAATTAAAGCGACTTAACCAAGTTGCACACTTGTTTAATCACAGATCTTGGCCTCTGACCCTTCATCCTGCCTGGGATCTGGATCAAGCCTTTTCTATTTTACTCTTTAGTGTGTTCAGTAATTCAACTAACATTTATTCAGTGTGTATTCAGTGATTCAACCAATGTATACAGAGTACCTGCAACATGCTAGATCTGTGCCAAGTGCTGAGAACACACTTGTGAATAAAGTAGATATGGTGCCTGACTTCTTGAAGCCTAAATTTAACAGGGAAGATAGATATTAATCAAATAATCATTTGAATATATAATTATAAAGTAAACCCTTTAGAAAAAAAGTACAGTATGTTTTCATAAATCTTATGCATACCATGTGAATACGTTCATATTATTAGTTCAGTTAATTCACATAAACATACCTGGCAATAATTACAGATTGTCTACTAGGTGTTATGGTTACTTAAATTTTATAAGTATATGATTCTTCATAATCACTGAATAGAATTTGAGATTGTCTGTACGGTACTAGCAAAAGAAATGAACTGAATAATTTTAATCTTTAAGGATATATATATTATTTTAATAGGAAAGACTCCTCACTGCCTTTTCTGTTTCCCAAAATCAATCTTTGGACTTCATGCTAAGGACAGTGGGAAGCCATTGGATGGTTTTAAGCAGAGGAGTGAAATCATGTGATTTAATTTTTTAAAAAATTACCCTGGCTTTTGGGGAGACTGGGTCGTAGGAGGTAGGAAGTAAGAGTAGTAGGAAGAGAAACTACTGATATTGTACTGTTCTGGCTGAGAAATCATAGTGTTTTGAGCTAGAGGGGAAAAAAGGTAGACATTTAATATATTTGTGAGTTGGCTATAGTGCATCTTTCAGACCATTGAATGTTTGGGTAACAGATATTGGCGTACTTACCTTGTTAGTCTTTACTGTTAGAGAAACTCTAATTTTTTTTTTTTAGCCCTTCTCCTATTCTTCTGCTATCAAGCTATTTTTTTTTTAAATCACATAACTGCACATTGGGCTCATTATATAAAATATCTTTTTTTCATCCTTGATGCCTTCAAAATGCCAGATGGTAATTTTTTTTATCACTTTCCTTGGTAAATACCATTTTCCGTTCTCCATGGCAGCTATCCCAACCTTGTTTCTTCTCCTCAACCCCTGAATTCCACTTCTGGTACCTGTTATTGGAGGTACCTGCCTCCAAGTTCATACTTGATGGAATTTATTTTCTCCTTGAACTTTTCTTAACTTATCTCTGCCTCCTTGCAGCTTATCTGTATCTTAACTCTTCTTTATCTGGTACCCTCTCTCAAGGGAAGAAGTTCCTCATCTTTTCCAAATCTGACCCTTTTACCAGGGTCATAATTCCATTATATCCCACCTCTTCCTTAATGTTAATCCATCAGTTATCACCTCCCTTACTTAAGTCCATGCTTGCTGTTACCAAATCCATATCACACACTTGATCTATCAGGCAATGTAATATGACTTTTTCTCCAAGACCTTTAATAAAATAGGTGTTTCAAGAGGGAGAAGGATTTTCAGGTGATCAAATTCTCTTCTTGGATCACAGTTCTCTTCTGAATCTTTAGCTTTCTGGACAACTCCACTCCATGTTCATTTCCCGTGTGCAACTCCCTTGATCTTACTAGAGATTGCTTTTCTCTTGTTCCTACTCCTACCTGAAAGGCACTCCTTTATTTTTTGTTTTCTCTTTATTTTCCTCAGGATTCTATCCTCAATGCTCTTTTCTTATTGCTTTACAAGACTGTTTATTACCCCTATATCATACACTAACTGTGCAATGAAGATGTTCAATTTCAATCTAGATTCAGATTTTGTTTTATTCTTTATCCAAATAATTTTAATTATTTTCCACCTCCAAGTAGAGACTTTGTTCTCAGTCTCCGTGCAGTAGTTATTAAACCAAACTATGCATTTTGGAAACTTCTTTGACTGCCTCTTTCCTTCTAGCATAAAATAAGTTTTTAATTCCCGTATATTGACATCCAAAATAGTTTTCTAGTGAGTCCTGCACTTCCCCTGTTTTAGTTGAAGACATTTAACTTAACTGGGTCATTGAAACAGTGTGTAACTTACTTGTCTGACTGCTCCTACTCTCTCTCTCCTTACAGCTTTCTCTACACCGTAGTCATCTTACAGAAACACAGACCTGGCTGTGTCACTGTACTTCTGCAATATGTAAAAGGGCCTAAAGGTAGAGAGAATAATTTAGCAGACATTCCTCTTTGCACAGGTTTGACAAATATTAACATATTTTTCTAAACTTGCTTCAAATCCTTTTGCCAAGTAAATTAAATATTACACGTACATTTGGAATCCTCTTCTTTTCGTTCCTACTATCCTTCCTCCCTCTTAAAGTCAAGGTATATTCTTACTGTCTATATAATATGTCATTTGTATTCTAAGGTTTTTATTAGCTGTATTATAGGCATATCTCAGAGATATTACAGTTTTGTTTCCAGACCACTGTAATAAAGTGAATATCACAATAAAGTGGGTCATACAAAGTTTTTAGTTTCCCAGTGCATATAAAAGTTATGTCTACACTATACTGTAGTCTATTAAGTGTGAAATAGCATTATGTACAAAAAATGTACATACCTTAGTTATAAATATTTTATTGCTAAAAACTGCTAACCGCCATCTGAGCCTTCAGAAAGTAGTAATATATTTGCTGGTGGAGGGTCTTGCCTCGATGTTTGTGGCTGCTGACTGATCAGGGTGGTGGTTGCTGAAGGTGGGGGTGGCTGTAGCAATTTCTTAAACTAAGACAATGGAGTTTCCAGCATCAGCTGACTCTTCCTTTCATGAACCATTTCTCTGTATCATGAAATGTTGTTTGGTAGCATTTTACCCACATAGAACTGCTTTCAAAATTAGAGTCAATCTTCTCTAAACCTGCCACTGCTTTATCAAGTCACTTTGGTCATATTCTAAATCCTTTGTTGTCATTTCAACCATCCTCATGGCGTCTTCATCAGGAGTAGATTCCATCTTAAGAAACACTTTCTTTCTTCATCCATAAGAAGGAACTCCTCATCTGTTAAAGTTTTGTCATGAGGTGGCAGCAATTCAGTTATATCTTCAGGCTCCACTTCTAATTCTAGTTTTCCTACTATTTCCACCATATCTGTAGTTGCTTTTTTGACTGAAGTCTCGAACAGTCAAAAGTCATCCACAAGAATTGGCATCAACTTTTTACAAATTCCTGTTATTGTTGATATTTTGACCTTTTCCCATAAATTGTGAATGTTCTTAATGTCATCTAGAATGGTGAAACCTTTCCAGAAAGTTTTTAATTTACTTTGCCCAGTTCCATCAGAGGAACCACTATTTACAGCTCTAGCCTTACACAATGTAGTTCTTGGATAATAAGACTTGAAAGTTGACATTACTCCTTGAGCCATGGACTGCAGAATGGAAGTTGTGTTAGGAGGCACAAAGGCAACATTGATCTCATTGTACATCTCCCTCAGAGCTCCTGGGTGGCCGGGTGCTTTGTCAATGAACAGTAATATCTTGAAAGGAATCTTTTTTTCTGAGCATAGGTCTCCATAGTTGGCTTAAAATATTGAGTAAATCATGTTGTAAACAGATGTGCTGTCATCCAGGCTTTTGTTGTTCCATTTACAGAGGACACGTAGAGTGGGTTTAGCAGAATTCCTAAGGGCCCTAGGATTTTTGGAATGGTACATGAGCATTGGCTTCAACTTAAAGTCAGCAGCAGCATTTGACCCTGATAAGCCTGTCATTTGATGCTTTGAAGCCGGACATTGACTTCTCCACTGTAACTATTCAAGTCCTAGATGGCATCTTCTTCCAAGATAAGGCTGTGTTGTCTACACTGAAAATCTGTTGTTTAGTGTAGCCACCTTCATGAATTCTCTTAGCTAGATCTTCTGGATAGCTTGCTGCAGTTTCTACATCATCACTCGCTGTTTTGCCTCGCACTTTTATGTTATGGAAATGGCTTCTTTCCTTAAACCTCATGAGCCAACCTCTGCCCGCTTCAAATTTTTCTTCCACAGCTTCCTTATGCCTCTCAGCCTACATAGAATTGAAGTTAGAGTCTTGTTCTTAGGATTTAGTTTAAGGGAATGTTGTAGCTGATTTGGTCTTCTAACCAGACCACTAAAACTTTCTCCATATTAGCAATAAGACTGTTTTGCTTTTTATTGTTCATGTGTTCACTGGAGAAGAACTTTTCATTTCATTCAAGAACTTTCCCTTCATGTTCACAAATTGGTTGACCCAAGCTGTACATTTACAGCTGGGTTGTCCCAGCTTCCAGCCTATTTGGGCTTATACTTTTTTGGATTATGTTTAAGTATTATGGTCTGTAATTTTCTTATATTTTGGAATTTAGCAAATTTTTCTGTGTGGTCAAATACACATTCTGTTATTATAAATGTTTCATTTAAATGAAAGAAGAATGTATGTTAGTCTCTGTACAACACTTAATTATGCATGGAGAAATAATAATGCATGATCTATAATTATTAATGTAATTAATTTTATATTTCAAGAAAGTTAACTATTAAACATTATGCAAGATTATATTTTATTTTAGTTTCTATCAAGAAATATAATACACAAAACTATATTTCTATATATAGATTCTTTTAATTAAAAAATAGGTTACTAAATAAACATGAAATTATGTAACACAGAATATTATGCTGCAAAGAGCAGTGGGTTAGAAGTCCAGAAACAGATTCTGATGAATTTATCCCATGCGAGTTGGATAAAGTTGGGTAATTATTTAACTTCTTGGGTGATTTGTGTTTTTATGAAATTAGGAAATTGGATTTTATTATCACCCAGGCATTTTCCAGTTTTACAAAATGCTGTGATAATACCTTTCTTGAAAATGCATATGTTATTTCTACTTCAAAATCTGTTTTTCATTTTATTTAAATCATTTCACTTACATTTTAAGCATGGAAATATTAATGAAAATAAATGTGCCATAATTAAATTATAATTATTCAAGTAAAAGAAAAATTATTAGGCATTCTAATTTGCTATATACCTATTGCATGACTGTTTCTCCCTTGGAATGTTACACTTTGGTGAAGCTCCCCCATGACATCTTCATCTCAAGAGGACTGTTGATCAGTTTCAGTTATCTAAAATATTCTAGTGATAATGTTTGCTTAATTTGAACAACCAATGTATTTTAAGAGACCTAGTTAATCTGTTGCTTAAAAAACAAAATGGTGCATTTCCCCCAGGGTCTTTTTCTTTACCATTCTTTCTGGTTAGGTGGTTTATTAGAAGAATTTCTAAAATTATTATATTCCTTTTTTTTCCTACATTGCAACAATATATCAAGTATCTCAGTCCCCAGACATCAAATGGAGCTTGGAGAGGGCTGCAGCACATTTATCTACGTTGCCTATGGGTGAAAACTTGGTGTCAGCTGTCAATTATTTCTTATCTTCAAAGGGTGTCACTTTGACAAGACAATTAGTATCCTAGCAATTCTATTATAAGTTTTGGTTTTGGCTTCTGGCATCATTTTTAGAAGGCACTGTGTGTCCTCCATCTTGAACTTCCATGTAAATGTATTTCCCAATTCACAGGTAAGAGTTTTAGGAGCTTAACTGAGTTTAAAGATGCTGAGTTCATGAGGTATGACTTGAAGCAAAGGGACTAGAAGGAAATGTTCTGTTTTACTATGTTTGATTATTTGTGCTCCATTTAAACCTTACTAATGTAGTCTCCACTAATTCAGAATTTATCTTTAAGAAGCTGGGAGGAAAAGTATTTTAAAAAAGCTCTTTACAGAGTAAAGTAATAATATTGACAATATTTATTTAATAATTTGTATTTAATATATTTAATATATCTATTTAATAATATGTAAATAATTATGTATAATAATATTAACAATATTAAATGTATAATATATATTTGTTGTATGCAAATATATAATATATAATATAATAAATATAGTGAATATTGAACAATATTTAGTATTAAATATTGAACAATATTCAATGTTCAGATTCTTACAGATAGTATATTAATTGCATATTATTTGTTAATAATGAAAAATATAAGACTTCAATGGCCAATCTATTTATTAGCTATACCTTATTTAATTTTTTTTGTGTTTGAAAGCATTTCAGCCAATTTAAGGAATAAGACTCTGTACTGATTCATTAATTCTTCCTTTATAATTCAAATTGCTGAAGTTTTACAGTTTGTGAAAATCTGTTAGGAATCCTCATTCCTCATGCCTTTCTGAGAGATGGAGTTTAGCTTCACTTGATACTCAGAAGTAGCATGTGGATAACTGGTCTGACAGGGAAGAGATTCTTATCTCAAGTGAAGAGGGGCGGGACAGGAATGAAACACTGCCCATCTCTGCAAATATTAGGGATGTGACTCATTGGGTAGGCGTTAGAATTGCCATGACTAAGTCTTCGTACTAGATAACATCTTTAACTAGGAAAGAAAATAAGTCATTGATTTATTAATTCAGATACTGCTTACAGATATACTGTCAAGGGCAATCTTTTTTGTAAGATTTTATTTTGATTAAAATCTTTTGGAAAAGATGATATATTTGACACCTCATACATTTTATCAGAGACCTGTCACAAGCAATCTGGAATTAAGATAGAGGATGTCTCCTTAAGCGAACAAATAATCTTCTTTTAAGTTGCCAACTCTTTCCTTTGGCTAGAGGCACATTAGAACTTTGTCACTTTTAGAAAATGTCACACAGCCATGGAACCAAGGCAGACTTTTAAAACTTTAGTTAACACCAAGAGTTTCAGAAGAGATTAAATAATTTTACAGAGGTCTTTCAATCTCGACAACAGAGTCTGCATCTCCTGAATTCTTGTTTCTTCTCTTCGTCTTGATTGCTCCAGTCTCCACAGTTGTCAGTAATCATTAACATGTATTGCATCAATAAACCTCTATCAACACATATTGGGTGCCTTCAATTTGCCAGGCACTGTGCTGTGAACTGGGCATACAGATGTGAGTGTCGTTACTGCCTGTCACAGTCTAGTTGATGAGAGAGACAGAAACAAATTTGAAGAGATATGGTAAATGCTATGGCAAAGACAAGCACAGGATGCCAAGCAGCCAGAAGAGGAACAGGTAATTTAGAGCTTAGCTTAGACTAGGACATATGGAAGTCTTCCCAGGGCAGGGAGTTGCCTCAGATAAGTCCTCAAGGTCATATAGCAGTTAGGAGAGAGGAGGAAAATCTTCCTCGCAGAGAGAATACAATCTACAGAGGGATGAGAGGTGTGAAACAGTAAGACACGAATGAAGAGTGTGAGTAGGTGGGTGGTGAAATGAGGCTAGAGACAGGGAGGAGCCAGACCATGAAGGAGCTTGTGCAGCATGGATAAGACTTGGACTTATTCCCAGAGACACTGGAGAGCCATTGAACTATTTTTAAGTTGAGCTTGCTCAAATCAAATTTCTCTTTGGCAGTAATAAATATACACTATTCAAATGATTAAAATATTTGTTTAAAAAATGAATGGGTGAATGAGTGAATGCCTGTTTCTTTAATCAGACCTAGACAGTGATCATTTTAAGTAGCAGGTGATAAATCATCCAATAGCAGTTAAAGGCTACACTTCTAAACAATGACCCTGTCTTTGAGAACATCATTTTTCTCTTACAAAATAATATAATTTCTTTCTTGTATTTATATTACATGTCATTTACTATAATGTTTTCATGGATGCATGTTAGGTTTCTTGGCACTTATTTCCGGGATTCAGTCATTTAAAGGTAATGGTTCGTGAACTGTTCTAGAAAGATTCTGCTGGAAGAGATGGGTACACAGACTAGACATCACATGTTGGCTGTCATCTGCTCTAGGAAGGACAAGACAAAGTTTCCATCTTCAGGGAGCTTACAATTTATAGGGCGGGGCATGAGGGTAAGCTGTACACACAAAAGACTGCACAGTAGATCGAACCACCAGGTAGAGTTGAGTAAATACTGGTAAGTGCAATTCCCAAGCTATGAGGATTTAAAGGAGGAAGCGATCACAGCTGGTTTGAGGGATTCTATCTGTATCAAAGGATGTGCACGTTTTTTCTGGTTTGTTTAAAAATGGTGCAGTATAGTAAGTATTTGGATATGTTTTTTAAATTGTGGGATTTACATGGCTTATAAGAAATGGAGGCACTCAAATTCAATCAGCTAAGAAAAGACTAAAATTGCAGAACTTTATTTAATGCATAACTGCGACATTTATGGCATCGCTCTGATTCACAAAGTAAGCTGCTCTACAAAATGATTCCAAGCGTTTTGTGTTAATGAAAATGCAGTGCAAAGGGCATTGAGATGAACAGTGCAGACCTACAGTTCTTTTGTAAAAATTGAATAGCCAATTTGTTAATATGAAAAGGCATGGGCATTTATTTTGGGGTTCCCATTTTGACAATTGAGAATTTGGAGGATTACGTTTTCTAGATTTATAATACCTGAAATTTTTTGTCATTTTTTAGCTCTTTTATTTAATTTCTGAAAGTGTGTTAAGTCTTTTAATTTCACTTAAAGTTTTTCTCTTTGACTACTTGCCAAGCTTAAATTCACTGAATATTGAGCATCTACTATGTATAAAGTAGTAACAGCACTGCAATATTTATGATAGTCAAATTACAGGGAGTCTAAAGGGAGGTGAATGCTATTACCACAGCACGGGATTGTAATCTCCGTTTGCTAGAAAGCTGATGTATTCACTGAGGTAAAGGAAGAATGAGGATGATTTGGAACTTATCCAAGTCAGACATTACAACATCAAGAAAATCAATCTGTTATACGTAAAATAAGAATATGTATATTTATACATATAGGATATTTCCTATTGGATTCTATCTAAAGGAAGTTTAGAAAAATGTCAAGGTCTTCATTACAAGATGATAAACCAAGACAACAGCAGATAGAAATTCAAATATAGTTACCATAAAAATACAGCTTTGAAGAAGTAAACAACATGAAAAAGAGGTTAGTATTCTCAGATCTTTCATATACATGGGTATAGCTACATATATCATTTGCTTTCATAGTGCTTCACATTCTCCTAGGCACTTTTAGATATAATATTTAATTTGATCTTGACAATCCTATCAGATAGGTAGTATTTCTGTTTTGCAAAGAATCAAACTGAGGCTGAAATGGAAGGTTATGTACCCAAGATCTTTGAGCAGAGCTAGTGTTTGAACCCATGTGTACCTGATTCTTTCCCATTCCGTGTGCATCTGTGTGTGTGTGTGTTTGGAGAGAGAGAGATTAGTCTTGTATGAGACATTACCTACTGAGGAATAAACTCTTCTAAATGAATCTAAGTTCATGCATTTGGTATTTTGGACAAACAGGACTTTTTCCATGTAAGAACTAAACCAAGTTTTATTTTCAACCCTAACAGTGATAAAGAGTTCGCTGTATATCCAGCTGCTTGAGTGGGCTTATTATTGTCACAAAATACATGCTTCTATTATGTAAAATCCATTACAAAGAATGTAGAAGGTACTCATGCAAGCAAGTGTACATTTACTTTTCCGCCAGAAGAATTCTCTACAGTTCATCATTTTAATCTATGCTGTTGAGACCTAATTTTTTAAGGGGCCTTCACCTGCATTTATACCTATTTCAATGTGTGTATGTATGTGTATGTGTGTATATATATATATATATATATATATATATATATATATATATATATATATATATATAAAAAAGAAATCCTTGGTGAAAAACCATATTAATTAAAGGTCTGATTAACCATGACCTAAGTAAGTGGTACCCCTAATTAACTAGGATGTCTTTTGCATTTTTTTTTCAGAGAAAGTAAGTTGATATGAGACATTGGTTTAAGACTCCGTATTCTTGATATATTCCAGATTTGGAAGTGGATTGATGCAGTTACCTGTGCCTGAAGCATTACTGAAACCAAGGGCACAGCCAGAATTCTGTCTAACGTCTGTCTAAACTCCAACACTTAAACATTTGTTTTGTAGTGTCTCCTAGCCATGGCAGCCATCCAAACTGGGTAACTGCCTGCAGATTCAAAAGTAGTTTTAGTTGGAATATTTTATTTTAACTGCTAGAGTTTAGATTGTATCCAGAAACCAGGAGACATTAAAGGTTTATATAGAAAGGATGGTGTAGTCAGAGTTACAAAGAAGGGATACTGGGATGGGAATAAGTAGTGGGTGAATGTACAGAGAAGGGGCAGGAGTAATGGGGCCACTGGGCAGCTGTGTCCAGGAGAGGGATGGGGAGAACGTTGATGAGGAGGGTGGTTGCATAATGGACACATTTCTAGGAGGGACTCATAGAAGCTGGTGATTAACTATGAACACAGGTCATGAGGGAAAGAAGAAAACTGGGCACTAGTTCTTTAAACTTGGGTGATTATGAGAAAGACGACTTTTGCAGAGAATTTGGTAAAGGTATATGGCTCTGAGGGCAGTGATGATATTTTATGAAAATCTGTGTGTTCAGACGTGGCTAGTACTCTGAAACTGGAGCCAAGACAATCAGTGGGATACGGGTGTCTGTTTGGAGGTTGTAATGGAGTGAAAAAAATGGTTCCCTGACCTCTTGACTTCTGGGCCTCAACTACTCACCCCACACTTTACTGACTCACTGTGCAATCATGGGCAAAATGTTTAGCCATTTAACCTCATTTTAAAATGTGTGATACTGAAATTAGAAAGACTGAAAGGTGCTTTAATACATCAGAAATCTTAAGATTCTTTGATGGGCTTAAGTTCTAGTTCACTGAAGAAAAAACAATTTTATATAGTTAGGTATTTTGGGGTATGATATAGTAAAAGTGATTTAAAAAGTAAGAAGTTCATTTTTTATAGTAGAGTCTATCTCAAATAATTCTCCTTTGAATATTTTTTTCCTCAGTAAGAACTACAAAAGGAAAGATCATTTCGTTACCCAGAGTATTCCATTCACCATAGTAGCCCCATTGTGTGATGCCTTACAACAAAGTATCTCTTAATACAGATATTAAACTCCTCCACTAAAATGATATTTTCTTAAATGCCGTGCAAATATCTTGATGTGTAATCAATGGTTTCTGCTTTGGTACTATTCTTTCTGGCTTTACCATCATTTGCTCGGAACACAAGTTAAACACTTACCTACGTTAGCTTTTCTGTTCTGTTCTCTCATAAAAACAGGACGCTAAGCTCTTGCAGTTTTCAGTGGCGCCAGAGCTCTGTTGGCTGGTCCCTGATGGGGCAAAGGCAAGATGCCTACTTCTCCTAGTTCTATAGCTATTGAATAATGAGAGATTTCCTCTGTAGTGAAATTGAGGTTCTTAGTTAATCAATAATAACATTATTTATTGGGCATTCTGTACCAACTTTACATTCACTGTGTCACTTAACCCACACAGTTATGCTATGATGTAGTGACAATTATAATCCCTATTTAAGAGGTTTAGAAAAGGTAAGTTATCTGCCCGTGGTCATATAGGTGGTAAATGATGGACTCAAGACCCCAGCTCACATGTGTTTGATTGTATGTATAAGAGGATCTGTTGCAGGGACTTGACCATATGCAGTTATGGGAGCTGGCCAAATAGTCTCTGCCAGGTCCTTCCCTTCACACCCCATGCTGGAGCTCGAAGCCCACAGTGTAGGTGCTGGGAAGGAAAATGGATATAACGTTGGGGAGAGCAAGGACAAGGCTGGAAGTCACAAGCACAGTGGTGGAACCCTTGCCAGTTTTCACACCTATGTCCTGCAGAGGCCAGGGCCTTTCCATTAAGGAGCTGAGCAAACACACCTGGTCCAGGAGTCAGAGATGCTGAAGAAGGACTGGGGGAGGCAGAGAGCAGCTGCAGGCCCCGCTGAGGCCTCATGCCGTCACCAGGGGACAGCAAGTGAGCAACAACCCGTGTAAGCGGCTTCCCTTCCACTTCCCAGGTCTTCCCAGCTAAGAAACTCTCTGTTGCCCACCCCAATCAGAGACATCTGGGGAATGGAATTCTGGGCAGTGTAGTGCCACACTGCTATATCGCAAAATCTCCACAACTGGAAGAAGAGTTTAGTGGGACACCTTAAGGTTAGGAGTGGATTAAATATGGACAGTGTGACCATCCATTATCCAGTTTGTCTGCCGCATTTCAGAGTGAGAAGGGGACACAGACATCACTGAGTTTTCATCCTCATGTCTGAAGGTGAAAGTCCAGTCAAAATTTGAGGTATTATGCACTGCATGTTTGTGTCCCCCTCAAATTCATATGCTGAAATTCTAATCCCTGATGTGATGGTATATGGAGTTGGGGCCTTTGAGAAAAAATTGGGTCATGAGGGCAGAGGACATGAAAACTGTCACATTGCCCACGGGGACAGGCTGAGGCCCCAGCCCTGCAGGGAGCCTGAAAGCGTGCTCTAATGGTGGCAAAGACATTCATCTCTATTTATAAAGTAAAGATAGCTAATTGTTTGCCGAGGGTACAGCATTATTTGCATCTGTTTTCATACCAGCATTCTATTGCTTTAAAAAGAAATGAGAATTTAAGTATAATAATGCTCTTATTAAAACTTGCTCCAGGGAATTAGAGGCCAGCAATAAGAAAGGGTTGTGGGCCTCGTATACAGAGAAGAGCTACTGAAGGCTAGAGGCAGTCACCTGGAAGGGGGTGGAGACAGCAGCATCGGGTGTTTGGAGCAGGTACAGGCAAATATGCTGGAACAGGAGCTGTGAGATCTGAAATGCCACGAGGGGACCAGAGTAGAAGGCAAATTGGAAATCGTTTTCCTACAAACAGGGAGTGACAGGGCTTGGGAAAGTAATTCCGGGATTGCTGCCCCAGACATACTTATGAGTCCTTTGAAATTTGGGGCTTGAAGTGTTTATTTCACAGCTTTGGCCATGCTGTAGGACAAAATATGGTTTTGCCATAAAATATGGACTCAAAATAAACATTAATTCACCAGCCATGGATTAAAAGCAGATCTGGTCCAAACAATTTTTAATGGGATAAATTTTCTGGTTTTCCTTAATACAGGCAGTTGACAAGTACAGCATTCTAATATTCTGGCCTAAATGGCTTTCTAATATTTTACTTGGTGCAGTTCAAAACGTAAGTATTTTTCTGTGAAACAAGCTGAATGTATGCTCTTCCAGCTCTTCTTACGTGTTTTCGGAGGAGGGTTAGCAGATGAATTCTAGCATATAATGCCGTCATTGACTGTGTTAGAGAAAGTAGTGGGATTTATGTGTGTTGGAGTAAATTTTAACCTTAAGGCTTATACCAATGCATAAATTGTTAGGCAGTCCTTGAAGACATTGCCTTATTTAGAATAGTTGACATTTATAATAGAGGGGAAAAAAAGAAGGCAAAGAAGAAAAGAATGAGTCCTGCTCCCTGGGACCCTGTTCCATTTCTCTGTGCCTGGTTATCGCTGACTCCCTTCAGATCTCAGGAAGGTCTGCCGTGGGGGCTCCCCTACAGGCAGATGAAAACTCCACGGGCTTTAGTGCACCTTTGCTCTTCTCTTACCAGGTATCCAAGGTGCAATTTTCAATCTGCATGATTGTTTAATACTTGTCTTTCCCATTAGAATACGAACACCATCAGGGAAGGACTTTTTATTATTCAAGAATGGGTTCACAGCCCCTAGGATCGTGGGAGGGGCTGGTCGCTATCACTAGCGCTCTGTCAGGGACTATCCAGATGCTCCGTGGACTCACTCATCTAATCACCACCACAGCCCTGTGTAGGGGGAGTATTGTTCCCATTTCTAGAAAAGAAAATGATGCTCAGAGAGGTAAGTCACCTGCCCCGGGAGACAGACTTCATAGCTGGCAGAGCTGGCATTCATAATGGTTGTCTGGCTCTAAAGCCTGTGCTCTTGGGACCATAAAATATCTGTAGAAGGGAGGA